>NC_092415.1:51260430-51568930 GCF_040894005.1 Engystomops pustulosus
GGCTATAACATTTTTATTTTTATGGTAATGCAAACATGTGAGGGCTTATTATTTGCGGGGTGAGATACAATGTATAGATAATGCATTTTGCAGGTTTAAAGCTTATTCATGATATTTATTTAACTATTTCAAGGGGGACACAAACAAAATCATCAATTTTTATTTTGGATTTTAAGCCCTTTTTTTCTGCTCACGGTAACGTAAAAATATAAATTTATTTTTTATTTCTCTGGTTCACTGCGAGTACGGTGATACCTAATTTATATAGTTTTTCTTATCTTTGCTCAATTTTCCTGAGCAAAACCAATATTGGAGAAAATCACATTTTTCTACTATCAATAACTTTTCAGGAGAATAACTTCTGTTGACAGGTCTGGTTGTTCAAAGCTGAGGTTCAATATTGATTTAGATTTATTGTACAGATACAGATACGGAATACGGACACTGTGATACAAAATTTATATGCTTTTTTGTGTTTTTTGTTTTATACACTTTATTTGGATTTTATATGTAACTGGGAGCACTTTTATTTTATTTATTTATTGAACTATTATTATAAAATATTTTTTAAGGTATTTTTTTAATGTTTTTAATTTTTCTACACTTACCGTGCACGGTGAAAAGATAGAGAATGCTCTATCTATTCTTGTGTTCACAGCCGGGTGCCATGCCTCGTTAGAGAGGCTAGAGAGAAGCACTCACCCCTCTGCCCCTCCAGGGTGCAGATGTCCCGGCTATGGCCAGGGGAGCATACGTCCATGTGAAAGAGGCATTAGAGTCAGTCTTGCGGCTGCCCTTGTAAGGGCATATATCTCGGGTTCCAGGTATTGTGTAAGTATGCAGTATACCAGGGGAAATAAAGTTATATTTCCCTGACCTTTCGAACCCCTTGCTCCTCCCACTGAATCCTTCCATGTTTGTGCACCTATGATACCAGTAAGACCAAAGTCATTTGTTACTATTTGCCCTACTACTTTAATTCTTGGCGGTGGGGGTAAAAAACTCAGGGTCTAATGCTTATTTTATTGTAAATTGTTGCTATGTGGTTATATTTTAATGTTCTCGTGGTAAAAGATTCACCCTCGTTTTTATTCAATCTTGCCTGAAATATACCTTTACATATACCTATACATCTACCTATACCAATACAGATACATACTATGCCAAGTGGTGCTATGCCAAAGGAATGACTCTCTGGCAATAGATCATCTTCCCAATAGCATAAGGAAAGGACAGATAAAAGCTAACAGTCCACCTCTCATCTACCACACACTTGCCATGAGGGAACAGTTGAGGACACTCACACCTAATATACATGAATTGAATGGTTGTTTCAGTCTAAGTCAGTAAATATCTGATCAGACAAGCAGGTTAAACGGCTATCGAGGAAAGATGAGCACTTCTTTATTGGAATAGACAGCTGCTCAGAAGTTTAGGATCAGCATTTGCAGCACTAGAAGTGAACATTAATTGGTATAGAAAATATATTAATTATTTAGTATATGCAAATATACTTTGTTAATTACTCGTAGACTCCTTATCATCATGTGCCAGGGTAATGGTCAATTTTTTGGATTCAACAAATGTCATGGTAATGATTCATGCGTGTTTGCATCACACCAGCTACACAGTTTTGTAGCAAATTTATAAATATTTCTAGGGGTTGGCTTAGACCCTTTAAATGGCCAATCTTAATGTTGCAGAAAACAATGACGTTTTAAAGAAGTTCGTTTTTTTAGTATGTTTCACTGGAGAAACTTAGAAGTAGCTTTACTATTTGTGCTATATGCTCCCAATGGTGGGTGGCATCAGAAAGCAATAATTTAGCATATGAAAGGTTTTCATGCCAAGCTATTGGCATATCATTCTAAAAAGTCAGAATTAGCATTTTTCATTGACACATTGGTTTGGTACCAATGGGATAGGCATTTAGATGGCCTGAATCCTCTTCTAATCCGAGAATTTGAGTCGGAAAGGCCATTAGGGGGAAGTAAGTGCAGCCAACCTGAATTCTTCATTCTCTGTTAGTTATTGTGCTTGATTGTTTCACTATCTGCTTACATGCAATTTTGTGATCCAGTGTAATAGTGGAAATGACTTACATATTTAAACATATGTTGACTTTGGTCTGATGCCCCAGTTTTTACACACAGTACCGCTCTGTGCGCCCAATGCCGGCCAATGGGGGGGCAAGATTGAGGCCGTGTATAGGTCCCCCAGCAGTCATGTGAATGTAGTCTAACTCATAGATCAAGGCACTGTGACTGTGCTAATCTTCTTTTATTTGTTATCCGTGGCCTATTCCTTCTAAGATCAAATATTCCTTTTATGCTAATGAGCCTGAAGGGTGTTACCAGAGACCCTCCATGCTGTAGCTTCACAGGCTTTTATACTGCTCAAACTGTTTGAGATTACAGAAGGCAGAGGGAGAGGTAAGTGCTCATTGAACAGAAGGGAAGGGGGAGACAGCCTGTGAAGCTGCAGTATGAAGGGGCATAATTTGAAAAGTTGATTTTAGAAGGATAAAGTCAATGGATGACCAATAAAAGAAGATAACCACAGTAAGAGCCAGGATCTATGACCTGGTTTATCATGCTGGATTTTGATGGTAGATTGCCTTTAATGTCTACTAGGAATATGGCAGCCCTTATCTTTGGTGAGCAGATTTAATTTAAAATAACACTGCAGTTTTATAAAAAAGCTATCAGAAATTTTCATCTTCAAGTTCCCATCCTGTGACATAAAGTATTTTCTTTGCAATTCTTTCTGAAAAATGTTAAAGATATTTAGCAACAAATTCATAAACAGAAATTCTATGTTTTAAAGAAACAATAAACAAACACAAATAAAACACATACACGTATTTACAATGACCCCCAATAATAACCTACCATTACTTATTCCATACAATGAACATTCTCTAAAAAAGTGTTATTTTTTCTTCTATGGTCAACAAGTTGCATGCAATAATAACTCATTCTCCTAAAGGTAACCCTCACACAGCTTCATAGTTGGAAAAATACAAATGTTTTTAGTCAATAAATGCAGAGACACAAAATACACATATTGGGGATTGGGTGTGTGGGTCCCAAGCTTCACCCCTTTGGTGTGCATGCATGATACCTATCTATCTATCTATCTATCTATCTATCTATCTATCTATCTATCTATCTATCTATCTATCTATCTATCTATCTATCTATCTATCTATCTATCTTTGTATCTAGTCAAAATACAAAATACAAAGGCAGCATGCCAATGGTCCAAAAATTGAGCTGTGGTAACGTTTCGGTGTCAATCACCATTTTCAAGATTGACACCGGAACATTGCCACAGTCTCAATAAAGTTCACCTTTCTTTGAATTCTAGATCATAGTAATGCTGTCTGCGGTTTTGCATTTTGACTATTTAAAGGCCCATGCCAGGACCTGTGGAGGTGCTACACTTTAGAGGAGTATCTACATTGTGTGGACTTGTGTTTAATGTATCTATCTATCATCTCCACTTCTGTATCCATCCCTTTACGTTGCTGAATGATCAGAGTGCTGAATAATCCCATATTCGCTTTATATATTCATATGTATATATAAATTCTATTTTATGGATATAACCTACTGTGCTTTACAGTTAATATATTCCAGTCTTTCAAACCTCGTAAGCCACGAATTGCTGATATTGGCATAAATCATTTCATCCAAGTAATGTACAACAAAAATGTCATCTGCATATGTCTATTTCTGTTACATCCTATGTGTACATGGATCACACAGTGAAATGAAGAAGAATGTCTGCCTTGTTTATCATTTGATGTCTTCAAAGCCTGACCTTTTCCATAGAAACAGTTGTATACTTCTTAAGATGTCTAAAAGCTTTCACTTTCATGTTCTGATGACATGCTTTTACTGATGTAATTCATTCATTCTGATCAAAACCTCCAACCCTGGGATTAATTAATGACTTCTTCAGGGTAGAAAATGAGAAACCAAGTAGTGGTGCACATTACTATGTGAATCATATCATCAACTTGGCTCACAGCACTTAGGGCTCCTTCACAACAACCTGTATGCATCAATTACTGCAATACAAATTCCTTTGACATGGAATTAGTGAGATCTAATGAACTATTAAATACAAAGCCATTGTTGGCTTCTGAAAACACCAGACTTGTGTCAGCCATGTCCTGGTGTAGGCCTCTCCACACCTGTCAGAGTCAGCGGGGTAAAGCAAGAAATGGAGGCTGCATGTTAACAAGGTTCCCATTGGGGCACTACCGGTATCGATGATAATAGGTTCTGGCTGATTATACAATGTGATGTTAGCGGCTTTTGCCTAGGACTCACACTTGGAAACAGACATGATGCAAACAGGTCAGCCAGTAGTAACAGGCTGTGCACCTTTCCCCTCTGATGGCATTCCAATGGCTGTCCGAATTTGTCTAGCTTGTTTCAGGGGTAGGAACAGGACATCAGCCCTGCAGCAGTGATCTTCAGGGCTTGGTAAATCTCCTTTGGGAGTTTTGAAGTTAAGTATGAAATCTAGTCAGGAATAAATAATAACAACTAAGACCCAAAACTCAGGGCTCAGCCTATATTTATAGATTCTAGGTCCCAGCCAATGGAAAGTTCCAGGGAGCTAACCAAAAAAGCAGGCTGCATTAGCACAGGTGACTTACAATAAACATTACTACAGTGTTTAGGGAGCAAGAGGTAGGAGAACCTTGCCCTTCGGGGCTCACAATCTAATCATAATAATCATTAAATAATTATAATCATCATTAGAACATATGAATGTGCATAAATATACTGCACATAACTTTTACTTATTTGGAGAACTTGGTGTTCTACAGTGTTTAGCCTAGGAGGAGTTAAGTGGGGGAACAAGCTTGTGAAAGCTGGGTTACACACCTTAGAAAGATGGATCTCTGAGTTACAGAGCTCCTAGAGTGATCAGTCCTACTGAATCCACTCTACCAAGATTTCCAGACTATGAATTTCATAATGACCACAATTCAGGGGCCATCACACTGGTAAAATTCTATAATGTGAGCAGTGCAGTTACTTTTTAATTTACATATTGCTCTACTCTCCCTTGTGACACCAGTGCCTTCATTTACTTAACATATCCATTAGTTTTCCAATAGTGTAGCATTAGCATTAGTTGAGTTCCCCTATTCTAATTCTGTATTCAAAACACTATGTAGTATTAGTGGACGACCTTAGCAGGAACATGATAATTTTATGCCTCTCCAGTATCCCTCTAATCTTGTATACTAAAAAAAAAAAAAAAAAAGTATAGTACATGTTTTTAAGCAACAAATGTAAATGTGTGCAAAACATGTAGGATAACAGCAGAGGATACATTAATTTAGGGTCATTTAGGCAATTTTTACATATTAGTATTTTATATGAGTATATATTGGCCAAAACCTTGAGTACTTCCATAACAGATGTAAAAGTATTTCCATTACACTTTTGCTCTTTAGATTTCATTCACTACTGATGCAAAGTACTGAGCAGAATACTGCTGTGTGAACACCGTTAGACACAACGGGGCTCATTTACTAAGGGTCATGGAGCTCACTTTTGTCGAACCATGCGCCTTTTTCGGGGATTCCATGGCTTGGACATGTATTTAACAAGTGTCTGCAGTGGGATTGTGTCACACACAATCGGATTTTGGCGCAGCTGCACTGTCTTCCATGCGACACAAATTGGGGGAGGGGTGCAGTCGTCCGATTTGACTGATTTGGACTGAGCTCGGGATTTGACATTCAAAGCCCATGCAGTTACATGCACCACTAAAAAGATGTTGAACTCTCTCAGACCTGAGCTGGGAAGCGACACGATTTTAGTGAATCGCGGCACAGTGCATTATCGCCGGACAATGCACTTTCGGTGAACTACAGCGGACAGCTAAGTAAATGTGCCCCAACATGTTGTTGGAAAGCACAGAATGATACCCGGTTTACATCTGTTTACAAGTTCCATACAAAATACCAGAAAAAAAACATAATATAGTTATTCAATAGCAAACCAGAACAATGCAGAGAAAATAGTTTTTTTATAAATTCTGGTAAAATTCTGGAAACCCAACAGATCTTATTGTAGCCAATGGATAGGCCAGGTTCCAATAGCCAATGTGTAGGTCAATGGGTGGAATCTGCCCTGTAATGTATCTATTAAAGTTACTATTTTTATTTGTTTCTGTGATGAAAGAGAAAGCATTTTTCTGGTATGTTTACTCCCTAGACAATCCTTTCATTTATCGTAAAAGATTCTCTAGAATGAAGGTTGTTTATCCCGTTTTTCTATTCCACTATGTCAGCATAGTGGTACAGATAAGTGGTGCCAGAGATGTAAAGTATCTTCGATGCTGAAGCTTATTCATTAGCTTTATCGTTATCCCTAAGATCAAATAATCATGTTATAAACTGACTATGTCTCAAACCAGGATCTACAGGGTGGCTCTGGAGGCTTCTTTGACATAGATGCTATCAAGTAATTATGGCTCCTGTGTGTAGCTTTTGTTTAATAATAGATGTGCTGCTTCAAGTGCCGCTTCAATCTGCTGCTGTGCTAGAATTTAAAACCCTCTTAACCACATATCTGTAAATTCAAATTGTCAGTCCCTGTCTCCTCCCTCTGCTTCCATTCCCTGTCTCTTATTTTTGTATCTCTATGGATGTGACTTATTTTAGACTCTATTTTAATTTTATTCTTGCATTCCAGACAAACTAAAAATTTAAACTGTACATTGATGGAACAAATTATCTTAATATACACAGCCTGCAACTCCCAGAAGGTTTGTCGGTAGAGAATGGATGCAGCAGAACCGCATTAGTCTTATTTCTGTCTTTTTATGTACAGCAATGACACAATACATTAAAATGGTGCAGCAGATTTAAAGAGAACCTGTCATAAGAATTTAGTCGCACATACCACCATTTACCTGTTATTCAGGACTGTGTCTGAATCACAATGATGTCTTTCCATATTCTAGAATGGGTGAGGTACTGCCAGTCCTCTACTTTTTCTGGTACTCCTGGTACTAATGGGTAATGTGCAAAACTCAGACCCATTACAGGGGTTGTCCTTTTATACTAAACTTTAACACTGCACACTATGCTGGAGATTGATTATGCCCTCTCTGCCAGTTTTCTGGTGGAGAAGGCACATAATTCTCCCCATTCCTGCCAGTTTTTCGCTTTCTCCAACCCACACGCCACTATAGGAGTGTCAGGGCAGGTGGAGGGCAGACTGGACATTTCCATTTTACTATAATTTCCACTGGAAATTAGACCAGTTCAGATCTGGTCTACAGGACCAAACTGGCAGAGTTTGTGCCCCAATTTACTGAGAGGTCAGAGCCTCTTAGTGAATACAGACAAAGGACTATTAAAAATGCCAGTCTTAATGAATCCCCCCTATGTTCAAAGGAAATTACATCTCCACCAAAGTTACTTACCAACACTTAAACATTTTTGTTTCTTGTGTGAATATTTACACTTGAAAAAGATTTAGTAAGAAAAATCAATAAAACTCAGGAAACTGAGGAATTATCTTATATAAGATGAAACATCTCTCTGCTAGAGGATGATATTTACAAAACTAGTGAAAATTTTTAAGATCTAGAATGTTGCGGAAGCATGATAGAAAATGGCACTCATTGGTTCCAGTAATATAAAGAGGGGCTTCTCTTGGGGGTATGTCAATGTTACTCTAGTTGTGTATGATCTGCACGACCTGGAACTATAAGTGCTTCAGATTAGGGATACAACCTCATGTTCATAGATGAAGAGAGAGTACGGTGTGGGTGTTGATTTTATTTATCAAGGCAAAATTGTAAGAACAATGTATTACTGCGCTATTTCGGCCTTCATCAAAAACAATGGGAGTTACTTATCTTTAGTCGGGATAGTTGTGTCTTTTTTTGCTCGGTCATGGACTTGTTTGATTTATCCTAGACGGTAATATATTAGGCATGTATGTCTGTTGGCTTTATGCTCCTTTTTGTAAAAAAAGTCACACAAAAGTTGCAAATTCTTCTGCAACCCCCTTCTAAACCTTTGCACACAGTTTCTCGGGACTGGTGTGGTTTGTGTAAAAATTCCACCATTATACATACATTCACATCTGGATTTTAAGAATATTACAGACACAAAAAAATTTAAAAATTCTTGCATGTCTAACTTTGCTAGGCAAGTGGAAAATTTCCTCATTTTTGTGCACATATGCAAAGGTGCCAAAAAATTGCAAACAAGAAAAAAAATGCGTAAGATACATGTTGATAGATGGGAAGCAATTCCTTGTCTCATTGGAGGCAAAACCAATGTTGATACAAATGGTCAGAAACCACATCTTCATCTTGCTACATAATGGGACCGGGCATCAAGCCCTCCACCCTCAAAATACGGAACTACTCCCAAACATAATCAATACCACATAAGAAAAAAAAAAAAGGAGCCACTCAGTTCTCAAATATAAAATTAAACAGAAATGTTATTCAATTAACATATTAAAACAGGGGTACCCCCTGAGGAAGCCTGGGTGAAACACGTGTTGGGGTGTCCGAGAGCTTCTCCTGCCACACCACATTATGGGTAAGACACTGGTCTTCTACTTTTATTTCCACCAATTGCATTTACTTTAATCATTAGGTGCATTCCAATTGGGATATATGCACTTTGGAGATTACTTAAAGACATCAATTGTGCTAGGTGTTACCTTTTTGGTGGATATACCCTTTTGTGTTAGTGAGGTGGGCAGCTAACTCGGACCAACAATATTGGATTTCTTCCATTAACATCCATTGTAATCAATTTAGTTTTAATATGTTAATTGAATAAAATTTCTGTTTAATTTTATATTTGAGAACTGAGTGGCTCCTTTTTTTTCTTATGTGGTGTTGATACAAATGGTGTAGCTTTCAAAGATATTTTGTACGAAATTCAGGAATTCTTATCCATGTACTCCACATTTTCTGTATCATACGAAATATTTATGGCATGGTTAAAAACCAAGTAACAAGTTAGATTTACTGAAACTTTTTAATTATTTTGGTGACCAGCAAATGCAAGCTTCAGATATATCACTATTATGCTTCACAGCTTCTACCATTGACTTTATGTGATTTTGATATCTTAAGGCTATCTATTTTTACAAAATATACTTTCTGTCATAATTTGTTCAATATTTTAACAGTTTTAGAGGTTGATATAGCCACGGGGAGCCTGATACATTCTGTATTGAATATGGTAAAAGCTATTCTTAAACTTTAAGGTTTATTTCCTTTTTCATCTACTGTATTTAGCAATCAAATTCTAATGTACAGCATATACTGTAATAATACCTTTAAGGGGAAATTTACTAGTCTTTATGTTGTGCAAATATTCAAAAATTTATATTTAAAGGGAACCTGTCACCAGATTTTCACTAAATAGGTTCCCATAAAACTATGCTACATACTGTTTTTAGCTAAAAAATGCATAGTTCCTAACTCCAGAAAATGAACTCTGTAAGCCTACCTGGTACCCTGCCAAAAGGAGCAGCGAGTCACAAGATGCGTAAGTCATTTATACAAGTCAATATGATCTGCTCTTCAGAATGGAAGAATGAGAAAGATGCCAGTGACATTGGTCTCACACAAGACTTATTACACATAACATAAGCCCAGCAGGGTGCCAAGTATACTTGCAAAGTTCATTTTCTGGGAATAGGAAGCATGTATGTTTTCAGCTAAAACTGTGCAATAGTTAGTATAGTGCTATAGGAACATCTGATTAGGTCTATTAGTGATATCAAGTGATGGGTTTCCAACTTTATTGACCATGTACTTTCCTTCTGTTATTTGAATACAAATGCATGAAAACAAAAAAAAGTAAATCTGTTGACATTCAGAAAAGTATGACAGCAGTAATTCTATCATTTCTGGAATATACAGTTCAGTATAGAGGAAACAGTGCTCACTGTCACAGGCTCACCCGTGCCCCTCCCGCCCCGCCAGTGCAGCGCTGGCGCCACTCACCTGTCCTCATTCCTCTTCCATCTCGGTGGCTGTGTGCCCGCGTCCCTGACTCCTAGGGTGCGCGTGCGCTGGCTCAGGAAGATTTAAAGGGCCAGTGCACCGCTTATTGGTGCGGGCCATTCCAGGATATAGTAAAAAGCCGGCCTCTCCCAGCATTCCCTGACGGATCTTCATGCTCTATGCCAGTGATGGCGAACCTTTTAGAGACTGAGTGCCCAAACTACAACAAAGACCCACTTATTTATCGCAAAGTGCCAACACAGAAATTTAATTTGTGATTTATACTCCCTTCTCTGTCACAGTTTTCATTGATACCAGCAACTGAGGACACCAATAAAGCAGAAAATAGTCCCAGCTACAGCTGTCACTTTAAAACAGCAAGTCCTGGGCTGTCTGGGACTGCAGGAAGATACCTGGAGTCATCTCTGGTGATGGCCGAGTGCCCACAGAAAGGGCTCCGAGTGCCACCTCTGGCACCAGTGCCATAGGTTAGCCATCACTGCTCTATGCTGTTGGGAAAGCTTGTGTCCCTTCCTTGTGCTTGTTTATCGATTTCTCATTGTGACCCCAGTTCCGTGTTTAACTTTGATCCTGTTCCGCCTGCCCTGACCTGTTGCTATGTCCCCGACTCTGATCCCTTGCTTCCTTTCCTGACCTACTGCCTGTCCCCAACTACCATTCTACCTGATGTCTGTGTAATTTGCCTTGGCCGCCACCGCAGACATAGTCCCACCTGTGGAATGACCTGGTGGTACCATGCCGCAGCAAGTCAAACCAGCTTTGTGGTGGGCTCTGGGGAAAACCGGGTGCCTCTTAGATTCCGGTCCCAGGTGTCGGCTTACGTCATCGTCTGCGGTGATCCAGTGGGTCCACTACCCGTGGGGCTGACACTCATCATAGTGCTATTTTCACAGTAATATTGGTCAATATTTCCCTGTAATTGCCTCTATTCCTCTCTTTAATTTTCTGCATTATAGCATTTCATGTTTGGCTACTAGTCCAGAGAAAACTGACAAAAGCTTCTAAATGGACTCTGGCTGCTGAGTTCAGAGCCGGTATTTACACCCTGGGCTGCCTTGCTGGGATGATTGTCAGCTGCCTTGTAGTATCTGTTTCCTGGAAGGTTTTTTTTCATTTTTAAAATTTGGATTTTTAAACGTGCATGATTATACAATCTTTCATATTTTTTGAAATAAGTGACAGAGGGCAGTTCCTTAAAAAACCCACATACAAACTCAATACCACATTCAAACTCACATTCAAAATCAACTTCCAATAATTAAGTGATAGGGTATTTTCCTCTATATAATACCCCTTAAAACTTGGAACAGTTAATCATTCCTCCTTAATATCTTAAGTTAAATACAACTATATCCTATTCCGCTTTCTGCCCAAAATTAATTTAATGACCAACCACTCTATTAACCTAAATGTTTTTTCATCTATCCAAACCGGAGAAGCTGCTAACACAAACAATAAGTGCGGAAAAATCAACATTTTAAGAAGCCCAATCCTATCTGCCCTTGTCAATGGTAATTTTATCAAAATAGAAATAAGAGGCATAAGGTTCACATCCACAAATTCCCCTTATATTTATAAAATTTAAATTTATTTTCAACCCTAAATACTCAAAGGTCTGATGAGCCTCCAGCACTTTGCTTACATACTTCTCTCTCCAGATCCAGATAACGGCAACAGGATAGTCTTAACCAAATTTCTCAAAAGTCCAGAATATTGCCCATCACTTTAGGGATAGAGATCCTGGGATTCTGCAAGGCTTAAAATCAGCATATCCTCACAGCCTTCATCCCCCTTTAATTTATTTATCCAATCTTGTCCTTGCTGCTAAGGGCTCCATATAGATAGCAAACAATAATTGGGGAAAAGGACAGCCCTGACAAGTGCCTTTTTTCAACCTGATTTCATCCAAAGTAAATCCATTAATAGCAAGCCTAGCAACAGGCGATGAATATGGAAGCTTGACCCATTTGACAAACTCAACCTCAACCCAAACCTTCTCATAGACTGATACAGAAAGGGCCACTGCACACTGTCAAACGCCTTAGCCACATCCAAACCTGAGACGGGAAAGAGTGCCCCCCCCCCCTTCATCACCCACTTGCATACCAAAAAATCCTTTCCATATTCCTTGTAATCACTCTACCTGGGATAAAACTACATTGCTCACAATGTTTATTAGTTTGAATCACATTTTGGACTCTCAAATCCCTCGCAAAATTTTACAATCTGTGTTTAACAGGGAAATTGGCCTGTAGAACTCAAATTTTTAAAATCTTTGGCTTTCTTAGGGATAAGAGTAACAATGGTCCCTGAAATTGATTTAGGAAGACAGGTCAACCCCTATGCTTACTCCAATAGTTCCAGTAATCTTGGCAACAAGATATTTCCGTATTTCCTGTTTATTTCAAAAGGAAAACCATCAGAGCCAGGACAAGTTTTACCTGATATGGTTTCTAGTGTTTTTAAGTTCTTCTAATGTAAAAAGTTGATCCAGTTCCCTGTGTTTGAGGAAAAGGTATCTAATTCAAATAGTTTTCAATTTCATGTATCCCACAAGCTTAATCTGTGATGTGTGTGTGTGTGTATATATATATGTAAAACTTCTCTGTGATCTCCTCTACCTCTTCCACTAATCTTCTGTACCCGTTTCTGACGTCTTCAATACTATTCTTTTGATATTGATTCCTTACTATATCCGCCAGCAGCTTACCCAGTTTTCCAGACTCACAAAAAACTTTTGTCCAAGAAAAAATACTTTCTGCTGTGCCTTTACTTAAATTAGTACACTATATACAGTTTGGTCTATTCTTGCTCTATCTATGCCAAAAATAATTACAGATATTAACTGCTGTCAATATTTCATCCAAAATATTGGGATTTTCTGAAATATTTACTCCATCAGGAGACTGTATATAAACCCAAATTCATTCTAAAGGGTCTTTTTTGTTTTGTCTGGGGTTATTATATGTTTTTTTTATATTTATACATTTTAGAGGCCACCACTTTTTCCTTAACCCCTTAACGCTGAAGCCACTTTTCACCTTCCTGACACGGCCCATTTTTTAAAATCTGACATGTGTCTATTTAAGTGGTTATAACTTTGGAACACTTTAACATATCCAGTTGATTTTGAGATTGTTTTTTCGTGACACATTGTACTTTATGTTGGTTGAGAAATTTAATCAATATGTTTGGTATTTATTTATGAAATAAATGGAAATTTGGCAAAAATTTTGAAAAAACCAATGTTTTCCAAATTCAAAATTTTCTACTTTTTGGAAAGTTGGTCATATCGCTAAAATAACTTGATAACTAACATTTTCCATATGTCTGCTTTAACTTGCCATCATTTTTCAAAAATCTTAGGAGGCTTAGGATGTTAGGAGGCTTATAACTTTAGGTGCAATTTTTCAGATTTTCATGAAAATCATCAAAACCTACTTTTGGAGGGTCAATTTAGTTAGAAGTGACTTTATAAGGCCCACATGACAAGAAACCCCCACAAATGACACCATTTTAGAAACTACACCCCTCAAAATATTCAAAACAACCTTTGGGAATTTTGTTAACCCTATGAGCGTTTCATGAGGGTGAAAGATAAATGAAAGTGAAATTACAGAAATGTAATTTTATCTTACTATAGATTCATTGAACACTAAAATTTGCACCTTCACAATGGGTTAAAAAGGAAAATGCATTTTACAATGTTTAGGGCAATTCCTCCTGAGCATGCCAATACCCATTTTGTCACTGTACCCTGCTGTACGGACACAGGGGGGCACTTGGAATGGAAAGAGCGTTGTTTCGTTTTTTGAGGGCAAATATGGCTGAAAAAGTTTTCATGTGACAGGATGCATTTGGAGAGCCATAATGGTACCAAAACAGAGGAAAGCCCCAACATGAGACACCATTTTGGAAAGTACACCCCTTGGAGAGTTTAGCAAGGTGTAATTTGTGTATTTCCACCAACAGATGTTTGATTCAATTAGGCCCCAAAAGGGAAAAAAGGTGAAAATTTTCTCAAAAAAGTCACTTTTACCCCAAATTTTTGTAAGCCACAAGGGATAAAAGATGAAACAACCCACATAAATGTGTAAAACTATTTCTCCTAATCACAGAACTGCACCACTTTTGCATATAAAGTGTTGTATGGGTACGCAGTGAAGCTCAGAAGGGAAAGAGGGGCTTTGGCCTTTTAGAAGCCAGATTTGACAATCATCCTTTACATGTGTCAGGATGCATTTGGAAAGCCCTAGTGGTACCAAAACAGAGGGGAACCCCAACAAGTGTCACCATTTTGGAAAGTGCACCCTTTGGAGAATTTAGCAAGGTGTAATATGTGTATTTTCCCCTACAGGTGTTTGTTTCAATTAGGTCCCTAAAAGGAAAAAGATGAACATTTTCCCAAAAAAGTCACTTTTACGGCTAATTTTTGTATCCCATAAGGCATTAAAGATGAAACAACCCCCAAAAATGTGTACTAGCATTTCTCCCGAGTATAAAATTGCCCCACACATGCAAATAAAATGTTGTATGGGTACGCAGTGAAGCTTAGAAGGGAAAGAGGGGCATTGGCCTTTTAGAAGCCAAATTTGACATACATCCTTTACATGTGTCAGGATGCAATTAGAGAGCCGTAGTGGTACCAAGACAGAGGGGAACCCCAACAAGTGTCACCATTTTGGAAAGCACACCCCTTAGAGAATTTAGCAAGGTGTAATATGTGTATTTGTCCGTAAAGGTGTTTGATTTCATTAGGACTTAAATAGGGAAAAGGTAAAAATTTTCCTATAAAGGTCATTTTACCCCTAATTTTTATAAGCCACAAGGGATAAAAAAATATAATAACCCCCCAAAATGTGTAAACCTATTTCTCTCGAGTGTAGAAGTACCCCACATGTGTATATAAAATGTTGTATGGGCGCACAGTAAAAGGAAAGGGGGATGTTTGCCTTTTAGAAGCCAAATTTGACAAATGTTTGACATGCATTTGGAGAACCCTAGTGGTATAAAACGGATAAGAATCCGAAAAAGTGTCCCTAATTTTTGAATGTACACCCCTTAGAGAATTTTGCAATGTGTTATATATGTATTTTCCCGTACAGGTAAATGATCCAATTAGGCCCTAAACTTTAAAATTTTCCTATAAATGTCACTTTACCCCTAATTTTTGTAAGCCACAAGGGATAATATATTAAATAACCCCATAAAAGGTGTAAAACTATTTCTCCCGAGTGTAAAAGTACCCCACATGTGTATATAAAATGCTTTATGGGTGCACAGTAGAGGAAAAGAGGGATGTTTGTCTTTTAGAGGCCAAATTTGACAGAAATTCTTCACATGTGTCAGGATACATTTGGAGAGCCGTAGTGGTACCAAAAGAGAGGAAAACCCAAAAAGTGACCCTAATTGTTGAATGTACACCCCTTGGGGAATTTAGCAAGGTGTAATATGTGGTGTAGGGTAATACACTTGGTGAAATGAGCATTTTGAACATATACGTGGTTTCCAAATATGATGTGCAACGGAGTCCAAGATGGAAAATGCAATTATTTCTGGAGAATTCAGTGCCCATTATGTGGCGTCCCTTATGAAATAATGGAGGGGTATAGGGAGCAATGGGACCTAACAGTTGTTACAATTATTAATTTTACCGAAAATTAATTCACAACAGGTTGGGCGTGAATTATGAATGTGTTGCGTATAAGGAGGTAGAATATACCAGGGGACCAACTAAACTTTTGTCACTCTGGAGTTGTCGCAGGTCTCTTAGTAGTATATAGTGTCCATCCTAACTCCTCTTTTGGAACAGACTCTTTATTGAGTCCTACCATTAGAAGCAGCAGAATTCACTGGGAAAATGCTGTCCTGGCAAAACACGGGAACATCTAAACCAGAGGTACTGGGGCCCCGTCCTTCTTGTCCCAATATTAGTTTCCTAATATCTTCCTCTTGAAAACGGAGAAATCATACGGCAGGACCTGCACATTGGAACAGCAAGTAAGAGTTGTACAGCGTAATCTGTACAATGTGCACGGCCAGCGCTTTTGTACCAAATCTTCGTTTTTCGTAGGGAAATTATTGCCAAGTGTTGCTCTTATTCACCCTAGCGATGCCCATTGTGACGAATACTGTTGCTTTTGGCTGGACCAAATCGACCAGCCAATAGCGGCAAACATGGACAGAGGGGGGAAACAAAACCCCTCTGGACCGCAAAGCACAATTGGTGGCTGTCAGGAACAGCCGCCACCCTGCCCCGATCACCGTGTCTACAGACATGGTGATCGGTATTACTGACGTCATAAGTAAATTCGCTGCTATTGGCTGGTCTGAATTGATGAGCCAATAGCAGCGATCATGTGGGTGGGACGTAACCCTTCTGTTCCATGGGGCAGGATGGATGGCCATCAGGAACAGCCGCCATCTTGCCCCGATCACTGTGTCTGAACCGTGTTGGCAAGTCACTACCCGCCGCACCGTTCTATAACAACGCGCATTGGGAATAGGCTATACAATCTTTATTTTTTAAGCAATTTAGACAAATAAGGGCTTATTTTTTGCGAGATGAGATGCACTGTAAAAAAAACTTCATTTTAGTGGGTATTTAGCTTATTGAAGCAATTTTATTAACTCTTTACGTGAGGAGGTAAATAAAATCAACAATTCTTGTTTTGGATTTTTAGCATTTTTTTTGGGGGGTGTTCACTGTAGCATAACAATAATATATTATCTTTATTCTACGGATCACTACGATTACGGTGATACCTCATTTATATAGTTTATTTTATATTTGTCCAATTTTATTGAAGGAAAACTAGAATAGAAAAAATTGCATTTGTTTTAGTATTGCCATTTTTATAGCGGCATAACTATAGTATTTTTTGGTTGTCGGAGCTGGTTGTAAGCTTATTTTTTTGCGTGACAAGATGTTCTTTTCATTGGTATCATTTTTGTGATTGTAACTTTTTCGGATCACTTTTTAGAACATTTTTTGTAAAGCAATTTGATAAAAAGTTTTAATTTTTGGCAAGTTTTTGGGGTTTTTTTTTTACCACGTTCACCGAGCGGGTCCAATTATGATTAGGATTTATTGTACAGATTGTTACGGACGCAGCGATACCAAATAAGTGGGGTTTTTTTGTGATTTAGTGTTTTTATAGTTTATTGCTTGTGTACAGGGAAATGTGGTGTTTGGGGGGACTTTCACTTTCTTTTATTATTTATTTTTATTTAAAAAAAAGCTTTATTTATTTTTTTTACTTTTTTTACAGTTACTAACATCTTAGCTTGAACAAGTGATCTTTTGATCACTTGTTCAAGCTCTTTTACAGGTTACACAGTGCAATACAGATATATTGCACTGTGTAATGTAAGACACTGAGCATGCTGCGCATGCCCAGTGTCTTACAGCCGGGTCCTGCCAGAAGGCACGGACCCGGCTTCCGGATCAAGATCGCGCAGCCCCGGGCACCGGCAGTCCCGGGGCTGCGATCGGAGCTGCGGACCCCCCCCGGTAAGCGCCGCGGGGGGGTCCGATTGACATTTAATTGAATTTAAATGCCTCTAACACGCCGCGGTCAGCGCGACCGCGGCGTGTTAGGGGTTAACACCCGCGATCGGAGAAATCTCCGATCGCGGGTGTTAGAGGCGGGTGTCAGCTATAATATATAGCCGACACCCGCAGCTTCTGGCGCCGGCTCCGTTTAGGAGCCGGCGCCAGAAGCTTGACGTAATAGTACTGCATTTTGCGGGAAGTCACCTCCCGCCATGCAGTACTATTACGTCAAATGTCGGGAAGGGGTTAAGGGAACTAGCCCCCAGGAACTTCGTGTTTAATCCTTTAGGAGACATAATCACAATTGTCTACTACACTTATATGCAAAAATAATATATACAAAACTATAACCCCAAAGGTAATTTCTATATACAAATTCAGATATAACTAATTGTCATAATCAATCCAAATTTTAACAACAATAGCAACAATGATCCATTGGAATCCAATATTTGTTTCTTTAGCATTTTGACTGAAAGCCCACTATCCAGTGATCAAACCTTTTATTAGCAGAAAGAATCAAAAGACAAGACTCACCTTTGATGAGGAGGATGTTGTGTGGACAGGGAGAAGTGATCCATAGCTCTCTTTAGTGATGAAAGCAAGTTTAATTTATTTGGGTCCTATAGAAAACATTATGTTCCTTGACAAACTGGGGAAAGACTGAACCTAAAGTGTGTAAAGAAGTCAGTGAAAGGTGGTGGAGGAAATTTTATGGATTGGGAATGTTTTCTGCAGCAGGATTTGGACCTCCCATACAGCTACATGGCAAAGTGAATGTAAACAGTGTCATACTGGAGCACCCAGGAACCACAGGTAAAATCTTTTCATGGGGCTAGACATTAGATGTCATCTTAGTCATGCAAAGCATATACCGTATATGAAAGTAAACTGTAGATTTTTTTTAGATAATATACCTATATTATTATAGGGATTCACCTGTAGGCCAGTTTCAATCTGATTACAAATGTGTATCACAACCTTCTTCACAAACAAATAGTTCATTCCTTGTGTTCTCGACTCAATCAGCCAGTGCTAGACTATGGGTGCACTGAGCACCAGAAACGCGTAGGATTTTTGTGACCTCGTTTGCATTTGTGGGGAAAATGCTTGCCATGTTTTACTGGATTTAACCTGAAATAAAGAGTTCTTCAGAGGAAGACAAGATTTTTTTTACCAGCACTGTTGTGGAGTTTTGTGTTTTCCTTGAATTATGTGTAGCACCAGCACAGGTGTGGATCTCCGGCACATGCACAAGTGAATGAACGGTGAGCTGTACATCTTTTTTTTTCTCTCTTTTACAAAAATCTATCAAGTGTTAACTAATGATTAAATTATTAATTTTATTAATTATATATTTATTGTATATATTTGATTGATTGTAAATATTGATTATATTCATTTTGAAACAAGTGATCAAACACTGTTGTCCAACTTTGATCACCAGTGTAAATCTCAGCTGGTGGTTGAGTGATGAAGACCCTAGCCAATCAGCTGCTAGGAACTGGATAAATGGCTAACCCTCACTTTACTCATGGCTGGTTTTACTTTTTTCTGTGACCTGTAGTACTATTGCTTATTTGTGTTTTGCTGGACCTGAAACCCTAAACTTGGACCTGAGCCTGTATTAAGCCTGAAACAGTACCCTGAACCTCATCATGCCTTACCTGGAACCCTGTATCCTACCCCATCCCTTAAGCTTGTATCTTGCTAAAACCCCAAACCTTGTATCATGTCTGATGTGGAACCTTTTACCACAGCCTGATCCTGGACTTTGTGCCATGCTTGATTCAGAAAACCGAACCCTGTTCCTGTACCTATATTGCATATCTTGTTCATGTCCATGTATGCCAATCCCTAGCCAGACATCATGGTGAGTGACAAGACCCCCACTGCAGTCACCGATCGTGGGTGTTCGGGTACATGAACTCAGACTTTTGGTCTAGGTAAATCCCCCCCAATGAATGTGTGACAAATGTTCTGTTTGGTTCCAATTATTTTTGGAGAAAACAAATGTTATCAATTAGACTCAGTTTGTTTACCTTTGTAAAAGGGAGTTGTAGAAAACTTAATTGTATCCATATGTCCATTATCATTATGCTTTATGCTTCTAACAGGAGAAAACAAGGTTGGCGATACTAGGGTTTAGGGTATCGCTCTTTCTATTTATTTGACTAACTTTGGATTAACTTCAATTATTGTTTTAATTCAATGTTTCCAAACTCTGCTGTTCTTATAATATGCTATTTTTCCACTCTTATTCTAAAACTCGGTCTCTAATTATCTCTTGCTGTGTTTTAATTACATAACAGAACATTTGCTTTGTGCATATTCAAGTGGAACTTATTACACATTAGGGAATTGGCAAATACAGATCAACTAAGCATCATTTAACTAGTGTTTGCGCAAAAATCCATATGCAGAGTACAGTATGTGTTAGGACACTCCGTATCCAAATAATATCAAATATTATTTCACTTATTAAAGAATAGATTGAATTGTATTAGATTCCAAATAAAACCAAGGTGCAGTATAAGATTGTCGGTTCCTACTTTAGACCTTAATTTTAGTCTAAAGTGTGCACCAGAATTTTAGTCAGGAAGCAAGAGTTCTCTTTACTGAGACTGACAATTGAGGCCATTTTGTAGGCGTGTGGAGTCTTAAAGCCATGGTTACTCAACTAGGGGGATTCTGGGAAAATATGCAAAGTTTTCCAGGATAGGCTCCTGTAAGCTACCGTGTAAGGCAGCTCCCTTGACATCAAGCATGACTTACAAGAGGCCTTATTACATGATGCGGGATTAAAACCAAACAAGCCACACTCATCTCCCAAAGGTCACAACTAGAGATGAGCGAGCACTAAAATGCTCGGGTACTCGTTATTCGAGACGAACTTTTCCCGATGCTCGAGTGCTCGTCTCGAATAACGAGCCCCATTGAAGTCAATGGGAGACTCGAGCATTTTTCAAGGGGACCAAGGCTCTGCACAGGGAAGCTTGGCCAAACACCTGGGAACCTCAGAAAAGGATGGAAACACCACGGAAATGGACAGGAAACAGCAGTGGCAGCATGCATGGATGCCTCTGAGGCTGCTTAATTGCACCATTATGCCAAAATTATGGGCAACAGCATGGCCATGACAGAGTGACAGAATGAAGCTAGATAGCATCTAAAACATCCAATAATTGACCCTGACACTATAGGGGACGGAATGCAGAGGCAGCGGCAGCAGGCTAGAGAGTGTCATGGCGACATACCCTAAATGGACTCAGGCTTCAAACCAATGGGTGGCAGAGAGTAACCAAAGGAGGTGAGCAAGAAGCGCTCAAATAATATCGGTACATGATAAAAGTTTGCCAGTATATTTTGTGGATTACACAGCAGGGTGGCGACAAAGTTAACATGGAAGCCATGAAAACAACCCAAAATTCTGCCTGACACAGCTCGTTTGATAAGGGGACCATGTATGGAGGCAGTGAACTAGTAGTAGATTAAAGGTGCTGCAGTTAAAACTATGTTAGTTGGATCTTGGCATGGAGCTGGCGCTCCGCTGCCAGGCGAGCTTTCGCCAATCCAAGCCCCTGTCTCTAGGCTACTCCCCAAACAGCACTTCTAAGAACCTTTTGTATAAGATCAAGTGTAGTAGCGTTCTTATAAGTTTGGGATATGGCGGGTGAGGGGAATGTAAACAGATGCGCAAGAAGCGCTGAAATAATATCGGTAAATGATAAAAGTTTGCCAGTATATTTTGGGGATTACACAGCAGGGTGGCGACAAAGTTAACAAGTTTGATGTGGAATGCCCTGTAATAGCTCTTGGGCGTTGTGCCTTTTATCGCCTAGGCTCAGCAGTTTGAGCACCGCCTGCTGTCGCTTAGCGACGGCACTGCTGCTGTGCCTAGAGCTAGCGACTGATGGCGCCATGCCCACGGATGGCAATTCGGAGGAGGAGGAGGTGGAGGAGGGGTGGGAGGAAAAGGAGGCATATTAGGCCTTTGAGACCTGGACCGAGGTAGGCCCCGCAATCCTCGGCGTCGGCAGTATATGACCAGCCCCAGGGTCAGACTCGGTCCCAGCCTCCACCAAGTTAACCCAATGTGCCGTCAGCGATATATAGTGGCCCTGCCCGGCAGCACTCGTCCACGTGTCCGTGGTCAGGTGGACCTTGTCAGAAACGGCGTTGGTCAGGGCACGGATGATGTTGTCTGACACATGCTGG
This sequence comes from Engystomops pustulosus, assembly GCF_040894005.1. NCBI lineage: Eukaryota > Metazoa > Chordata > Amphibia > Anura > Leptodactylidae > Engystomops > Engystomops pustulosus. Next base: position 51,282,248 of record NC_092415.1, read on the forward strand.
TGCAGGGCTGGGACGGCACATTGGGAAAAGTAGTGGCGGCTGGGGACCGAATACCGAGGGGCGGCCGCCGCCATGAGGTTGCGAAAGGCCTTGGTCTCTACTAGCCTATAGGGCAGCATCTCCAGGCTAAGCAATCTGGAGATGTGGACATTAAGGGCTTGGGCGTGCGGGTGGGTTGCACTATATTTTCTTTTCCGCTCCAGCGTCTGGGGTATGGAGAGCTGAACGCTGGTGGATGCTGTGGAGGATCGTGGAGGCGACGATGGGGTTTTTGTGCCAGGGTCCTGGGCAGGGGGCTGACTATCAGCTGACACAGGGGAAGGAGCAGTGGTGTGCACGGCCGGAGGTGAACGGGCTTGGTGCCACTGATTCGGGTGTTTAGCATTCATATGCCTGCGCATACTGGTGGTAGTTAAGCTAGTAGTGGTGGAACCCCTGCTGATCCTGGTTTGGCAAAGGTTGCACACCACAGTCCGTCGGTCATCCGGTGTTTCCTTAAAGAACCTCCAGACTTCTGAAAATCTAGCCCTCGCCGTGGGAGCCCTCGCCACGGGAGCTTCACTACGTGACACATTTGGCGCTGATGCACCTGCTCTGGCCCTGCCTCTCCGTCTGGCCCCACCACTGCCTCTTCCAACCTGTTCTGCTATAGGACTCTCCTCCGTCTCAGAAGCACTGTGTTCACCCGGCCTCTCAACCCAGCTTGGGTCTGTCACCTCATCATCCTCCGATCCCTCAGTCTGCTCCCCCCTCGGACTTCCTGCCCTGACAACAACTTCACCACTGTCTGACAACCGTGTCTCCTCATCGTCGGACACCTCTTTGCACACTTCTTCCACTACGTCAAGAAGGTCATCATCACCCACAGACTGCGACTGGTGGAAAACCTGGGCATCGGAAAATTGCTCAGCGGCAACCGGACAAGTGGTTTGTGACTGTGGGAAGGGTCCAGAAAACAGTTCCTCAGAGTATGCCGGTTCAAATGCCAAATTTTCCTGGGAGGGGGCAGACTGGGGGGGAGGAGGCTGAGGTGCAGGAGCTGGAGGAGTGCCGATTTCGGTGACATGGGTGGACTGCGTGGAAGACTGACTGGTGGACAAATTGCTCAAAGCATTGTCGGCAATCCACGACATCACCTGTTCGCACTGTTCTGGCCTCAACAGTGCTCTACCACGAGTCCCAGTAACTTGAGACATGATGAACCTAGGGAGTGTAGCTCTGCGGCGTTCCCCTGCTCCCTCATCAGCAGGTGGTGTCTCACCCCACCCAGGACCACGGCCTCTGACCCCTGCAGTAGATGGACGCCCACGTCCCCGCCCTCGTCCTCGTCCTCTACCCCTAGCCCTCGGGTTAAACATTTTGAAAATGAAAGTTATATAACTTTAATTTTTTTTTTAACTTTTTTTTGTGTTTTTTTGTGTTTTTTAGTTTTTTTTTGTGTTTTTTAGTTTTTAAAACCAAACAATGCTATCCTATTGCTATGGCTATTTTCTAGCCAAGTATGAAAGCACACTGCTATGCCAGATGAGATGACGCTGACTTATGAAAAAATAACACTGAGTTATTAAACAAAATAAACGTAAAATAAAAAAGGACAAATGGCAGACTGTGCCTAATTGAAATCCAACCCCTAATAAATTATCCCACTTCGGTCTTTGCGATGGATATGTGCGTCACTAAGCGCTAAACACAGCGGTCGCAAGTCTCACTCCAAATTCCTCACAATTGGCTAGTATATGCACTGCAGCAAGGACAGCCACCAGCAGATCAACCAGAAATAAAATATATTTAACGCTATTGTAGGCGTAAGTAAGCCGTTTGGATTCTCCTTTGGCTATTTTCTAACCAAGTATGACAGCACACTGATGAGATGACGCTGAGTTATGAAAAAATAAACGTAAAATAAAAAGAAACTGCCAGACTGTGCCTAATTGAAATCCAACCCCTATTAAATTATCCCACTTCGGTCTTTGCGATGGATATGTGCGTCACTAAGCGCTAAACACAGCGGTCGCAAGTCTCACTCCAAATTCCTCACAATTGGCTAGTATATGCACTGCAGCAAGGACAGCCACCAGCAGATCAACCAGAAATAAAATATATTTAACGCTATTGTAGGCGTAAGTAAGCCGTTTGGATTCTCCTTTGGCTATTTTCTAACCAAGTATGAAAGCACACTGATGAGATGACGCTGAGTTATGAAAAAATAAACGTAAAATAAAAAGAAACTGCCAGACTGTGCCTAATTGAAATCCAACCCCTAATAAATTATCCCACTTCGGTCTTTGCGATGGATATGTGCGTCACTAAGCGCTAAACACAGCGGTCGCAAGTCTCACTCCAAATTCCTCACAATTGGCTAGTATATGCACTGCAGCAAGGACAGCCACCAGCAGATCAACCAGAAATAAAATATATATAACGCTATTGTAGGCGTAAGTAAACCGTTTGGATTCTCCTTTGGCTATTTTCTAGCCAAGTATGAAAGCACACTGATGAGATGACGCTGAGTTATGAAAAAATAAACGTAAAATAAAAAGAAACTGCCAGACTGTGCCTAATTGAAATCCAACCCCTAATAAATTATCCCACTTCGGTCTTTGCGATGGATATGTGCGTCACTAAGCGCTAAACACAGCGGTCGCAAGTCTCACTCCAAATTCCTCACAATTGGCTAGTATATGCACTGCAGCAAGGACAGCCACCAGCAGATCAACCAGAAATAAAATATATATAACGCTATTGTAGGCGTAAGTAAGCCGTTTGGATTCTCCTTTGGCTATTTTCTAGCCAAGTATGAAAGCACACTGATGAGATGACGCTGAGTTATGAAAAAATAAACGTAAAATAAAAAGAAACTGCCAGACTGTGCCTAATTGAAATCCAACCCCTAATAAATTATCCCACTTCGGTCTTTGCGATGGATATGTGCGTCACTAAGCGCTAAACACAGCGGTCGCAAGTCTCACTCCAAATTCCTCACAATTGGCTAGTATATGCACTGCAGCAAGGACAGCCACCAGCAGATCAACCAGAAATAAAATATATATAACGCTATTGTAGGCGTAAATAAGCCGCTTGGATTCTCCTTTGGCTATTTTCTAACCAAGTATGAAAGCACACTGATGAGATGAAGCTGAGTTATGAAAAAATAAACGTAAAATAAAAAGGAAATGGCAGACTGTGCCTAATTGAAATCCAACCCCTAATAAATTTTCCCACTTCGGTCTTTGCAATGGATATGTGCGTCACTAAGCGCTAAACACAGCGGTCGCAAGTCTCACTCCACATTCTTCACAATTGGCTAGTTTATGCACTGCAGCAAGGACAGCCACCAGCAGATCAACCAGAAATAAAATATATATAACGCTATTGTAGGCGTAAGTAAGCCGTTTGGATTCTCCTTTGGCTATTTTCTAGCCAAGTATGAGAAAGCACACTGATGAGATGACGCTGAGTTATGAAAAAATAAACGTAAAATAAAAAGAAACTGGCAGACTGTGCCTAATTGAAATCAAACCCCTAATAAATTTTCCCACTTTGGTGTTTGAGGTGGATATGTGTGTCACTAAGAGCTAAACACAACGGTAGCAAGTCCCCCTGCAAATTCCTCACAATATGGTACTAGCTGCACTACTAGTGCCAGCAAGCCCAGCCACAAGCAAACAAAAAAAAAAAAAGTATAACGTTATTGTAGCCCTAAGAAGGGCTGTTGGGTTCTTGTTGAATCACTCCTGCCTAACACTATTCTAATAGAACACCCTAACGCTTTCCCTGACCAGCAGCAGCTCTCTCCCTAGCGGCATCCAGACACAGAATGATCCGAGCAGTGTGGGCAGCGGCTAGTCTATCCCAGGGTCACCTGATCTGGCCAGCCAACCACTGCTATCGACGTGTAAGGGTACCACGTCATGCTGGGTGGAGTGCAGAGTCTCCTGGCTTGTGATTGTCTCTGTTTCTGGCCGCCAAAAAGCAAAACGGCGGGAGCTGCCATTTTCTCGAGCGGGCGAAGTATTCGTCCGAGCAACGAGCAGTTTCGAGTACGCTAATGCTCGAACGAGCATCAAGCTCGGACGAGTATGTTCGCTCATCTCTAGTCACAACCCTTAATCAGGCAGGGCAGGAAAGTGCCAAAAAAAGTTCTGAAAGCCTTGATAACTATGGTGCAAGGCATTTTAGACAGTGTTTTTGGCACAAAACCACCAGAATTGTGGTGTAGGTGCGTTTATAAATCCCCCCCCCAATTAATCACAATAATGAGGGTTTAAACAAGGACATGTGGTAAAAAGTACAGAAAATGAATGAAATGCAGCCCAAATGGCCACTACCATACACTGCCCTTATAAGACATACATAAAATATGAAGGCGGCTCCAGTACAAAATTCCAGTAAAAAATCCAGTATGAGGGAAAAAGCATATGCAGGTAACGTGTTTTGAGTCCTACTCTAGTGATGTGCAGAACTGCTTGTACTGCTAAATACCAGTACTCAGTGCCACACATGTACACCACTGAGCAGGAAGAGGTTAAACATTAAGAAAGGTCTTAATGGAAAGACAAATTACAAGTTTAGGGCACTGTATCTCTCTATATTTGAAGTGAAAAAATATTTTACATGTAATATGGCCCAGAAGTTATGCCTTCCCCTAAATAAACCTACTTTTACAAATTGAATGTGAACTATTTAAAAGTACAAACCATAATTTCTGAAACGAACTAAAAGTAATTCTTTTCTCTTTAATTTTTTTTTTTAATTTGCTCTATTAGAGTATTTAATTAACACAACATCTTAGTCATGTTTAATACAGTACCTCTGTCACTTCACAAAATAATATGTCGCTTACATTTTTATTTCATTTAAATTGGAGGAATGAAAAAGCAGAAAAAGTAATTATACTCCTAAGAAAAGCAATGAGCACTGTGTTAGAAGTCCTTTCTAGCTACACTTGCTTTTAACGAAAATCTTAATTTCACACTTTCTTCAAGAAAAGAGTGCTTAGCATAATAAAGAATGTGTGTTGACATAAAAAGTGAAATTGTTAATGGCTCAATTTATTTAAAAGCTATACACATGATGGGGAAAAAATAATAAGAAACCCTGTAGCTGGTACAAAATAAGCAAGGTATAATGTGAAATAAATCAAACTAAAGTGATTATGTATTGAAGTAGACTTGTACATGAAATTAAAATTAAAATGATGAAACATGGTTCTATATTCTTTCAATAGACAGTGAACATCTTAAGCTGGAAGTTACTTTAACTCTATCAATTACCTGGCATTAAAAAAAGAACGTTGGATTCATGTAGCTTTGGCAGTTTTGACCATTTTTCACTTCCCTCCTTCTGCAAGTCATAACTTTTTGGCTTTTTATATTTACAAAGCTATATTAGAGCTTTTTGTCTGTGAGACAGATTGTATTTTCTACTGGTTCAATTTTATATTCTGAGCCATGTACTAGGAAGCTGGGAAAAATCCAATGTGGTGGAATTGGCAAAAAAAAAAACATATTCTGATGGGCTTTATTTTAACCTCTAACAATGCTCAGACAAATTTATATAGGTGAGTTATGTCTTAATAACTTTAAAAAAATTCAAAAAGCTTGCATTCAACAAAAGACACCTTGCTTCGCCATATCCTGAAACCCAGAATGTTTTCATACTCAGGAGCCGTGTAAAGTGTCACTGTTTGAGGGATGAGAGGACATTTTCATTTATTTTGAAAACTGTGTGACCTTTAATCATTTTTTATTGAAATTTTTATTAAAGCCTGTTCACTTATGTGATATACTGCAATACTTTTATATTGCAGTATATTGTAAATATACTGCTCATCTATTACAGTCTGTCTCCGACAGCCTGTCATACAGGATGCTGAATGACAACTAATCTCTGCCCTCCAGTAATGTCACTGGGGTGCTGATCAGCCACACAGTATAGAGGCACCCATATGTAGTGATGTTAGAGGTCACTGTTAGGTTCGACCTCAGAACCTAACAGGTTAAATGCTTCGATCGGTGCCAGCACTAACTGTGGCATTTACCAACAGGTGTCACCACCTGACAACTGCCATATATAGAGAGGGTTTGGTCCGTGAGCCCTCTCCATACACTTGTTAAGCTATTAACAAGTATACAGATCTAGGCTGTACTTACACATTACATACAATGATCTATTTGTTACATCAACAAATCAAATTTGAAGTTCTTTGTTACATCTATTTCAAATTTCATAATTTAGTTTTAGTGGCACCTATTCTAGTGGATGAGGCAGCACATTGTGCCTAAAGGTCGCCACAACAAAACACTAGCAGGGAACAAGACCACATGGCTATAGGCTTGGGCACCCACAAGCACCACACCACAGAAACAGTTGAAGCCATTAATCAGAGAAAACAGTGAATGCAAAAAAGATTATCTGGGTAGCAATTTAGGGCCTAAACGTGATCCATCCAATGACGTTGTCCATCCAAATAGCAGCAAAAAAAGTAGTCAGAATAGTATTTTTCACTCCCTGAACAAGGATCTCTATATTTATTTACAATTAATTTGCCATATATAGAGGGAATGTTCACATCTACATTTAAAGTTACATTGTATATAAAAAAATGTAGAAATATAAGCATACAGCTGTATTCTTCCCGCTATGCTGTAACCTTACAGACCCCATTATAAATTATCAGGCACAATATGGGAACTGCTGCTTTCTGGTAAATGATGCATGTGTCATAGATTCCATTACAAATATATAACTGGGATGTTATATTATAGGTCCTTCTTTGTTGTTCTCACACTCTTGTTATACAGTATAATTATAGCAAAAAAGTTGCTGCATTTCAGGAATTTCAATTAAAAAACTTAAGGTGCTTTATTCCATGTGCTGGCAATTGCAGATGTTATCCTTTGTCAGGCTTCAGGGTTAGTGGACCCACTGGACCACAGAGGACGATGACATAAGCCAACACCTGGGACCGGAATCTAAAGGGTACAGGGTTTTCACCAGAGCCCGCCACAATGCAGGTTGGATTTGTTGCGGCGTGGTACAACCAGGTCGCTCCACAGGTGGCAGCCACAGCGGTGGCAGCCACAGCGAGGTACACAGCCCTTGAACAGAATCATAGTCGGGGACAGACAAGAGATCAGGACAGGCAGCACGGGATCAGAGTCGGGGATGTAGCAATAGGTCGAGGCTGGCAACAGAGGAGAGTAGTCAGGAACGGAACTGGGGTCACAACAGGAAATCACAATAACAGCGCAGAACATCAGACAAGGCTTTCTCTAAGGCACAAGGCAGGAAGATCCGGCAGGGTGTGCAGGGAGAGGCTGGATTATAAAGGATTCTGGGTATGGCCAGCGCAATTAAAGGTGCACTGGCCTTTTAAAACTTTTGAAGCAGGTGCGCGTGCCTTAGGACCCTAATTGTACATGAGCTCCAGGATTGGTTTACTGATGCTAAATGGGACAAGTCAATATTTTGTATTTTTTATTTTAAAAAATCATAATATATTATTGAAATGCTATGAAGTAGTCACATGTCCTTCTCTCCCATGTCCCTGTTGTCTTCCAGCTTCTCTGGGGTGTTGAGACTAATAGAGTCTGAATGTGGAAAGCAATTGAGCACTAATAAAATCACAAGCAACTTTTTAGCTCCAAGCTATTGTTGAGATATTGAATTGCATAAGGGGAGAGGTCAAGAAACGCATAAATGAAATGTTTCATATATAATAATTCTTTACATCAGACAACACTGTCATCATTACTTTCACAAGAATATATCATCATTGTGTTATTCTAACTTTTATTGTGCCTGTTCCTAATAATGGAATAATATGCATATTATACTCTAAGAATATTATAGAGGTGGAATTTCCAGGCATACAGCAAACAGGAATGTATTGTAGAAGCATTGTAGGACATTGTAGAAGCATTGAAGCCCCAAGACACATTTTCATGTACATGTTCATCTAGGAATGTACCAATCTAATGAAAGCTTCAAAAATATGTACATATGTAGCATCCTTGCCAAAATCATCTTCTGTTTGTAGGAGGCTGCTTAGAAGACATTGATTCTCCTCAGTGTCGTGTGTGCTTGAACCGTGGCTAGGTTGCTGCTGTTTTGGGAATGATTGAACTACACCCAGAGTGATGGATGGCCAATAATGTCAGGCCATATAACTCCTTTACATATTACTCATTTATATAATCTCCTCATATCTTTTCCTGTTTTCTGCTAGTTATCACTATAATATTCTTTATATCTGACCTCTGCTATGTTTACTCAACCTCTCTTGTAATTTGATTCCGTGCTTTACCACCATCTTGGTTTTGATCCAATTCTGTACCACTCCACTTGTCTGTATCTGTTGTTTGTCACTTTTTGTCCTTGTGTTTATGCTGGTCTATCTCTGGCTTCATTTTACCTGTCCGCTCCACCATCTAGCAGCTGCCACACAAAGAAAGTTCTCCTTATCCATTTGCTGGGTCTCTCAGGGTCTGTTAGCAGATTCCTGATAGTAGGTTTACCCTAATCAGGGAAGTATATATGCTTTAGGCAAGCCAGTTAGCAACCTGACTCTTTTTTGATTTTGTATTTATATGTGTGCATACCTGTATGAGGGCTTGTTTACTTTGTAGCACAATTGACAAATAAAACGTGTTTACACCATTTTCTTGAAGACTCTGTTTTTACAACTTTCACAGTGTAATCCAAATGACACCTCCCCTTTATTCTGTGGTTTGGTAAGATCACGGAGAAACCAAATTTCTAAATGTTTTTTTAGACTTTAGTATATTTTTAAAAAAAATTAAATCATGTAAAAATTCTGCCATATTTTGACACTAATAACTTTTTCATACTTCTGTATACAGACCCGTATTTCATGTAATGTTTTATTTTGCCAAGGCAAGATAACGTTTTCATTGCTACCATTTTGGGGACTGGTACGACCTTTTGATCACTTTTTATTCCAAATTTTATTTAAAAACAATAAAATATTGGCGATTTTGACAGTTGGATTATATTTTCTATTACGGGTTCACTACTACTACTACTACTTTGAGGACATGGCGATATACAAGTTTATGAGTTTTTGATTTATTTATTTTTATTCTAGGGAAAGGGTGTCATTTCAACTTTTAGGTTTGTTATTTAAATTTTACATTTTTTTATTCATTTTTCACATTTTTTTACAATTTTTCAGCCCCCTCATCCCCAAAGCGTATTTGATTGCGTACTATGGGCTCTGATTGCTTCTGCCATATATTGCAATACTATTGTATTGTTACTGATCTCTAAGTACCTGCAACATAACAAAGACTCCAGGCTCAGCCTGTCATAAGAACTAATCACTTCCCCCTGTGAGGTAATGTCAGCCCTGTGATCGGTGCCAGCACAAACTGTGGGCGTTGGTGGTGGGTGTTTGCTGCAGCCTGCGAGCGCTCCATATGCACCAAGACTGATGCCGCGCTGTAGTATGGTTTGTAGTAAAGGGGTTAAATGCAGTGGTAACTAGGGATAGCATTGTGTATGATGCTATTGATCAAGCCATTTAATGGTAGAACATGTTAACAAATAATGTTTGCTTGATTAAGTATTATAACAGAAAAGTACACGTACTTGGTATTTTGCCATTTTCCCTTGGAGGTGAAGTCATTTTTGTTGCCAGTGGTTTAGACATTAATGGCTGTGTGTTGAATTTGGCCTCTTTCATGCTCATAGGAGTGCATTGTGCACATGTCACCGTACCATGCCGTTTGCTGTACGTAAGGCCCGGCAGTACGCCTCCCTTTGGATAGGGAAAGGGTGAGGAGCGCTCACCCCTTCACCTCTCCAGCAGAACGTATACTACACCCAGACCCCGAGCTGGGTGCAGCTTCTGTATCTATTTGTTACACAAGCTGTACATTGACTGCTTTACATTGTATCACGGTGCCATATCTTCAGTCTTGTCTGATGAAAATATACAATAAAATATTTCCGTAAATGTGAGGGCTGCACTCTTGAATCACAGATTAGAATGTAGTTTGTAACTTCTTAGGTTCGTCTTTGTTAAATGAATGCACCTTTAAAGCGTAAAAACCACCTTTTTTAAATGAATTAATTAAAATAAAATTGAACTCAGCGGTAAATGTGTTCTGTAATGAGTGACTAGCTTGCACAAAGTAACATATCAGCGGGTGGAATAGAACAGTCCAGCTGATTGGATAAAAGGTAAAAGGGGTCACTGCAATCGATTTACTTTTTAGAATTGCTAAACTTAATGCAATTACCAGCTTAACATGGTCTGAAGAAATGTCTTATCGTCTTTCCATTAAAAAAAGATCAAGCCTTTTTTTTCCTTAAACCAATTGAAGTAGCGGTTTATATAAAATGTGCATTATTAAAGGTGGAAATTGAATAAACATGAAACATTAAACTGGATAAACCTTGTAGAGATGGAGCTAAATCTTACATTGCTGGAGTCTCATACCTAAATGGGGGCAGAGACCATAAAATAAAGACCTCAAGGTCAAATAGCCATCAAGTTAGTCTTTTAAATAGAATTATTTTTTACTTTTTTTTCTAGGTAAAGACATTTTGCCTAACTGCAGATTACAGAGGTTAATGTTCAATAAATATGAGGTGTAGAAGGCAAAGAGAATCATCTTGTTTTGCAGATTAGTTCTCATTAAGATAAACTATTCTTGCTAATGGCAATGTAATACATATTGAATTTATTTGGATAATGCATATTCTGTATGTGTGTACGGCCTGCTTAAAGGGAACCTGTGACCAGGAATATGATTTTTAGCTGGTTGCAGGTTCCAATAACCCATGCTATGCTAGTTGTAAAAATGCCTTTGTCAGCATTCTGAATCTTTTCAGTAGGTTATATAAGTTTAATTCACATTACATGGCTCCCTGCCAGAAGCAGGTGGTGAGTCCTAGGGGAAGAGGAGGGTAGCTGCAGCCTGTATGTGCCTTTGGCAGTCTTCTCTCCTCCAAACTCATGCAGCTCCCCCCACCCCCTTCCTGTTCTGTGCATTGAGCAGGGAAGGGAAGGAGATGGAGTGGAGGAGAGGAAGAATGCATGGGGAGATACAGGCACACACAGGATGAAAATGACAATATCCCCTTCCAGGGACTCGCTATATGCTGCAGGAAGGGATTTGGGTAATGTAAATCATTTCATTTATCATATCATTTATAAACCACTGAAATGATGCAGCATTAAGAAAAAAAAAACTTTTTTTTAAAATCAGCATAGCATAGACCAGTGATGGCGAACCTTTTGGAGACAGAGTGCCCAAGCTACAACCAAACCCACTTATATGTTGCAAAGTGCCAGCATGACAATTTAAGCAGTAACTTATTGATCCCTGCTGTATGACAGGTTTTAATCGTATTGGCGTCCTGAGTTCGCCAATACAATAGAAAGATGATGGAGAAATTTGGATTGTAGCTTCCCTCCAGGGTCCACTGAAGAGGCAAAATCAGGGGATCCAGAGCAGGAGCTCCAATGACAATCCGTCTCTATCCACACCTTCTTGCTCCTCCTGCAGTGTTGGCAGCCAAAGATGTCACTTTAAAATAGCCTTGTGCTTGGCACGTCCTGGGCTGTTTTGGATCACAGGAGAAAGCCTTGAGACCTAGCTGGCAAAATCTGTGTTGGGGTGAAGGCCTGGGCGCCCACAGAAAGGGCTCTGAGTGCCACCTCTGGCACCCGTGCCATAGGTTCGCCACCACTGGCATAGATTATTGCAACCTCTAACAAGCTAAAAATCACATTTCTGGTTACAAGTTTGCTTAATATTAAAGGGGTTGTCCACTTTAAGAACATTCCAGGAAATAATTGATATTGTTTATGCAATGAATAGTTATAAAAATTTTCCAATGTACTTTATGTATCAATTCTTGGATATTTAATATATATTAAAGCTAATAATCATCAAAGTATATGACGTGAAGATACTAAATTGCTCAAAGGAGGTCTCCAGGAATCTTCTCCTGGCTCCCAGATCTAGCGTTGTGATATCTTCTGGTTCTTCAGCACTGCCAGCTAGGCAGCTAGGGATCAAGGGATCCTACAGCTCAGACTTTCTCTTAAGATATCACATTTCCTACATCACTAAGGCCCACTGAGGCCACTGAATGGTTGAAGTAGGTCCCATGAAATCCAACGCTTCTCTTTAGTCTTGAGCCAGAGCAAGGTAAGTACACTATTTATTTTTTGGTTAGACTTGCCTCTGCCCTCAAGAGACTCTCCATGATTCAAAAAATTACCCATCAAGGAAGAAAGAAAACAAAACAAGCTACTTGCTAACTACAGTCAGTGGTGTACACCAAAGGAAAAAAATGTATTAGGGGATTTGTTACCACCTTTACAAAACATAACTGATACATAAGTCCCAAAATGTTTTCCTACATTTTTACAAAGTTAAGAAAAGTGGATGGAGTTTAGAACATAAGGAAGGACTTACTTGAATGTTATGGTTATATTCTCATGAATAGCTTCTCTTGTCTGCAAGATGCAGTGCTCTGTGCCTTCTGCCCCTCCCCTCCTGCATTACAAGACCAGCTCAGACACAGGGACTTCCTGCATGCAAGCAGCAGAGTGCAGAGACTTATCCTACAAGCTATAGACAGATAAGGTCTTTATAGCAGAGATGATTTTGTGTTTTATTGATTAGGTGAGGGAGCAGAGCTGAGAGAGTTATTGGTTAAAATGTATTAACCCCTTAATGACTGCCCTATCGGCTTTTTACGGCGGTCATTAAGGGTACTTCTTCTGACACGTACGCCTTTCTACGGCGCCGCGTCAGAAGAAGTTTTCGGGACACCGGGTTATTATAGTGCCGGTGTCGGGCTGTGATATCACAGCCCAGACCCGGCACTAACACCCGGGATCGGAAAAACTCTGATCCCGGGTGTTTAACCCCTTACACGCCGCGGTCAAGCATGACCACGGCGTGCAAGTGTGTCCCCCGTGGATCGGACCCCCCCCCCCCCGTGTGCTTACCGGGGGATCCGATCCCTCCTGTCGGCTCCTCTCTGTGCCGGGTTCCGCCTCCTGGCAGGACCCGGCTGTGTGTAACTGAGCATGCTTAGCATGCTCAGTTACTTACAGTATACACTGCAATACAAGTGTATTGCAGTGTAAAGGCTTGAATAAGCGATCGGATGATCGCTTATTCAAGCCAAGAAGCAGAAAGTGTAAAAAAAGTAAAAAGAAAATTAAATCTTTTTATAATATAATTAAATAAATAAATAAAATAAAAGTCCCATAATCTCCCCAGTAACACATAAAATGCAAATAAAGTAAACAAAACACAAAAACACATACATATTTGGTATCACCGCGTCCGTATTAATCTGTACAATAAATCTAAATCAATATTGAACCCGCTCGGTGAACTACGTAAAAAAAAAACTCAAAAAACTTCCCATAATATACAATTTTCCATCAAACACCATCACAAAAAATATTCTAAAAAGTGATCAAAAAAAGTTACGTTGCCTAATATGATACAACTGAAAAGAACGACTGTTTTCACAAAAAATAAGCCCTTAACCAGATCTGACAACAGAAAAATACAGAAGTTATGGCCCTGAAAAGTTGTCAATAGTAAAAACAATGCGATTTTCTCCAATATTGGTTTTGCACAGGAAAATTGAGCAAAAATAAGAAAAACTATATAAATGAGGTAACACCGCAATCATAGTGAACCAGAGAATAAAGATAAAATATTATTTTTACGTTACGGTGAGCGGGGGAAAAAAAATGCTAACAATCCAAAATAAAAATTGATGATTTTGTTTGTGTCCCCCTTGAAATAGTTAATAAAATCTCATGAATAAGCTTTAGACTCCCAAAATAAATGATCTATACATTGTATCTCATCCCGTACATAATGAACCCTCTTATGTTCGCATTACCAAAAAAAAAATTTATAGGTCGTACAATGTGACAATACAAATCTGCAGTGAATGGCGCCTCCATTCATTCTACACTCGGCCGTGCGCCTGTACAGAAGTTTACCGCCACATATGTGGTATCAGTACACTCGGGAGGAATTGAGCATCAAGCGTTGCAGTGCGTTTCATCATTTAATTTATTCTGAAAATGTCAGTTTTGGCCTAAATGAATGTATTTTCCAAAAAAATTCTATAATTTCTAAATCGCAGGTCCATATTGTTTTAACCCATGTGAAACACTTAAAGGGTTAATAGACTTAATAGAAGTTGTTTTACATATGTTGAGGGGTGAACTTTCTATAGTTGGGTAATTTATGGGGTTTTACTATTATTTAGGCCTCTCAAAGTCACCTGAAAGCTGAGTTGTCCCTCAAAATGTGAGTTTTGGCAATTTTCATGAAAATAAGAAAAATCGCACCTAAAGTTCTCCGCCTCATAACATCCTAGAAAAATGACTGGAAGCATAAAATATCATCCCAACATAAAGCAGATATTCTGTAAATGTTAATTATCAAACTTTTTGGGCATTTTTACATCTTGTCTGGAAACCAGAACATTTCAAACTTGGAAAATGAAGAATTTTTACAAACTTTTGCCAAATTTTCACTTTTTTTCAGAACGAAACGCAAAACTTATCACTTAAATTTTATAACTAACATGAAGTACAATGTGTCACGTGAAAACAATCTCAAAATCACCGGGATATGTTAAAGCGTTCCGAAGTTATAACCAATTATCCTGAGACATGTCAGATTTTAAAAATCAAGTCTGGTCATTGAGCTGAAAACTAGTGTCGGTGATAAGGGGTTAAAGCCCCTGCATCAGTTTTGACTTTGCATGTTTTTTTCAGTACAAAATGCTTGCACATGTATTTTTACATTTGTGTTGTGGCTACATTATACCCGACACAACACAAAATTCGCCAGTGAAGGGGGCGTTCCGGTGCACAGTCGGATCGTGCAGCACATTTATCATGCAATGTCCAACATAATTGTGTTGCACGCTTTATGTTGTAGGTGCTCCAAAAAAAGTTGGTGCACTCTATCGGAGCAGTGCAGGGAGCGCCAGATTCATGAAGAACGTGCAACACAATTCGTGAATCTGACACTCTCTGCACACTCCACAGGCAAACCGCACCTAGTGCACTTTGCCCTGTTTTTGTTAAATGTGGGCCATTGGGGTCATTTACTAAGGGCCCGAATCGCTTTTTATGTCGGGTTACCCGAATTTTACCGTTTTGCGCCGATTTTCCCTGAATTGCCCCGGGATTTTGGCGCACGCGATCGTATTGTGGCGAATCGGCGCCGGCATGCACACAAAGGAAATCGGGGGTGTGGCCATCAGAAAACCTGTCGGATTCGGAGAAACTGACGTATTATTTTTTTTAAATGTGTCACTAGACACGCACTTACCTGCACCCGGCTTGGCTTGGTGAACTTCAGTGAACTCCGACGGAATTCAGCGCAGCAGCAACACCTAGTGGACATCGGGGGAACTACCTTAGTGAATTGCCGGAAGACCCGAATCCTCCACAGAGAACGCGCCGCTGGATCGCGAATGGACCGGGTAAGTAAATCTGCCCCAATGTGTTTTATATCCATCTTATGGATTTAATCATCTCATCTTTCTTTTTCTATGTGTCAGATGATAGTATAAAGTCCAGAAACTAAATAAAAGTGTAGATAAACCTGTACTGGTACAAGGGCATAGGAAGCTAAACAAAGATCAAATCCTGAGGGGGAGCACACCAGTATGTCAGTGTGCGTGGTTAACAATCCTTCATCCTGGTTCTTTAAATGAAATCTACCATCAAAGTCAAGCATATTAAACCAGAGGCACTAAACTCGTGGTTTATCTCTTATATTTGTTATCCATGGTCTTCTTCCTTCTAAAATGAGCTTTCACAATTATGCTAAGGAGTCAGAAAGGGGGCATTACCAGACTGTACAGGAGCACTTCCCTTTCCAATTGCGTGCTAAAATTTCCTCTGCTGATGTGAGATTCCCCAGCCAGTGAGAGGGGGAAGTGCTGAAGGAACAAGGGAGAGGGTGAGAGAGTGAATCAGCCTATGAAGCCAGAACACTGAGGAGTTCTGGTAATGCCCCCCTTGGCATAATTGTAATAGTTGATTTTAGAAGGAAGGAGGCCATGGATAACAAATATAAGATGACCATAGTCACAGTGTCTGGATAAATGAGTACGTTCCCCCTGGTTTATAATGATGGATTTTGATTTCATGTATTCCTGAGCCTCTTTTGGTTAAAATTAAATAAAAGATCTTTCACATGTAAAGATTAAGAAGCTTAGGTGCTATATGTTCAAAAAGTTTATGACATCAAGAGCCTAAAGTGTCTGTATAATCTGCAGCAAAGAGCTTCTTGCTCTTGTTATAATATTAGAGTGTCCTTTAGTCAACTGTGGTGACATTTAGGATGTCCACCCCTTAAATCTAGTAATACTGTATAGAATAGTGTAATATAAAGTAATTAAATATACTTATTGCTTTTTGATGAAAGCAAATGTGCTAAGAACTCCCATTTACTTAGTTTTATTGACGTCCAACATTAATTCCTTTAGGTCTACTGTACCGGTTATGGTAAAAAAAATGTTATCATTTAGATTATGCAAACTTGTAGATTAAATATTATTAGGATGAGTTCTTCCAATTTTCAAAAGACAATAGGATGATTAAAAATACATTTTAGTGCCGCAATGAACTGAAAACTATTGGAGTAAATCTATATTATCCTGGGGAAACTGATGATCATAGGTGTACCCAAAGATGAATGACACATTAAGGACAAGTAATAAGAAGCAAATCTTCATCCATCACACAGAAGGTCATGGAGATTACAGCAAATATGTCAAACTAAACCAAGGGACTTTAAATGTTTCTGAACAGGGACAGAGCCAAGTGTAAAAATATCCACCAGGAAATTATTTTCAACAGTGAAAAATGATGGCTAGAGGTGATCCAGGAAAGACTAAAGTAAATCCAGCGATGACATTGCATTGATATAAGATTAATTTCCAAGATCTCCAATCAAGAATGACTTTGAATACACAGGAGCACTGAGTCCTATGACTCTGACTCTGCAGAAAGGCCGATACATGTATTTGGGTCACAGATTATATAACTATGGTTCCCTGCACATATTACACCACAAATGGATTTTACATATTTAAAAGCCAAAGAAAATGTTACCTAACTTATTGAGATAATAGCTAATTGCTGTTTTGTGATAGCATGCTTCTTTCATGGAAACTTAATGTAAGAAATGTAAGCAAGACTTCAGGAGCATAAACTGCTTTAAATATTTTAGATTCGTTTGTAAAAGTCACAAACTTTATTTAGCTTTTTAGCTTTATTTATTTTTTTTGCGTCATTAACAGCAGGAATACAGGTAAAAGCCAGGAATGTAATACTCATTACAGGCAGTCCCCTACTTAAGAACACCCGACTTACAGACAACCTCTAATTACAAACGGACCTCAGGTATTTGGTAATTTACTGTATTATAGTCCAAGGTGTCTGCAATTGAGGTTCATTGTTAATCCTCGTTCTTTTGACAACCCAACATTTTTAAAATCCAATTGTCACAAAGACCAAAAAAATTTGGCTGGGGTTACACTTATAAAATATAGATTTCTAACTTGCATACAAATTCAACTTAAGAACAAACTTACAGAACCTATCTTGTATGTACCCACGGATAACCTCTATATAAAAGAGGGATGTACAAAATAATGACAATGTGCAAAAGTAAGTAGCATCAAACATTATGTGCAAGCATTTCAATCAGGTGAATAAAGGACCAACAATCAGACCTCAACAGCCTTCCAGCCTGTTTTATGTTATGTTGGGAAGAGAAGGAGCAGCAGAAGAGCCCAGTGTCCCCTCAGGGTCTTCAGAAAGGGCCCTCTACAGAAACAAAGAGAAAGTAATATGAAAAAGAGAGATTAAAGGGAACGATGGAGGTGGCAGTAAGGTTAAAAAGGGGAAGAGGGGAAGGGTGGGTGGAGAGTAGAGGGTGTCCAGTCTCGGAGTGGGGGGTCTGGTGGGAGACCCCTTCAGAATCTCAAAGAGCTTCTCTATAGTCAGTAGACATCTGAAATAGGAGCCATGGTTGCCAAGTTTTGTGGAACTTGACTTACGTGCCATGGAGTGATGAAGTGAGGTTCTCCATATGCATAATGTCATTTGCCTTAGCCAGTCACATGGCTATTGTCGGATGAAAGCTCTTCTTCCACAAAATCGGAATACAGGACCAGGCAGAGATAATTAAGAAGCACTACAAGGAGCACTTGCAAGTCGGTGTTGAGATATCACAGGAAGGTGAAAGGGAGGGTCCCACCTGATTGAATCTCCACAAATACATAAGGCACTGTACCTCCAGCCAAAATGGTGAGAGCAAACGGGAAGTATTGCGCAAGTTCCACATGCTGGAACAAAGGCTTTCAAAGGATGTCTTGTTGCAAAAGAATTGAGAGCAGAGAGGCTGGGAGGTTAGATAATGTCATAGCTGTTGAACTCTCCACCCACCCAGTAGGCTAAGATCATTGAGATCCAAGAGCTACTATGTAGATGGCAACATAGAATCTTTAATGAAGTGCTCCACTCTGAATTTACCAGTTCCTCTCCAAGATTTGAAAACAATGGAGCACATTTACTAAGGGCTTTACGCCAGTTTTCTGTCAGACTTTGCACATTCTTTCTAGTGCAAACTGATTTCACGGGTATTTAAGACACTTTTGTGTCGCACGCTGCCATTTTGTGATGCAGCTACACTAGGCATCATGCGTCACAAATTAGGAGGCGTTCCGGAACTGACCGTACGCCAAATATATTGTGCAAAGTCAGACAAAACTCTGTTGCACGCCTATGTTAAAGGTTCACCACAAAAAAGTTAGTGAACTCTGTCGGGCCAGTGCAGAGAGTGCCAGATTCATGATTTCTGGCGCCCCATTCTTCATGAATCAGGTGCACCCTGCACTATACACAGGCAAACCCACTTTTAGTGCAGTTTTCACCACTCTTTATAAATGTGCCCAAATATCCTCACATCCAGGAGGAAAATCCAGCATCAGCTGAGATTGCTGGGGCAAAAGGCGTTATCTCACTATTTCCGTCTGACAGCAATGAACAGTTGAACCCACTGTGGGATGGGTTTTCAGGGTAAGCGTCTTACTGGGATCAAACCATGGTGTTATTGTACTGCATGAATTAGAATACTTACAATCACGATTTTATTGACATCATTTAAATTTAACCCTTTCACGACCCGTGACGTAATAGCACGTCACGGGTCGGCCGCGGGTGCATGGAGAGGGCTCACGCGCTGAGCCCTCTCCATAGCCGGTAAGTCTTTGCTGCATATTGCAGCAAAGGCTTACCGGTAACACCCGCGATCGGTGCTAGCACCGATCGCGGGTGTTTTCACCTCGATCGCCGCCGGCAATGCTGCCGGCGGCTTCAAAAACATGGCGGCGCGTGAGCGCCGCCATCTTTTCGAGGATCGCCGCTCCCCGTGACGTCATCGGGGAGCGGCGATCCGTCGCCATGGTAACCTCGGGTCTCGCGAAGACCCGAGGCTACTTCGGGTTAACCCATGCATTACAATGTGCTATCAGCACATTGTAATGTATGAGGAGTAAAATCCCCATATACTGCCATACTGTAGTATGGCAGTATATGATAGGATCGTGCAGACCCCCTAGGGTTAAAGTACCCTAGGGAGTCTGAAAAGTACTAAAAATAAAAATAAAAAAAAGTTAAAAAAAAAAAAATTATAATAAAAAACCCTAAAAACTCAAATCACCCCCCTTTCCCTAGAACTGATATAAATATAAATAAACAGTAAAAATCATAAACACATTAGGTATCGCCGCGTCCGAAAATGCCCGATCTATCAAAATATGATAACGGTTTTTCACTGCGTTTAATCCCGTAACGGAAAATCGCGCCCAAAGTCGAAAATGGCACTTTTTTTGTCATTTAAAAAAATTAAAAAATTCTATAAAAAGTGATCACAAGGTCGAACAGTCCTAAAATTGATAACATTGTAAACGTCATCAAAATCCACAAAAAACGACACCCCCCAAAGCTCAGTACACCAAAGTATAAAAAAGTTATTAGCGCCAGAAGATGGCAAAATCCCCCCAAAAATTTTTGTACAGGAGGTTTTAATTTTTTTAAATGTATGAAAACATTATAAAACCTATACAAATTTGGTATCCCCGTAATCGTACCGACCCAAAGAATAAAGTAGACATGTCATTTGGGGCGCACAGTGAAATCCGTAAGATCCAAGCCCACAAGAAGGCGGCACAAATGCGTTTTTTTACCAATTTCACTGCATTTGGTATTTTTTTCCTGCTTCCTAGTACACGGCATGGAATATTCAATACCATCTCTATGAAGTGCAATTTTTACGCAGAAAATAAGCCGTCACACAGCTCTGTACATGGAAAAATAAAAAAGTTATGGATTTTTGATCATGGGGAGTAAAAAATGAAAATGAAAAAACAAAAAAGGGCCAGGTCCTGAAAGGGTTAAAAACATATGGGCTAACTGCCCTACAAGCTATAGACATCAACCAGGCTTTCAGGGTGATACCTAGTAGTGACATAAACTCCCCACAATAGGGCAGCTATTACACAGTTCAAGACCCAGTAACATGTAGTTGTAGTTTAATGTACTCCTATATTCAATTACACAAAAAGTTATTCATGTATGTACTACACACTTAGAGACTATGGGGTAGATTTATCAAGCTACCTAAGAGTAAGAAATTTCTTAGTTTCCCATGGCAACCAATTACAGCTCCCCTTTAAAATATTCATGAGCACTGGTAAAATGAAAGCTGAGCTGCAATTGGTTGCCATGGTCAACTAAGCAAATTCTGACTCTTAGACAGCTTGATAAATCTACCTCTATGAGAGGAATGAGGCATTACAATATCCTTCATCATTCATATTGTCCTATTGGGTATTGTTCACACTAGATTCCCTGACCAGACTACCAGCTTAAATCATCATCTTATATTAGTATCTTAAGAGTTGTCTTAATACTCAAACATCTTTGGTCATCAGTCACACACCTAACGAGTTTCCTCCCTTTTTATTCCTATCTGGGACTCTGGATATGGGATGCAAAGACATTGATCAGTTAGTTCTTAGCAGCTGCCTAGTGGTATAGACTCATATATACACACACATTTATATAGATATATATATATATATATATATATATATATATACACATATAGTTCTTCACTCATACACATTTATACAGTCTTACACACATGCACACATTTATACACAGATATATACACTTAAACATACAGTCTGTATACCTTATATATACCTGTGTATATCTTATACACAAATACAGTATACCTATACTTCTTATATACTCCCATATACACATTCTGAAAATTTACTCACCGTAATTTCTGTTTCCTATAGTATGAAAGCAGCACTGGTTTAAGTCTACCTTTCTCCTATTGGACAGAAGACAACAATGAGAAATAGTGATTGGCAGGCTGACTCTCTATAAGATCCCCCATGGCAATGAGCTCACATGTTTTTAAGTATAAAACATATTCATTTGGGAGGGGGGGAGTTGTGCTGCCTTCGGACTACAGGAAAAAAAAATATGATAAGTAAATTTCCATATTCCTGGTTGTCCTCGGGCAGGACTGAATGGGAACTGAAAAGCAAAAACAAAAATAAGGCTGAGATTACAAAGAGGCAGCTGAACTAAGCATTGCTTTGCCGAAGGCCAGGTCTACCCCAGTGCCTACATCCATTATGTAATGATTAATAAAGGCCGATGGAGTAGACCATACAGCAGCCTTACAAATTTGTTCCAATGGACCTTGGACTTTTTCTGCCCTGGAAGCAGTCGTGAATCTAGTAGAATGAGCTTTGATGTTGAGAAGAGAAGAAAGACCTTCTAATTGATAGAACATAGAAATAAAGCTCAAGCCATCAGGCTAAGGTTGGTTTACTTGCTTTCCCCCCTTGTTTATGCCCTTATACGGCACGAACAGGGCCGTATAAGTTGAAATTTTCAACTTATGACAAATAACACAAAATTGTTATCTTAACATTTAGAGTATGTAGGTACTTTCGATTTCCTTCATCCTATCTCTTGGTTCATTGCCATTTCTGATGGCACTTTGGGCAGGAATCATGACATATTATGTAAAATTATGCACTCCTCCAATATTTGCATGTACGGTTCTTTATAGAAAAAAGCTTGTATTTCACTTACTCTTCATATGGCGATAAGAAAAACTGCTTTCCATGACAGAAGATGTAGAGGCATATGCGGTATGGGTCTAAAAGGAGTTAGCGCCAGCCGTTTCAACACAGCAGAAAAGTCCCAGGAAAACAATGGAGACTTTACAGGGGGCTTCAATTTTTTGAGAAGAATCTACGCACCAGCAAGTTATCTGAAAAAAATCCTCCCAAGGGGAAATCGATAGAGATAAAATGGACCTTTGAGATTCAGATTTCCCTTTAGATGAACTGCCGACAGGTTCTGGACATGCGTCTCCAACATGCGTCTACCAACACACAGGAGAGCTGACACACCCTTTCTACACTACACCTCACAGCTGACACATGCTGTATACACTACACCTTACAGGAGAGTTGAGGGATCTTCTATATACTACTCCACAAAGCAGAGCTGATATAGCCTCTATATACTACAACACACAGGATAGCAGACAAATTCTTTATGCACTACACATCACAGGAGAGCTGACACACCCTTTATATACTACACCTCACAGCTGGCACATCCTGTATATACTACACCTTATAGGAGAGTTGACAGATCCTCTATATAATACACCACAGGGAGAACTGACACATCCTCTATATATGCTATTCTTTTGTGTGTCAGGCCAGATGCCGGGGCCACCTGAAACTGTTGGCCCCATAGCAGCTGCTGTGGCTGCTAACCCTGTAGTTACCCCCCTGCATTTCATTATGCTCTTCTTTAAATGACAATTTTTTTGGAACAGTTTGAAATAACAATTTTCATGACAGGTGAGAGTTTAAATTGATAGTTACATGTGGCATAGTTTAACTAAATGGTTTAAAAAAAAAAAAAAATAAGCTGACAAAGACTACGGTAATTCTGATTAAAATTTTTAATAAGTAGTAAAATTGAATAAACCTTAATGAAAAGTTCTGTCTCCCTGCAGCTCCTTCTAAATTCTGCCTTAAGCTAACAGACTAGACACACTTCATATGGCTTTATCCTCTAGACAGTGACATGTAAAACACAAAGGAGAGTCTTTTGTTGTTCATGAAATCACTTTTTTTTTTTTGCAACTTTAACAGTGCATATCTCCAGTAGTGTGGCACTTTGAAATTTAATTCTGATGTGATAACACACGGGAGTGTTTCCTGGTGCCATGGTTCAGAAGATATAGCTGTTTGCGAAGGGCCACTGTTAGCACATCTATACAAGCGGTATCTGTACGGGGCATGTGCAGTTAGGTCATATATATCTATATGGCACTGATGGGTTTTTTTGTGGTTTTACTCACTGCCCCCCAAAATATAACAAATAATAATTCTGTGTATAAGGCTTGAATACATATCCAATGCATATGTAATAAACTTATACAAGAAAAAGAAGTGAGCCACATATGAGGCAAAAAGGTAAAAAGAACAATCTTTATTTCTATCAAATACAGGGAAAACCAGATACATATACATTCTAGAAGCAAAAACTGAGACAGTAGGTCTGGTAAAGCCACTAAATCCTCTACCCCTAGCCCTAGATGTAAAGCAGTCTCTAGTTTCCGGTGAATTGCAGGCAAATGAATCTCAATAGATTATAATAGATTAATACAATAGAATAGATTAATAGATAGGCATCCAGCACAGGGAAATATTGTATAGGATGTACTTGTCCCTGGTATGCAACAGTATGCAACCTTTTAGATAAGTAGCCACATGAGCCAGTCTCAAGAGAGCTATAACAATTCAGTCAGGAACCAAACATAACACAAGATAATAGATGAAATACCTATAAAAGGTGTAACCTAAGCAAGTCCCAAGGGACCTGGCCACATATGCTAAGTACCAAGTGTATAATCAATAAAATAGACTTGACAAGGGAGGCAACTAATCCAGACCCTGACCTGGGTGGTGGGCTCCCCACTCGTATCATCGCGCAAGCTACTTACTCAGGGGTATAATACCCCCATGTGCATATTTGTACTGTTAATTGCAAATGTATCTGTGTTTTCTCTGTATTTGATAGAAATATAGATTGTTCTTTTTATGACCTGTATGGCTCATATATGGCACACTTCTTTTCTTGTATAGGATTATAGGATATTAAAGTGTGTGAGCATTTTTTGTCATTTAGCTGTGCATACCCTTTCCTTTTTTTGGACAAAATGCGTATGTAGCAATTACCAAATAACCACTTTCCATAGCTGCCAGTCATTTTAGATGAATTACCAGACGCCACCTGCTGGAAATGCAAATCAGCCCGACATCCATGTAAATGGAAGGAAATCTACCTTTAGCTTTTATACATTATGGACTAAACACACCTTGAGAATGCTGTAGCTACACTAATGCAGAAACATATCTTGTTTAATCCCTGTGCTGAGTGGTTTTGCAGAAAAAACAATTATAAAGTTATGATATTGAGGCACAGTCGTTCCTGTGGCTACCCCTTGCGATTTCCGTCGCGCGCATGCCGGCGCCGATGCGCCACAATCCGATCGCGTGCGCCAAAAACCCAGGGCAATTCAGATACAATCGGCGCAAATCGGAAATATTCGGGTAACACGTCGGGAAAACGCGAATCGGGCCCTTAGCAAATGACCCCCACTGTGTTTAGTTGTAGGGATAACTTCACCCCTTGGGTACAGAAGTAATGGTAAGGGGGTAAGTGTTTTCCTTTTTAAATACTTTTTACAACACTAAGCACTAACTTTAGTAATGGAGAATGTCATGGACTACTACTTTTGTAAGCTTAAAGGGGTCGTCCACCTTCAGCAAATAATTGATATTGTTTGTGTAAGGAAAAGTTATACAATTTTCCCATATACTTCCTGTATCAATTCCTTGGGGTTTTCTAGAACTCTTGCTGTCATTCTATAGAAAGCTTTTATGTTTACTTCCAGTCAAAAGAAATCTGTCCATGTTTTTGAGGTGCACGATTATTATATTTATCATATAGAGTAATCAGAGCTATTTGATATTAACGGCTCATGTATCTGCATGTCCATCACAAGACCATGGACAGATCCACCTGAAGTAAACAACAAAGTTTCCTATAGATTGACAGCAAAGATCTGAAAAACATGAGAAATTGTTACAGTAAGTACATTGGAAAGTTGTATAACTTTTTGTTACACAAACAATATCAATAATTTGCTGAGAGTGAAAAACCCTTTTAACTCACTCCATGATTTCTGGTACATGAACACTGAAGGAAATGAAACAACATGTAGTCTGGAACATGAGTGATAACATGTTCAGAGAACTGCACAGCTGCGCAATGTAGAGACAAACAACAAAGGGAAGGAAAAAGGAAGAAAAGGAAAAAGAAGGAGGGAGCAGAAGGGCACAAAGAGAAAAAGCGGAATGAGGCAAATGAGTCTCCGTAGATCGGGAGTAGTCGTTATGCTATCGCTGATGGTGGGGAACCAGGAGCAACAAGCTGCACTTTGTGGTATGACATAAAGGACTGAAACAATTGCCAAGCTGACCAGATAATAAACTAGGGGAACTTATTGTCAGCAGAGAAAACAACTAGTTCCTCCGTATGCTAAGTAAAGGCTATATCTGCAAACTACTCGTCAAGGGAAGGGTCTGTCTTCAAAATAATTTAGAATTAGCAAAACACATTGAAATGCAAAGTCAACTTGGAGGTTGTCAAACTGTGCTAATTTTATGTTAAATTAGAATTGCTAATTAGAATGTAGTAGTAATAGGTTCACTAAACTCCACTTTAGTGAACACCAAAGAGCTGTTAACCCCTTAACGACCTGGCCATTTTTTGTTTTTTCATTTCCATTTTTCACTCTCCATGTTCAAAAATCTATTTTATTTCTACACATAAAGAGCTCTGTGATGGCTTGTTCTCTGTGTATTTAATATTCCATGCCAGTATATGGGGATTTTCCACCTCATTCATTACGGCGCGCATTGGGAAGGAGTTAAAGGACACCAGAAACAAAATTTTAGACCTGCACCAGGCTGGGAAGACTGAATCTGCAATAGGCAGCAGTTTGGTGTGAAGTTAGCGACTGTAGGAGCAATAATTAGAAAATGGAAGATATACAAGACCACTGATAATCTCCCTCGATTAGGTGCGCCACGCAAGATCTCACCCCGTGGGGTCAAAATGATCACAAGAACGGTGAGTGAAAATCCAAGAATCACAAGGGGGGCCTAGTGAATGACCTACAGAAAGCAGGGAACAAAGACAGTACAAAGCCAGTACATACTAGGGCCCATCTGAAGTTTGCAAGAGAGCATATAGATGGTCCAGAAGAGTGTTTGGAGAATGCCATATGGTCAGATGAAACCAAAGTAGAACTGTTTGGTAGAAACACAACTAGTCGTTTTTGGAAGACAGTGAATGCTGAGTGTCATCCAAAGAACTCCAGACCTACTGTGAAGCATGAGGGGGTAACATCATGACGAGGGGCTGTTTCTCTGCAAATGGACCAGGACAACTAATCCGTGTACATAAAAGAATGAAGGGGGCCATGTTTGATGATATTTCAAGTGCAAACCTCACCATTGAAACAAAGCATTGAGATGAACTTTTGTTATTGAGCAAATACTTTTTTCGCTATAATTTGCCTATAAATTCTTTAAAAATAATACAATGTCACTTTCTGGATTTGTTTTCACATTTTATCTCTCTTAGTTGAGGTCTATCTATGATGTCAATTACAGGCCTCCCACATCTTTTTAAGTGAAAGAACTTGCACAAATGCTGGCTGACTCAATACTTTTCCGCTACTGTATAGATTGATGATATGCGCTAAGAATTGCTTTCTCAAAGGCATCTCAATCAAAGGCTCAAAGGCATCTCAATCTAACCCTAACTTCTAGAGTGATTCAGATCTCATAGACATCATTCAGAAAACTATTGATTTATCATTACTATCTTCTCCTTCTCTACAATTGAAATTTTCTGTACTTTCTACTCAGTGGAAGGTTAACTTTAGTGTATTAATTATATTCTTGACTATCTTGAAAGTTTAGTAAACAGATTAATGTATCCCGGTGTTGCTCTTGTCTTACGATTTGGCCATCTGCTATCATTTATTTCACTTAACATGTGTGTTTATTTATATCACTTATGATTTATGTCTTAATATTACAACATGGTATGCTGTCTATCCAATAGTTTTAACACTGTTTTTCTAAAAACAAATAGCAGAAATATCTACTTTATTCCAAAAATAGCATCCTTTTTTTGCACAAATTCTGAATGGTATTGCAACTCCAGTACAGGTGTCGGAATTGGTATTCCAGCTGCAATGAATGCAAATCAACCAGGTTTTACTATAACAGTACAGTTACTTTAAGGCCTCATGCACACGGCTACGGCCGGGCAGGCATACGTCCGCCGCAATGGAAAGGACCAGGGGTGACCCTTCCCCTCTCTATAGCAAATCCATTGCACATGGCCCATAACACGAGGGAAAGATAGGACATGTCCTATCTATTCCCCTGTGTACGGAGCGGTACGGTGGCGCACATGTACCGCACCGTATTGCTACATGAGTCCACTGCCATCTATGGGGGAGGTATGTACGGCCACAAGCCAACAGCCATACACACATTCCCCCGACGGTCGTGTGCATGAGGCCTAAAAGAGAGTTAAACCCAAAAATACACAAAAGAAAATCCAAAACAAAAATCTAAGCCACTCTTCTTTTGATCCTTCAATTTGATCCTTTTTAAAATATGAAAGATATCCAAAGTACTCAGTCATGTCCTTCATCCTAACCATATTATGAAATTCTACAACTGACTGTGGCTTCAATCTTGCTTATTTGGCTTTTCTGCAGTGGGACTAAAAGATACGTAAGAGATGAAGAAAATCAGAATTTTGTATAATTTTCCATTATACAGAGGATCACACTTACAGTATCTTCTCAAACAAATATCTAAATAATCAAACAAATGCATCCTTACCCACAAACCATACTTACAGTGGTCTGTCAATGTCATCATCTTACTACTACTGTACCTATTTATTTAATTCTGATCATAAAAGAGTCACCTTCTCTACATTGTTAGTTTCTTGCAAAAGGGTATGATACATGTTTAGAAGGTATGTGCAGACCCATTAAGGTTCAGTTTGGGTTTGAAGGCTCACCGCTCCCAGGTGACATCACGGGGTTTGACAATTCTTGGGAAAATGGCTTTTTTTAAATTATACTCCTGCAAAAAGAAACAGAACCAATCACATATTTTAATGCAAGGTAGGGAAGGGGGGTGGTTGAGCCGAATGCCGAACCAGAACTTCTGGATGTGGTTCAGTAACCATCCATTACTAGTCTTCAGACTTCAATGTTCTCAACCATGTCCTGTTCTGAGTGGGTAAAGTTGACACTTATGCCAAGGCTATCCCAACATTTCAGATCTGGTACACTTGCATTCCAAATTGCGATATAAAACCTATAGGTTTAAATTCAATGATGTCAATAAAATACACCTAGTTGCTCAAGTTGGTTGGTTAGCTGGTATAATGGGTCCACGACCCACTGTTTAGAAAGTTATAATTGATTGACTACACAATTTGAGCATTCCCAGAAATAATGTGTACAGAAGAAAACTAAAGCAGAACACTTGTGGAGATCACCTCATAACCTCCATTGTCAAATCCATAACATATATTCCTAAAAAAAGATTCCTAACTAAAAAGCAATAACATAGAATTTTCTAAGCCTCAACTTTTGTGTTGCCGTCTGGTAGAATAATAGAACAAGTTTAATTCCAATAGAAAAAAAGCCACATCTCCTTATTGCCTACTCAGAAACGCTTTACCTTTGTCCAATACTTCTCTAAGAAAGCTGTAAAAAGCTCTTTATGGCTTTCAGCTAATGAAACATAATTAATTTATAGCTCACTGAATACATTTTCTAATTTTTTTAGGTATCTTAGAACTAAACTATTTTGCATATCTAAAATTCCTATTAAACGTATCTGAAACTCTTAAATAGTACATTTAAAGAGAATCTGCCTTTAACCCCTTAAGGACGCAGCCATTTTACAGCTTAAAGGGGTATTCTCGTCTGGGCATTAACATTCAGTTTGATTAATCTGCCATTAAGAAAAATTCTTCAATTCGATGTTATTAAAAAAATTTTCCTGTGTGAAGATAATTTTCCATAAATGTAATCATGTGGTCCCCTAGAAACGAGATAGCTTCCTCGGATACGGCCACCCCTGCTGGAGGGATTGCACAAATAAACAAAAGGTTATTGCATATAAAATGTCCAGGAGTTACTGTTTGTCCCGCAGCCGTCCTGTGGTAATGATTGCTGAATCCTGGTGGTCCGGCAGGACCCTATAGCGCAAGTCTGGCCACCGCAGCTAGAGTGTGACGTGGTCGTATCCGAGGAAGCTATCTCGTTTCTAAGGGACAACATGGCTACATTTATGAGAAATTATCCTCACACTGGATCATTTCTTTTAATAACATCCAATTGAAGAAATGTTTGTATATGGCAGATTAATGAAACTGAATGTGAATGCCGAGATGAGAAGACCCCTTTAAGGCTAAGTCCCATTTTTCGGATTCTCACTTGCATTGCTTTATATGGTTATAACTTTTGAACACTTTTAATTATCAAAGGGATTATGAAATAGTTTTTTCCCCACATGTACTTCATTTTAGTGGTAAATGTTGGCTGATAAGTTTTGCATTTATTTTCCCAAAAAAAAGAAAAAAAATGATGAATTTTTTGAAAAATTTCACTTTTTTGTAATTCGAAATCATTACATTTTCAGGTAGATAGATTTACCACCTTAATAAGTTGCTGAATAACATTTCGCATATGCCTACTTAACATTTTCATAATTTTTGAAATGTCTGGATGATATATTTTGATGTCGCGCGGCTTACAAATCGAATAGCGATTTTCCGTATTTTCAGAATTTACTCTTTTGCGGATAAATACAGTTTTGAATGAAGTTTTACATATTTAACATCAAACCCCTCTATATAATCATCCGATTTTCAAATCTGCACCGCTAAAACTATCAGAAACAGCTTTTAAGAAGATTGTTAACCCCTTAAGATTTTCATAGTAATGAAATCAAAATGGAGGTGAAATTTGGAATGGTCAAATTGTGCCGGTCATATGTTCATTTAGCCCTAAAATTTACTCATTTCCAAAAGATAAAAAGAGATAAACCACCAAACAATTTGTTCTGCAATTTCTCCTGATTACCGGGACCCCCCAAATGTGGACGTTACTTGTTTTATGGGTGCACGGCGAGGTGCAGAAGGGAAGGAGCGCCCTGCAGCTGCCAGGATTTTAGTTTTCTAGTTGCCTCTTTTTGTAGGCTATAAAAGTTTTGCTTTTTCATTATTGGGGCCATGGTGTGTGGTGGCATTTCTTTTGCAGGATGAAATGCTTTTTCCAGTGTTGCCATTTTGGGGTTGCCTA
The DNA here is from genome assembly GCF_040894005.1 of Engystomops pustulosus. Classification (NCBI taxonomy): domain Eukaryota; kingdom Metazoa; phylum Chordata; class Amphibia; order Anura; family Leptodactylidae; genus Engystomops; species Engystomops pustulosus. The sequence continues at coordinate 51,312,886 of NC_092415.1, forward strand.
TTGCTGAAAATTTTGGAACTCATTTTTGAAGGCAGAGTAGAAAAGCATCAATTTTATACTGGATTTTTGACTTTTTTTTATTTTCGTGTTCTTCGTTTAGCCTAATAATCATGTTATCTTTATTCTATGGGTCGATACGATTGAATATATTTTCTTACATTTTACTAAATTTGTCAAATAAAACTGTAATGGGGGGAAAAATCTATCATTTTTGCATTGCCGTCTTCCAAGTGGCATAACATTTTTACTTTTATGGCTACGGAGCTGGTTGATTGCTTGTTTTTTGTGGGACATGTTGTACTTTGCAACAGTATATATCATTCTGGAGTACATATGTTTTTTTGATCACTTTTTGTTGCATTTTGTTGTAAGATTGTATAGGTAAAAATGATAGAAATGATAGTACAATAGAAATGCCGTACCGCTCTCAAAGCGTATTCATGAGTGGATGGGATTGTTGGCAGGATTAGGAGTGGTGACTGCCGCATGATGCGTGGCAGTCACCGCCCACCAATGGAGCAAGTGGGGCGGTCCGGGGAAGAGGGCGTTTGTAGGGTAGAGGTTTCCGATATTTGTATGTAAGTCGAAACTGTATATTTTATAATCGTAGATCCAGACAAAAAAAATTTTGGCCCCAGTGACAATTGGAGCTTAAACATTTTTTGCTGTAATGGGACCAAGAACTATCAATAAAACTTCATTACAGACACCTTAGAGCTGATCGTTGCAATCTAAGACTATAGTATAGCATTCAGAAAGCTTCACCAGAGGTCAAAGGGGTAACTATGTCTGTCTGTAACTATGGGTTGTCTGTAACTCGGGTGTCCTTAAGTAGGGGACCGCCTGTACTACCGTATATCCTAGGGATACTGGTACAGATTTAATTGAATCAGTACAGTACATATTGTCTCTCAATTACATTGTGTCTCAAATTACTAAGACCTCCAGTCATAAATTTTTAACTCATCGTTTAATAAAGTGTTTAGAAATATACACTCACCGGCAACTTTATTAGGTACACCTGTCCAACTGCATCCAATCACATGGCGGCAACTCAGTGCATTTAGACATGTAGACATGGTCAAGACAATCTCCTGCAGTTCAAACCGAGCATCAGTATGGGGAAGAAAGGTGATTTGAGTGCCTTTGAACGTGGCATGGTTGTTGGTGCCAGAAGGGCTGGTCTGTGTATTTCAGAAACTGCTGATCTACTCGGATTTTCACACACAACCATCTCTAGGGTTTACAGAGAATGGTCCGAAAAAGAAAAAACATCCAGTGAGCTGCAGTTCTGTGGGCAGAAATGCCTTGTTGATGCCAGAGGTCAGAGGAGAATGGGCAGACTGGTTCGAGCTGATAGAAAGGCAACAGTGACTCAAATCGCCACCCGTTACAACCAAGGTAGGCAGAAGAGCATCTCTAAATGCACAGTACGTCGAACTTTGAGGCAGATGGGCTACAGCAGTAGAAGACCCCACCGGGTGGCACTCCTTTCAGCTAAGAACAGGAAACTGAGGCTACAATTTGCACAAGCTCATCAAAATTGGACAGTAGAAGATTGGAAAAACGTTGCCTGGTCTGATGAGTCTCGATTTATGCTGCGACATTCGGATGGTAGGGTCAGAATGTGGCGTCAACAACATGAAAGCATGGATCCATCCTGCCTTGTATCAATGGTTCAGGCTGGTGGTGGTGGTTTCATGGTGTGGGGAATATTTTCTTGGCACTCTTTGGGCCCCTTGATACCAATTGAGCATCGTTGCAATGCCACAGCCTACCTGAGTATTGTTGCTGACCATGTCCATCCCTTTACGACCACAATGTACCCAACATCTGATGGCTACTTTCAGCAGGATAAAGCGCCATGTCATAAAGCTGGAATCATCTCAGACTGGTTTCTTGAACATGACAATGAGTTCACTGTACTCAAATGGCCTCCACAGTCACCAGATCTCAATCCAATAGAGCATCTTTGGGATGTGGTGGAACGGGAGATTCGCATCATGGATGTGCAGCCGACTAATCTGCGGCAACTGTGTGATGCCATCATGTCAATATGGACCAAAATCTCTGAGGAATGCTTCCAGCACCTTGTTGAATCTATGCCACGAAGAATTGAGGCAGTTCTGAAGGCAAACGGGGGTCCAACCCGTTACTAGCATGGTGTACCTAATAAAGTGACCGGTGAGTGTATATCATGAGCACAGGAGGATAAACACTGTTTTGGAGTATTATGTGAGCTAGCTTTGATATTATATGTGCACTTTCAGTTGCTAGGAGGAGACTTTGCTCCTGTACTCACTACTCCCCCTCTGCCCTATATTGATCTTATGTGTTATTTGCCTGACAACCAGACCTCTTCTCTTTTTTCACTTCCTTCCACCCAAAAACCTCATATTGTTTTTATTTTATCCATTTCAATTGATTTATCCATGGAAAGGCTCGTTGCATTATTAAATGTCCCTTACTATGTATTGGTGAAACACTTTGTTTTCACTGCTAATCATATGTGAGGCGCTTGAATGTTTTGCTAATTCTATATCTGTAAAGCGCTACAAAATATGATGGTGCTATATAAATAAAGATTTAATATTATTATTACTGCTATTCTAGTCTAGAGCGGACAGCAGTTGGACTGAGCACTGACACATTATGGGCCAATGCACACAGCCTATTATCTGCACAGAGCATCCAAGCAGAGAACCCAACAGAATATACACATCTGATTCTCTAGAAATCAATGGGTGTGTGAATAGGGCTTTTTCATGCATGTGTTGATAGGAGTTGCAGAAAAAAAGAGGAAGAAGTTCAGAGTTAGGAAAATCAGATATGAAAATCTGACACTTTTTGGATGAAGTTTGGACCACAATATATATGAACAATCAGTTAACACTTGGCTCATACAAAGACTGGAAACTTGTCCATGTTTTATTGATTAAAAATAAAGTTTAAATAGTTTATTTGGCACTTAACTTAATTTGTTCATCAGGTTATTCACCTGTTCAACAGTTTTTTTTTCTAATTTCACATAAAAAATGCTCTGTATCTTCATATTCTGACACCCATTGATGCTGTATAAAAACTTGTTTTTACTGTCGTTTTTTAATGTACAGTGTTGACTAGTTTATATGTGGCTGTAATAAATGACTTACTATAGCAGATCAGTGATTGGCTGTTGCAATGACAAGCACCAGTGCTAGGACATCAACTTTGGGGATTAGGCATTACTAGAGCCGCTCTGGGGATCTAACTGAACGGCCATCACAGTGCTTCTAACCCATCCACTGCCTCCTTATCCTTATCCCCCTCCCCTCTCCTGCCATCTGCTTCAAGAGCCGGCTGATGTCATTGGGAGGAGAGGGACAGAGAAAGCCACATTTTTAAATTCACACATTTCTAAAAAACTAATTCAACAAATTCCCTGAAATTTTGAAAAATGTGAGTCAGTTCAGAATCGGTCCAAACCTAGAATTCGTGGAAGCACTCTCAAAACTCATATTTCTTCCATTGTGATTTCATCAAGCAGCTGTCCATTGAATTGTGTCCCTATAAACATTATAAATTAACTAGAAATGAATGAAAATGTCTGCCCATCTATCTCATGCAATCTATCACTGATAATATGAACAGAACTTACAGCAATAGCTTATTTTATCTTTGCATTATTTTGTAATAATATAGAGTATATATCATCAGTGGTGTAAAGTTGCTGGGCCCCAATGCAACATGTGCAGAACGCTTGTAATTTAATGTGTTGTTTAAAGTATTAATCTGAGGTTACTGGGCCTCAAATGTGACTTTGCACTCTTTTAAAGAGAATTCATCACCACGATTTACTTAGCAAAACTAACTGTTATATTAGCATGGCTATGCCCACACATGTCGCCCAAGCCTTTGTTTTTATTTTCTAGTTGCTCGAGGTATTGGCTTTCATGCGACAGAAGTCAGGGGCGGGCCGTCGGACAATCTGGCTGATTCGGACTGAGTGCGGGATATATCTTTCAAATTGGGTTGCAAGACCAAGCACTTACATACATCGGGATGAAGAAGGTGAACTCTGTCGGACTTGAGCGGGGAAGCGACACATGCAGGATATCGGGCACACGATCTTAGTGAATCGTGGCAGAGTACATTCAGGTCGGACAATGCACTTTTGGGCAACACGCCAGGACGGGTAAGTAAATGTGCCCCAATGTACCAGTTAGTTTGGGTAGGTAAATTGTGGTGACCGAATGAGCCTGCACTTTTAGTTTGGGTCCTGTGTTCAAGTGGGTTCTGCTTGACCCAGACATATTGCCAGACTGGCGATTGTGCAGCCAATAAGGCAAATTGCCATCTCTAGCTACTAGCCATTGCTGTGATTGGCCATTGCACACTCAAACTCACAGGGACTAATTTGTCAGTGAAATCACTGGATTTTTGCACTTCAAATGTTGTAATGAAAAAAGCAATTGCTCATTATGGGGGGGGGGGGGGGCAGGGTTTGGCACATTTCCAGAACATAATGTGGTTCTTTCTGCCACTGTTGGTGGTAAAAGTTGCAATTCGCATTCGGAATATTGGACTTTTTCTGTGGAAAAAAGTCTCACATTTCACCACAAAATCAGGGCCTTGATAAATTGGATGTAAAAAAAGATACCAGCCAAGCATTTAACATGCCAATAGTGAGATGCTCTAGATTCGATTGTGTTCTGCTGGATCCTTTTCTTTAATCATTGAGATCCTAGAACTACATTTCTCCATGATAGCAACTTCCATTCATGTAATTCAGTGTACAATCCTTTAAAGTACTTTATGCTATAGTGAAGTACTCTGTAACACAATAATCAGAAAGTAATCCTACACATGAAATCAATGTCGGTAAAACAGTATTTAGGGGAGTAATAAGCTGATGCCAGGCGACATGTTCTACCATGAATGCTAAGGATCTGGTATTTTGAAGTGAAACAATCTTTATCCTTTTTTCTAGAAATATCTACCATCAGGGGAGCTTCATGTGGCCTCCATACACTACAAATAGCCGGCTGATCCCACAAGGTTTGCCAAGCTTTAACCGATAGGCAGGCATAGAAGGTGTTTTCAATTTTCAGTCATTAGTTTTTCCATTTCTCCAGAACAATACATTTTAGATCCTTAAAGTCTGGCATCTTTGCAAGTTTCAAGAGTTTAAAAACTTAAGCAAGTAGAATGAAATAATTATTAAAAACAGTAATCACCGAATGAAAAGACTGTGTATTTTGTCATTGTACATTCTTGCTCAGATTATTTTCATTTGTTCTCCTCAAATTAAATTAGCATAAGAAGGAACAGAGCGATCTTAAAAGCTTTCGTAAATGTCAGAGTCCATTAAAACTGTCCCCAGGATATTTTTAACACTATAGAAGTGTACTTTCACTTGTCTACATTATTATCATTCTACACGGCTCCTTTCAATGTTAACTTTTCTTTAATAACATATCCACCTATTTTTACATTCAAAAAGCAAGTATTATTAAATGGCATATTGAACGGTTACACAAAAAAGTCTCATATTTTCCTTTCATAGTTCAGTTTTGGTAATTTATGGAAGAAAATACTTATGGTAATTTATTTAGAAAATAGCATTATCAAAATTTTTACTTTTGTTGAAAATGTGGTTATTAATATTTCTCCACATTTAGCTGCGGAGATATGAGGATAAAAAAATGTGGAGCGGTTAGGGTTGAAAAATGTTACATTATGGCCGACATTTATTAACACGCCCTATTTTAAGGGTTCACCAAAAAAAGTTGGTGCACACTGTCGGAGCAGTGCAGGGAGCACTAGATCCATGAAGAATGTGTGCCACAATTCATGAATTTGGTGCTCTCCGCTGCGCACACTACACACATTTTGATAACTGTGGGCCAATGTTTTTCACTAAAGTTACCATCATAGAAGACCCCATTTTATGATCAGTTATTATTAGCAATATGCTACAGCTATAGGAACTTAGATTTTGTTTCACCTAACAAAAAAGCAGCTGACCAGAGCATGGTGAGAAACAAACTATGTTGCAAAAAAGAGGAAGGGTATTACTCATTTGATTTAAGGGTCCAGGGCGCTTTAAGAACAATATTTAGGCATAGAGAAGAGTAAAATTACAGACAAAACAGGCCAAATCTCTATACTGAACCTTTAAATGAATGCAAACCTGGACCACAAGGTGGCAGTAGATAGGAGCCATATAAGCAGTAGCTAACGACTATAAAGAAAACCTGTAACCAGGTTTTACCTCACTAAACTACTAGCCATATCGGGAAGGGTATGAAATGTGAAATCTGAAATGTGAAATTTAATGTGAAACCCATCCGCTAAAAATTCTCCCCAAAATTCAGGGAAAGGTGACTTTCCACTCTTTAGGTCTGAAGAAACTGCACAACTGTATTGTGGTGGGTGCCCTCCCAAACTTCTATTTTGCATACGTTTCAGATGTCTTTCTGTGGGGATTGAGTACCCCTCACGTCGTTTCTGAGGAATGTCATATTCTATCGTTCCCACATGGGCAGTCCATGTCATGAAGCATTGGATCTATTGTTACTAGTATAATAGGGGAGTAGTTGCCATCATTCTTCTAAAAAATGACTATTTTCACATGAGATGAGTCTCATGGTTAGTTTTATGGTTAGTGCCACTCAGGAGCCCCTATCCCCCATTCTATAGTATGATTTTTTTTTTGTCATGTTAAGGATAAGGAACTCTTCTTTCATGTCATGTTTATGCTTTATAGCTACAGTAGTGGAGAACAGGAAGTTAAAGAAGAGTTGGCAATGCAATCAGCAGATAAAAACCCACTTCTACCTATTTTTAGCTGCCTGTTTGTCCAGTTCTAAAGGTCAAGAAATCATAGGCCTGAAGTTATCCGATAATGAGTTTCTTATCTTTAATTTGACATAAAATGTGTTTATAGGTACTATAGAACCAAAGATACAGGCTCATGACTAGAAAACCATCCCCTGCAACCACTAAACTTGACTCATCACATGTGAAAATGGGGTGTGAAGAGTCATGTTTGCTGGTTTTGGAGGAGACTTTTTTTAGGTAAATGTTTGTGATTTCACGTAAAAGTAGGAATTCTAAAAAGGACATTACTCTACCTGAGGAACTAGTAATTTAGTGCGGTAAAAAATGGTGACAGGTTCCTTTTAAAGGAAATCTACCACCAGGATCAAAGATTGTAAGCCAAGCACACTTACATGCAGGTCTATGCCCCCTCTGGAAGGATCCGATCTTCATTAAGCTTCTTATACCCTTGTTTTTATGTTTTTTTTTTTTAAACAAGGGAATACAAAGCTAAAAGAAGAACGGATCTTGCCAGAGAGGGCACACACCAAAATGCATGTAAGTGTGCTTGGTTTACAATCCATGATCCTGTCAGTAGATCTCTTAAAACGTAACTGTAAAGTTATAGTGATTTTACCAAATTATTATATGTGATTCCCCCTTTTAAAAACGTGAGCCTACTTTCTGCTGCTCGCCCTTTTCTTTCCAGAGTTATGACATTTTCTGTTCCTAAAGTGTTTTACAAAAATCTTTCTTACCAGAGTTTAAGTGGGCAGAGACTAATGTCTGCCTGTCTATACTCTCAAACTGAGGCCAGTTTGCTTGCCCACAGTTCCCATGATGCCTTGTGTTCTCTCTCAAAGTAATTTAGCATTAAATCCATTTAGTGTCCCAATGAACACTGCACAGTGCACAAACAGGATGTATATGGTGACTAGCCTGGCAGCTTCCATCACATCGAGGAGCAGAAAATATGTAATAATAGAAAGAAATCATAAGTAAACCAGTTACCTGAAGTCTATAACCTGTGCTGTGCTAAGGGTTAATAGCTTATCTGCACAGTGCACGAAGTGTGATGACAAAATGGGGTAGGGGAGCACCATTAGGTGCAGAGAGAGACAGAGAAAGTTCTGTAGTATTAAAGACTGGGATGGAGGTACTGATAGGGGACAGGGGAGATCCCCTGTCACTATTCTGTGCAGGAGCGATCTGCAGCAACAGTCCTGAAAACATTCAGTCTGCTACATACACAGAGAGAGCTCTGTCACATGACCTCCTCCCCCGTGAACAGGGAGCAGCAACCCCTCCCCTCCCAGGAGTCCAAAGATTTTGTAGAGTTTGTTTATACTATGGAGTCCAGGGCTTGTTAGCACAGGGAGAGGAAGCAGCTACTGCAATACTGAAGTAATCTGAAGTAAACTGCTGGATATTGGTAATCATGATAATAGACAAAGTTATTTTACATCCTAAGAGCTATTGATTTGGGGAAAAAAATGTCACAGTTACTCTTTTTACCCAGGAAAATCCCCTGGTGGAAGACACAATGAGGAATAATGTAAATTCTTTTTGGAATGTCAACAGTTTAACCCAGGAAGAGGTACGGCGCCGCCTCGCAACCACTAAGATAGATAAATCACCGGGGCCAGATGGCATACACCCCCGGGTTCTGCATGAACTATGTACCCTGATAGACAGACCGTTATTTTTAATATTTGAAGATTCACTGAGGACTGGTTATGTTCTACAGGACTGGCGCATAGCAAATGTGGTACGAATATACAAAAAAGGATCAAATAGCGATCCTGGAAACTACAGACCCGTGAGTCTAACTGCTGTGGTGGGGAAAATATTTGAGGGGTTTGTTAGAGATGCTATCCTGAAGTATCTCACTGTGCACAACCTTATAACCCAGCGTCAGCATGGGTTTATGAGAGATCGGTCCTGTCAGACTAATCTGAATGGTTTCTACGAGGATGTAAGTTCAAGCCTGGATCTGGGGGACGCTGTGGATGTTGTATATCTGGACTTTTCAAAGGCATTTGACACCGTGCCACATAAAAGGTTGGTTTATAAAATAAGACTGCTGGGAATAGGAGAAAATCTGTGTATTTGGGTAAGTAATTGGCTTAGTGATAGAAAACAGAGGGTCGTCATTAATGGCACATTCTAAGATTGGGTTGACGTTACCAGTGGAGTGCCACAGGGGTCAGTATTGGGGCCACTTCTTTTTAATATTTTTATTAATGACCTTGTAGTGGGTTTACACAGTCAAGTTTCAATATTTGCAGATGATACTAAGCTGTGTAAAGTAATAAATACTGAGGTCGATAGTTTAGCATTACAGAGGGATTTGTGGAAGCTTGAGGAGTGGGCAGAGAAATGGTTGATGAGGTTCAATGTAGATAAATGTAAAGTTATGCACTTGGGCCATGGAAACAAAAAGTATAATTATGTTCTAAACGATCAATTACTTGGTAAAACTGGAGCTGAAAAGGACTTGGGGGTATTGGTGGATGGTAAACTTAATTTTAGTGACCAGATCCAGGCAGCTGCTGCTAAAGCAAATAAAATTATGGGATGTATCAAGAGAGGAATAGATTCTCATGATAAAGACATCGTTTTGCCCTTATACAAATCCCTGGTCAGACCACACATGGAATATGGTGTACAGTTTTGGGCACCAGTGTATAAAAAGGATATAGTAGAGCTGGAACGGGTGCAGAGGAGAGCAACCAGGATTATTAGGGGAATGGGGGGATTAGAATACAATGACAGATTACAAAATTTGGGATTATTCAGATTAGAAAAAAGACGACTGAGGGGAGACCTCATTACAATGTACAAATACCTGAACGGACAGTAGAAGGATTTCTCCAAAGATCTTTTTATACCTAGGCCTGTGACCAGGACAAGGGGGCATCCTCTACGCCTACAGGAGAGGCGATTCTACCATCAACATAGACAAAGGTTCTTTACTGTAAGAGCAGTGAGACTATGGAACTCTCTGCCGCAGGAGGTTGTTATGGCGGACTCTATGTTCAAGAGAGGCCTGGATGCCTTTCTGGGTTATGGGGATAAAACATTTATTTAATTTTTAAAAGTTGGACTTGATGGACTTGCTTCTTTTTCCAGCCTTATATACTATGATACTAAGTAGCTAAGCAAATACAGATTATGGCAGATGAGGTTCCCTTTGTGCTGTGCCCAAAATCCTTGTCATCAAAATCGTTGGGGTGAATGAATAAATACTGTGCATGCCTAAATCCATTCTAGACCTAATGGAAATCCAAACAGTTGTATATTGGAAATCCCTGTGGGAGCATAGATACAACTTTTCAGATGTTTGTGCCTTTCACACAGTATGCAAATGTTGTAATATGTTGTTACTATTCAATATGGTTGTCTAGAATAATTTAAAATGTAAAAAAATGCAATACTACAATAATCTAATGCATTCCACTAATAAAAAATATATATAAATAAAATGACCAAATTTGAATGTGCCTGGTAATAATTGGGAAATTTATAGATTATCCAACAAAAGAGGCTCTGAATAAATATGTGGCCACAATAAAACTACAAAAAAATTAGATATTAAAGCAATGAAACTGTGACATAGACATGAAAGGAGGTCATAGAGTAAGCAAATCAAAAGTGTAGAAACAAACAAAATGTCTAACTTACAGCAAGAAGCAAGAAATAAGATGTTACAGGAAAATTAAAAACATAGATAAAAGCAGCACAGGACACTGTACAGAGGCTTTACCAAATACAGCCAGGAACAAATCACACCAACGACAGCCTGAGCTCAGGGGAAAGGGGACATACGGCAAGTTTGTGCTTTTGGATTCTTCTTTTAACTGATGATCACACTAATATCTCCAGAGGAATCAACACCATCTTTTTTTGGTACACCTTTAGCATACAGTGTGAAACACAATTATGTCATGTTGCTGTATTAACCCCTTCCTGCACCCAGACGTAATGGTACCTCCTCTGTGTGTCAGCTGTATTGTTGTAGATGTCTCCAATTGCTGGTGTTAACCCCTTTCACGCCACATTCAAGGATGACTACAGCATATAAGGGGCTTCTATCTAGGGATCGGTCCCCCTGTGCCGCTTACTGGGGGTTCTGATCCACTTCAGGTCAGCTCAGAGGTCTGCTCACTGCCCGGGAGCTGCCAAATGTCTTCCAAAGCGAGACCCCTTCTGACTGGTATTTTCAGGGGCACATAGTGGAAATGTGCTACAAAAGCCAATAATACCTTGGTGAAAATTCTGCATCGATTCTTGACCAGGGGAAGTTGACATGGAGAAGAATCATGACCTGTGAGTTACTAGATGCGTCTTTTGCCATATATGATAAATACTGTAGTTACTAACTTACCTTCTAGTATGTGAGAGAAACTCTAAGCATGTGCAGTATCATTCAGTCAAATCAGTCTCTGGGTTGCTGGGGACTGGGTGGGGGGGTGATGCATTATATTTATGTATTAATGTTGTCAGCATTTTTAAAATCTTTATTGAGTTTTCTTTGCATTACAGAAAAAGTACATACAGGCAGTCCCCAGGTTACATAAAAGATAGGTTCCGTAGGTTTGTTCTTATGTTGAATTTGTATGTAAGTTGGAATTTTGTAATTGTAACCCCAACAATTTTTTTGTCTCCTGTCACAATTGGATTTTAAAAATGTTGGCTTGTCATAAGAAGCAGAATTAACAATAAATCTTAACTGCAGACAAACTGTTACAGCTGTTTATTGTAGCCTGAGACTTCATTATAGTAAATTACCAACATCCATAGGTCTGTTTGCAACTAGGGGTCGTCTGTAAGTCGGGTGTTCTTAAGCAGGGGACCGCCTGTATAGACATTCCAATTTAAACTTACATTTCTCTACAATAGTATTTATCAATACAATTAAAATTGTATTTAGATATCCTTATATTCCATATATTATACTTATACAGCTACCACAAAAATATCTGCGGTATAGTAAAGTCTATTTAAATGTTGTCAGCATTTTACAATTTTACAGATTCATCTGGTAATGTTAGTGAATATGAGATGATGGGGGATCAGAAGTGGGAAATTATGTTGAAATATTGCTCCAGAGCCAATAAACCTGTATCCTTGATCATCACATGAAAAATTTTACCTCCAAATTAGAAAGGGATTTTTGCAAACATTCTTTTCTAATACTTTTGTCACTTTATTAAATAACCACATAGGCCAGAAGCCATAATTTGTATAGATCCATTCTTAGTATAGTGGTCAGACCAAGTTACTGCAGATATGCTCCAAATCATATAAATGCTTCCAGGAAAGCACTGGACCGACAGAGTTCACCATCTTTTTTGTGGTGCACCTATAACATAGGGCGTGCGACACAGTTTGCAAGTTAAATACAGCGCTCAGTTCAAATCAGTCAGAACGTCCAACGGTATGTCCCCTAATTTGTGTCACATGGAGGTAGCGCAACTGCGCCATTAAAGGGTTCACGTGCGCCACAATCGCAACGCACACACTTCTTAAATACCTGTGAAAGCTGTTTTAGCGCTGTTTTAGCGCGCGACCCTTAGTAAATGTGCCCCTATTAGTCATATAGCATTAATTACTAAATGGAAAGACAACATTGTACTACTGAAGCCTATGGGGGAAAATATAGCATCCCCCCTGGCCTCCACTGAGCATATGCTTTTAGAGGTCCCCAGTGATACATTGGAATATGCCTGAGCCCTCTGTTGGGCTATGTTGGGAGTCCTCCTAATTAGAGATGAGCGAACATGCTCGTCCGAGCTTGATGCTCGTTCGAGCATTAGCGTACTCGAAACTGCTCGTTGCTCGGACGAATACTTCGCCCGCTCGAGAAAATGGCAGCTCCCGCCGTTTTGCTTTTTGGCGGCCAGAAACAGAGCCAATCACAAGCCAGGAGACTCTGCACTCCACCCAGCATGACGTGGTACCCTTACACGTCGATAGCAGTGGTTGGCTGGCCAGATCAGGTGACCCTGGGATAGACTAGCCGCTGCCCGCGCTGCTCGGATCATTCTGTGTCTGGATGCCGCTAGGGAGAGAGCTGCTGCTGGTCAGGGAAAGCGTTAGGCTGTTCTATTAGAATAGTGTTAGGCAGGAGTGATTCTCCAAGAACCCAACAGCCCTTCTTAGGGCTACAATAACGTTCTACTTTTTTTTTTTTTTATTTGCATCTAGTACCATTTTGTGAGGAATTAGCAGGGGGACTTGCTACCGTTGTGTTTAGCTCTTAGTGGCACACATATCCACCTCAAACACCAAAGTGGGAAAATTTAGTAGGGGTTGGATTTCAATTAGGCACAGTCTGCCATTTGTCCTTTTTTATTTTACGTTTATTTTGTTTAATAACTCAGTGTCATCTCATCTGGCATAGTAGTGTGCTTTCATACTTGGCTAGAAAATAGCCATAGGAGAATCCAAACGGCTTACTTACGCCTACAGTAGCGTTATATATTTGATTTCTGGTTGATCTGCTGGTGGCTGTACTTGCTGCAGTGCATCTACTAGCCAATTGTGAGCAATTTGTAGTGAGACTTGCGACCGCTGTGTTTTGCGCTTAGTGACGCACATATCCATTGCAAAGACCGAAGTGGGAAAATTTAGTAGGGGTTGGATTTCAATTAGGCACAGTCTGCCATTTGTCCTTTTTTATTTTACGTTTATTTTGTTTAATAACTCAGCGTCATCTCATCTGGCATAGTAGTGTGCTTTCATACTTGGCTAGAAAATAGCCATAGGAGAATCCAAACGGCTTACTTACGCCTACAGTAGCGTTATATATTTGATTTCTGGTTGATCTGCTGGTGGCTGTACTTGCTGCAGTGCATCTACTAGCCAATTGTGAGCAATTTGTAGTGAGACTTGCGACCGCTGTGTTTTGCGCTTAGTGACGCACATATCCATTGCAAAGACCGAAGTGGGAAAATTTAGTAGGGGTTGGATTTCAATTAGGCACAGTCTGCCATTTGTCCTTTTTTATTTTACGTTTATTTTGTTTAATAACTCAGCGTCATCTCATCTGGCATAGTAGTGTGCTTTCATACTTGGCTAGAAAATAGCCATAGGAGAATCCAAACGGCTTACTTACGCCTACAGTAGCGTTATATATTTGATTTCTGGTTGATCTGCTGGTGGCTGTACTTGCTGCAGTGCATCTACTAGCCAATTGTGAGCAATTTGTAGTGAGACTTGCGACCGCTGTGTTTTGCGCTTAGTGACGCACATATCCATTGCAAAGACCGAAGTGGGAAAATTTAGTAGGGGTTGGATTTCAATTAGGCACAGTCTGCCATTTGTCCTTTTTTATTTTACGTTTATTTTGTTTAATAACTCAGCGTCATCTCATCTGGCATAGTAGTGTGCTTTCATACTTGGCTAGAAAATAGCCATAGCAATAGGATAGCATCGTTTAGTTTTAAAAACTCAAAAACACAAAAAAAAAAAAAACACAAAAAAAAGTTAAAAAAAAATTAAAGCTATAACTCTCATTTTAAAAATGTTTAACCCGAGGGCTAGGGGTAGAGGACGAGGGCGGGGACGTGGGCGTCCAACTACTGCAGGGGTCAGAGGCCGTGGTCCTGGCCGGGGTGAGACACCACCTGCTTATGAGGGAGCAGGGGAACGCCGCAGAGCTACACTCCCTAGGTTCATGTCTGAAGTTACTGGGACTCGTGGTAGAGCACTGTTGAGGCCAGAACAGTGCGAACAGGTGATGTCGTGGATTGCTGACAATGCTTCGAGCAATTTGTCCACCAGTCAGTCTTCCACGCAGTCCACCCATGTCACCGAAATCGCCACTCCTCCAGCTCCTGCACCTCAGCCTCCTCCCCCCCAGTCTGCCCCCTCCCAGGAAAATTTGGCATTTGAACCGGCATACTCTGAGGAACTGTTTTCTGGACCCTTCCCACAGTCACAAACCACTTGTCCGGTTGCTGCTGAGCAATTTTCCGATGCCCAGGTTTTCCACCAGTCACAGTCTGTGGGTGATGATGACCTTCTTGACGTAGTGGAAGTGTGTAAAGAGGTGTCCGACGATGAGGAGACACGGTTGTCAGACAGTGGGGAAGTTGTTGTCAGGGCAGGAAGTCCGAGGGGGGAGCAGACTGAGGGATCGGAGGATGATGAGGTGACAGACCCAAGCTGGGTTGAGAGGCCGGGTGAACACAGTGCTTCTGAGACGGAGGAGAGTCCTCGACCAGAACAGGTTGGAAGAGGCAGTGGTGGGGCCAGACGGAGAGGCAGGGCCAGAGCTGGTGCATCAGCGCCAAATGTGTCAACTAGTGAAGCTCCCGTGGCGAGGGCTCTTGCGGCGAGGGCTAGATCTTCAGAAGTCTGGAGGTTCTTTAAGGAAACACCGGATGACCGACGGACTGTGGTGTGCAACATTTGCCAAACCAGGCTCAGCAGGGGTTCCACCACTACTAGCTTAACTACCACCAGTATGCGCAGGCATATGAATGCTAAACACCCCACTCAGTGGCAACAAGCCCGTTCACCTCCGGCCGTGCACACCACTGCTCCTTCCCCTGTGTCAGCTGATAGTCAGCCCCCTGCCCAGGACCCTGCCGCAAAAACCCCATCGTCGCCTCCACGATCCTCCACAGCATCCACCAGCGTTCAGCTCTCCATACCCCAGACGCTGGAGCGGAAACGCAAATATAGTGCAACCCACCCGCACGCCCAAGCCCTTAATGTGCACATCTCCAGATTGCTTAGCCTGGAGATGCTGCCCTATAGGCTAGTAGAGACCGAGGCCTTTCGCAACCTCATGGCGGCGGCCGCCCCTCGGTATTCGGTCCCCAGCCGCCACTACTTTTCCCGATGTGCCGTCCCAGCCCTGCACCAGCACGTGTCAGACAACATCATCCGTGCCCTGACCAACGCCGTTTCTGACAAGGTCCACCTGACCACGGACACGTGGACGAGTGCTGCCGGGCAGGGCCACTATATATCGCTGACGGCACATTGGGTTAACTTGGTGGAGGCTGGGAGCGAGTCTGACCCTGCGGCTGGTCATATACTGCCGACGCCGAGGATTGCGGGGCCTACCTCGGTCCAGGTGTTTCAGGCCTACTATGCCTCCTCCTCCTTCCACCCCTCCTCCACCTCCTCCTCCGAACTACCATCCGTGGGCACGGCGCCATCAGTCGGTAGCTCTAGGCACAGCAGCAGTGCCGTCGCTAAGCGACAGCAGGCGGTGCTCAAACTGCTGAGCCTAGTCGATAAAAGGCACACCGCCCAAGAGCTATTACAGGGCATCACGGCGCAGACTGATCTGTGGCTGGCACCGCTGAACCTGAAGCCAGGCATGGTTGTGTGTGACAACGGCCGTAACCTGGTGGCGGCTCTGCAACTCGGCAGACTGACACATGTGCCATGCCTGGCCCATGTGTTAAATCTGATAGTTCAGCGTTTCCTCAAGACATACCCCAATCTGTCTGATTTGCTCACGAAGGTGCGCCGCATCTGTGCGCATTTCAGGAAGTCCAGCACAGATGCTGCCACTCTCAGGGCAGCGCAGCGCCGCCTCCAACTGCCCGCTCACCGACTGTTGTGCGACGTGCCCACGAGGTGGAATTCAACACTGACCATGTTATCCAGAGTTTACCAGCAGCGCCGAGCGATTGTAGACTGCCAGATGTCAACTTCCACCAGAACTGGTAGTCAGGTCAGTCAGCTTCCTCAAGTCTACAATGAGGAGTGGACGTGGATGTCTGATATCTGTCAGGTGCTGAGTAACTTTGAGGAGTCAACACAGATGGTCAGTGGCGATGCCGCCATCATCAGCCTCACCATCCCGCTGCTTGGCCTGTTGAAATACTCTCTGATCAGCATGAAGTCGGAAGCTTTGCGCTCGTCACAAGAGACGGGGGAAGAAGATTCCCTTGTTGATAGCCAAAGCACCCTCAGGTCTGTTTCTCAGCGCATATCGGAGGAGGTGGAGGTGGAGGAGGATGAGGAGGAAGAGGAGGAGAATGTTTGGCGAGACACAAGAGGGGACCATTGTTGAGTCCTTCACTGTTCAGCGTGTATGGGCAGAAGAAGAGGAGTTGGAGGAGTTGGAGGAGGAGGAAATGGACAGTCAGGCCAGTGAGGGGAGTGAATTCTTACGCGTTGGTACTCTGGCGCATATGGCAGATTTCATGCTAGGCTGCCTATCCCGTGACCCTCGCGTTCAAAGAATTTATTCCAGCACCGATTACTGGGTGTTCACTCTCCTGGACCCACGGTACAAGCAAAATCTTTCCACTCTCATCCCTGCAGAGGAAAGGAGTGTGAGAATGCATGAATACCAGCAGGCCCTGGTGCACAAGCTGAAACAGTATTTCCCTTCTGACAGCGCTAGCGGCAGAGTGCGTAGTTCAGCGGGACAAGTAGCGAGGGAGAGTAGGCGAGCAGGCAGCTTGTCCAGCACTGGCAAGGGTACGCTTTACAAGGCTTTTGCCAGCTTTATGTCACCCCAGCAAGACACTGTCACCTGTCCCCAGTCTCGGCAGAGTAGGGCTGATCTTTACAGAAAGATGGTGAGGGAGTACGTAGCTGACCATACCATCGTCCTAAATGATCACACAGCTCCCTACAACTACTGGGTTTCAAAGCTGGACATGTGGCACGAACTGGCGCTGTACGCCTTGGAGGTTCTTGCCTGCCCTGCCGCTAGCGTCTTGTCCGAGCGGGTTTTCAGTGCAGCTGGTGGCATCATCACCGATAAGCGTACACGCCTGTCGACTGACAGCGCTGACAGGCTGACGCTTATTAAGATGAATAAAGCCTGGATTTCTCATAATTTCCAATCTCCACCAGGTGAAGGAAGCTCAACCTGAATAATTGATCCACTCCTCCTCCTCCTCATTTTCCTCCTTCTCCTCCTCTTTGTACAGTAAAGCAGAGGAAACTGGCTATTTTTTGACAGGGCCCACTGGCCCTAGCTATAGTACTTTATGCATTTAATTTTTCTGGAGGGCCACCTACCCGGTCCTCTGTTTTAAACAATTTTTGGGAGTGCCACATACAGGCACTCAATCTATTCAATTTTTCTGGAGGGCCACCTACCCGGTCCTCTGTTTTAAACAATTTTTGGGAGTGCCACATACAGGCACTCAATCTATTCAATTTTTCTGGAGGGCCACCTACCTGCTCCTCTGGTTTGAAAATTTTTTTGGACTGCCACATACAGGCACTCAATCTATTCCATTTTACTGGAGGGCCACCTACCTGCTCCTCTGGTTTGAAAAATTTTTGGGACTGCCACATACAGGCACTATCCAAATTAAATTGTCTCCATAGCAGCCTCCACACGTTGTCTCCATTGCTACCTCCAAAAGTCATCCATATAGCTGCCTCCATACATCGTCCCTTTATCAAACGAGGTGTGTCAGGCAGAAATTTGGGTTGTTTTCATGGATTCCACATCAAAGTTGTTAACTTTGTCGCCACCCTGCTGTGTAATCCACAAAATATACTGGCAAACTTTTATCATGTACCAATATTATTTCAGCGCTTCTTGCGCATCTGTTTACATTCCCCTCACCCGGCATATCCTAAACTTATAAGAACGCTACTACACTTGATCTTATACAAAAGGTTCTTAGAAGTGCTGTTTGGGGAGTAGCCTAGAGACAGGGGCTTGGATTGGCGAAAGCTCGCCTGGCAGCGGAGCGCCAGCTCCATGCGCATCAGCCGCTTCTTGCGCATCTGTTTACATTCCCCTCACCCGCCATATCCCAAACTTATAAGAACGCTACTACACTTAACTTGGTGCAGGCTGGGACCGAGTCTGACCCTGGGGCTGGTCATATACTGCCGACGCAGAGAATTGCGGGGCCTACCTCGGTCCAGGTCTCAAAGGCCTACTATACCTCCTCCCAACCCTCCTCCTCCTCCGAATTACCATCCGTGGGCATGGCGCCATCAGTCGGTAGCTCTAGGCACAGCAGCAGTGCCGTCGCTAAGCGACAGCAGGCGGTGCTCAAACTGCTGAGCCTAGGCGATAAAAGGCACACCGCCCAAGAGCTATTACAGGGCATTCCACATCAAACTTGTTAACTTTGTCGCCACCCTGCTGTGTAATCCACAAAATATACTTGCAAACTTTTATCATTTACCGATATTATTTCAGCGCTTCTTGCGCATCTGTTTACATTCCCCTCACCCGGCATATCCTAAACTTATAAGAACGCTACTACACTTGATCTTATACAAAAGGTTCTTAGAAGTGCTGTTTGGGGAGTAGCCTAGAGACAGGGGCTTGGATTGGCGAAAGCTCGCCTGGCAGCGGAGCGCCAGCTCCATGCCAAGATCCAACTAACATAGTTTTAACTGCAGCACCTTTAATCTACTACTAGTTCACTGCCTCCATACATGGTCCCCTTATCAAAGGAGCTGTGTCAGGCAGAATTTTGGGTTGTTTTCATGGCTTCCATGTTAACTTTGTCGCCACCCTGCTGTGTAATCCACAAAATATACTGGCAAACTTTTATCATGTACCGATATTATTTGAGCGCTTCTTGCTCACCTCCTTTGGTTCCTCTCTGCCACCCATTGGTTTGAAGCCTGAGTCCATTTAGGGTATGTCGCCATGCCACTCTCTAGCCTGCTGCCGCTGCCTCTGCATGCCGTCCCCTATAGTGTCAGGGTCAATTATTGCATGTTTTAGATGCTATCTAGCTTCATTCTGTCACTCTGTCATGGCCATGCTGTTGCCCATAATTTTGGCATAATGGTGCGATTATGCAGCCTCAGAGGCATCCATGCATGCTGCCCCTGCTGTTTCCTGTCCATTTCCGTGGTGTTTCCATCCTTTTCTGAGGTTCCCAGGTGTTTGGCCAAGCTTCCCTGTGCAGAGCCTTGGTCCCCTTGAAAAATGCTCGAGTCTCCCATTGACTTCAATGGGGTTCGTTATTCGAGACGAGCACTCGAGCATCGGGAAAAGTTCGTCTCGAATAACGAGTACCCGAGCATTTTAGTGCTCGCTCATCTCTACTCCTAATGTATTCTTACAATGGATGCCTGTAAATGCAGCCTTACTTGATAATAAAAAGAGCAGTTTTACATGAAAATATCGATTTTCATCTTTAAAAAAAATGTTCTCATCTTGAAAACATTGTCTTCCCTCTTCCTTACTTAATGTAAATTCAGTGATTTCTCAAATGGTAATTGTTATGAAACAACCATATCACACTTTACCACAAATATAAAAATGTTTATTACAAAAAATATTCTTACACGTATCGGAAAATGGGAAAAATGAACATATGTTTTTCGAGGGAATAAAAATAAAATAACAAAATCCTGTAGTCTTCTGTTGCTTGTAATAAATTACTTTCTTTTGAAGCTACAAATATCCATAAGTAACAGTAATATGGATTTATGGGCTGGTCTGGGACCCTTTGAATAGGCTGTTATATAATTTAATAAAAAAATACTTTTCATATAGTAAATCTATGTATTGAATTCTACAAGCCTTATACAGATAAATGGGATGATTACTGATTTTTTTAGTAAATCTTCCATGTGTGAATATACTTGTACTGTATTCCGAATGAAAATGGCTTAACCTTCCATATTCTTAAGGTGAATTTTAAACTTCTGAGGACCTAATTTAGCAGTGCTATGTTCTGTACCCATGAGGGAAAAAGAGGAGTTTATCTAATAATACTCTTTCACTTTGAAAAAGATCTAAATTATATACATTTTTCCTATGCAACCTTGCTTGAAAACAAGTCTCCATATTCCAGGAGTAATAAGTACCCAAGGTACCTAACCAGGAAACTGCTATTCTGCTCTATACTGAGGAGGGGCATACCCCCTGCAACCCCACTCTTCAAAGGGGGTACTACCTTGACGTTTAGCTTCTTGTTTGGGTTCAGACATTAACTTCATCTGTAAAGGGGACACGTTCCGTGGATCAGTTTGTAAAAGATCCCATTAAATTCCAACTAATGCTAAATTTGAGATCTTAAAATCTAATCTTTAGAATGATATTACTTCATCAAGTCCCATACAGAGCAAGTAAAAAGATGTTAAAATAAAACCCTTCATAACTTTCAAGCAGCTGCTTCTAAAGCCAGAGGGGTCTTGTCATGTATTAAATGAGCTATGGATACTCAGGATATACTGTAATATTACAACTTCCAAATCATTAGCTCAGCCACAGTAATATGAGGCTCATTTCTGAGATGACCTTTAGCTGGAGAGGGTAAAAAGCAGAGCCACATAAATGACATGGATGATCTCAGATATGAGAAAACACTACATGAATTTGATTTATTTGGTCTTGAGAAGAGATGACATGATTAATATATGTATTAAAGGGGTATGACAAAAATCATAAATGTACTCAGGATAACAAAATAACACATTCTCTTATTAACAAAAATACAGCATTTCGAAGATATAATTCTAACCTGTCTCTATCAGTCCTGGTGTACATAATTTCGGTTGCCCCTGGACCCAACCCTGAATCAGGGTCAGGAGAACATACTGTTCTCCTTTCTGATGCTGCACTGAGCTCTTTCCTTATTTTCTGTGATTTCTTTGCTTCCCATGTTGCCTATATAAGCAATTACTTATTTTGTATCAAAGGAAACGTTGACATCCATTATTTGCAGTATAGAACACTGGTTGTGATAGTACTATGTGATTTACTAGCATGAGACCTGTGGTGTTATTGATATGATGGTAAAGAGGTAGTACTGACACCATATGAGGTATTAGATTCTGTGATTGTAAATTCCGTTTTTTCCACCAGCCCTGCCCTGATGTTTTTATGTGTCCTTCCAGTACAGTGTATTTGTCCAAACTTTTTTAACATAATAAAATTTTGATGTTTTTTAATAACAAAAACTGTGGTTGAAGTCTGGCCTTTTTTTGTGTAGGAGTGCCGGTGTAGATTAGTGTAATACTATGGAGTAAAGCCTTATGCAATAGCGATCTTTGTATGTAGACAGTCAAAATTTGTCCTCCATGTTGAGGTTGTTCCAATTGTTTTGAGTACGACTCCACTTAATTCAAACTTTCTTGGTTTGTGGCATATTTGTGTTATTTTATAGATCAGTGACATTTCTTCCAAAATACAGCCCGTTGGGTCTGACAGGATCCTTAATGGCTGCTTCTGCGTCCTCCGGATGTCAGAGGCATTTTTCCCTTTGGAAGGTTAAGGCCTACTTTCGGCTTCTATCTGCTTAGTATTAGAGATGAGCAGACTTGATGTCCACATTCGGGTTCTGCCTCCCCACCCACACGTATTGCCACATTGGTGGCTGAATAGGCAATCCAGATTTGAATCATAGCCATGGCTAGTTGCTAGAGGCGTTCATTTGCAGGATTGGCTGGTTGGCCAGCAATATGTCTGGATCGGGGCGGCCGAACCTGGACATCAAGTCCTCTCATTTCTACCCAGCATAAATTGCTTTCAGCAGAAGCACAGGATGGAAAGTGTAGTAGATTGCACTATTTTATCCTGCTGTAAATAAAAGTATATATTCAGTGGAGGTCATTTAACACTATGGTGGACAGATACCACATGGCATTCATCTACGGACTATTTTGAACTTAAACATTCGTTGTTTCTCTTGTGATCAAACTGTGCATAGATGGAGACATCTTAATGGTAGCAGCAAATCATTGCTGATGTTAGCTCCTCCTCCTGCTTTCAGAGGTGAGTGGGATACGCCACAGCCCCTTATTATAAGGATATAGTGGGAATCCTCCCAACTTATCCTTACAAGAGATGAGTGAAGCCTAACCCAGTTGTGTGTAATTATGTATATGTGTGTGCAATGAATTTATATTTTTATGAATGTAATATTTGTATTACCATGCTAATACAAATGTTGACGATGTATACATTTTAGCAATATCCTTCATGTTTCTTTTCCTACTTTCTTTGTCTTTGCTTGCTGTCATATATTATTTACATCCAATTGAAATTTGTCCCTGGTCATGTAATGTCTCACAGGTGCACAGCATTTTATATGACAGCGGTCGTATAAGGAGCCATGCACCACATGACCAGGGATAAAAAAAGCTGTGCACCTGTGTGTCATCACATGACCAGGTATGTAACGAGCCATGCACCTGTGTGACATCACATGACCAGGCATGTAATGAGCTGTGCACCTGTGTGACGTCCCATGACCAAGGATATAATAAACCTTGCACCTGTGTGAATGACCAATGACACTTTTCCATTCACTGGACATAAATAACGTATGACAGCAAGCAGTGAATAGTTAATACAGAAAAGTAAATATTGTTAAATTAATAGAAAACAAAATGCAATTTGCTGAAAGAAGGGGACATTAAACAATGTGAGGGCCACTAAGAGGGAAATTGTATTTTGTGGTGGACATAGTAAGGACACAAAATTAATTTTAATAAAGGGGTAACTGTAATTTGTGGTAGCTGGTATTTTCACACACCACAACTTTTGATTTGGAAGGGAGGTGGGCCCTGCCAAAATTGCCAAAATTTTGTTATGGGGCTCTTGCATTCTGGGTGTATGTGCGGCATTTTGTGGTGATCAGACAAATAATGTCATATCAATCCAGTGGCAAAAATCTATATACAGACACATGAACACATGTATGATAATGTTATATAATGATAATTCCCTATATATGTAAGTTTCCTACTGGTTGACTTTTATAGCATTACTTCTCTCCAGGCGCTCCTTATCATTTGCTGTTCACCTATAGGTCTTCCCTATACACTACGCAGTATAACATGCCACTTTGGTTAGTTTTCTGGACTACAATCAATAACTTTTTCTACTTATTTCCTTTCTCCCCTTCTATTACTTCAAGCTGAAAAGGTCAGCAGGAGGTGAATTGAGAAGAAGGATTGATTTGTGACTTAGGCGGCTGCAATTCTGCCGATCAATTATGGAGCACAGAGGTTAAAGCTCCCTACATTGCGTCTGACACAATTCACTAACTGTGCAGGTGAGAGTTAGTAAGGATGACAACATTAATCTTAAGGTGCCACTGACCAACAAAGCAGGAGCAATAAGACACCTTTGATACATTTGGATTATGTACTGGGGAATTGTTGTATTAAATCAGTATCAATAAATGAAGTTCAGCAATGTTCCCGATCTATGTTCTGCAGTTTTTTTGGGGGTTTTTTTGTGAATGATGCAATCTTTTTCCTTTCTAGTGTATGGAACGTAAATATATTTCAATAATAATGATCAATCAACCCCTTTGTAACCAGTTTGGCAGTAGCTTCAGGTTATTGTCCATTTGGGAGACCCATTTGGGTCTAAGCTTTAACTTTTTGGCTGATGTCTTGAGATGTTGCTTCAGTATTTCCACATAAGGGGACCTTTATCCTTGCTTCTACGACAGTTTTCTGGTTGGACATGCCGTAGTTTTGCTCGCGGGCCACACTGTCAGCCGCTAAAGCCTCTTGATTAGAGATGAGCGAGCACTAAAATGCTCGGGTGCTCGTTATTCGAGACAAACTTTTCCAGATGCTCGAGTGCTCGTCTCGAATAACGAGCCCCATTGAAGTCAATGGGAGACCCGAGCATTTTTTTAATAAAACTGAACAGTAAAAGAACAGTGCAAAAAAAAAATTCCAGATGTTTGCAGATGTTTTACTTGTAAGAACACATTGAAATAACACTATTCTTCACTTTCCAGGTGTTCGCGCGTGTCTCCCGCTAAGTTAGGAGATGTGCACGAACATCTGGAATGTGAAGAATAGTGTTCTTTCAATGTGTTCTGCACTTAAATGCTCCTGTGTTCACTGTTTTTAATGTTTTAATTCTATTCTTCACTTTGCAGGTGTGCGCGCGTATCTCCCGATAGGTTCGGAGATACGCGCGCACAGCTGCAAAGTGAAGAATAGAATTAAAACATTAAAAACAGTGAATACAGGACCATTTTAATTTACAGCTCGATCTCGAGCCGGCGAGATACTCGTCCGAGTAACGAGCCGGTCCGAGTATGCTAATACTCGACCGAGCAGTATACTCGGACGAGTATACTCGCTCATCTCTACTCTTGATGTATCTGGTGCGACAAAGGGGAGTGTTGCCGCTATCATACACCGGCACAGGCAGAAGGGTTTTTTTGTCTCAGGGCTCCCTGTGCTTGTCCGTCCTTCATATCCATACAGGACGTTCCCTAACCCTGCATAACAAGTATTTTATATATGGGAGTCTAAATATATGGGAAAAGTCTAAAACTTGGACACCTATACTCTTTTGCAGTAGGGCTTTCTGTTGTCTATGTGATGCACAGTTCACAGTCAAAATCTAATAATGGGTAAGACATATTTAAGCAGTACATATTATCAGCCCTGAACATCCACATTGAAAATAATGACACATTGTAAAGACACACAATACAAATGAAAGCTATTTAAAAGAAATCTGGCAGAAGGCAGGGGTAAAAGTTTGGAAAAGATCATGTCCTCGGTATTCAACAGCACATTTTACGAGATAACCTGATGAATCATAAACTTGCAGATGGACCTATTATGTGAATGAAGTGGAAAATGCAGATTACTCACTTTTATTTAAACCATCCTTTTGTGTATTTAGAATTTAAATTAAACAGCAATAGTACACAGCGTTTTGCCTCATTTGCAATAGGTTTAAAAAAATTATTTTTCATGTCACACATTTCAGCCTAGGAACCCGTGTGTATTTTCTGGAGCCCCTTTCACAAAGAGTGCATATGAATAATTCATTTGCTTAAAGCGCAATATAAAAGGATTAGCCTGGATGTTCTTTCTTGCTGTATAATTGTAACAAATTAGTGAGGTTAAAGCTGATGAGGCTCTTCTCAGGTATCTGGTAAATTTCATAGAATATTTCAGCATAATACATAAAGTCCAGACATAAGGTTAGGAATCTCAGTAATCCCACAGATTCACCTGCTCTGGTTTCAAGTCACTTTGAGAGGCCTAAATAAAAGTAAATCCCCATAAATTACACCATTATAGAAACTACATCCCTCAAAGTACTTAAAACAACTTTTATGAAATTTGATACCCAATCTCTCCTGCGTATAACAATACTCCATATGTGGTGGTAACCTGCTGTATGTGCAAACGCCAGGGCATCGAAGGGAAGCTGCACCATTCACAGCAGATTATGCATTGTCACTTTTTATTGGCTATACAATCTTTATTTTGGCAATTTGGACACATAAGGGCTTATTTTTTTGCGACATGAGATGCACTTTACAAATACTTTATTTTAGTGGGTCATTAGCTTATTGATGAGATTTTATTAACTCTTGAATGTATGGGTGAAAAGAAAATTTTATTTTATTTTTTTGGGGTTGGACACTGTACACTAAAAATACTATATTATCTTTATTCTATAAATCACTACGATCACTTTTTTTTATCACTTTTTGGAACATTTTTGTGAAGGGATTTTATGAAAAATGTACATTTTTGGTGAGTTTTTGGGTTTTGTTTTTACGGCATTCAGCGAGCAAGTCCAATTATGTTTCTGAGTTTTTGTACGGATTGTTACGGACGTGACGATAGCAAATATGTGGGGGTTTTCTGCGATTTTGTGTTTTTTTTTTACTTTATTAGATGTGTATAGGGAATGTTTGTGTTTAGGGGACTTTAACTTTATTTAATTAATTCTTTTTATTAAAATGTGTTTTTATTTAGTGTTTTAACTTTCTTTATTTACTTTTACAGGTTGGCTTGAACAAGCGATCCACTGATCGCTTGTTCAAGCTCTTCTTCACCTTACACAGTGTAATACAGATGTATTACATATGCATATGCTCAGTGTGTTACTATAGCTGCTAGGAGGCAGGACCCGGCTCCAGAAGGAGATCGCGCAGCGCCGGGGCTCTGGCAGATCCCCCAGGTAAGTGCTGCGGGAGGGGTCTGACTCACATTAAGTGCCCCTTACATGCCGTGGTCAGCGTGACCGCGGCGTGTTAGAGGTTAACACCCGCGATCGGAGAAATCTCTGATCACGGATGTTAGAGGCGGGTGTCTGCCATAATAGTACTGCAAAATGTGGGAACGCACATCAAATTATTACGTCAAATGTTGGTAAGGGGTTAAGGTGACAACAGTCACCAATCAGTAGGTAGTGCACAGGCTTTTGCTTTGAATGACTTCAGCACATTTGCAGCCACAGGACATTACTAGTCTCTCACACTGCTCTGGTGTGATTTCAGTCCATTCTTCTTCCGGTCTCTTGCACAGTTCTATTGTGGGTTTCTTAGCCATAACTTCATCACCAAGGATTTTCCGGAGGCTTCCTATTTGGTTTAGATCAGAGCTCTGGGCTAGAGGTTTCATTGTTTCAATGTTTTTATTTTCAAGGAACTTCTTACCTATTCGACGGTGTGACAAGGGCCATTGTCCTGCAAGAAAATTGCTGGCTGTTTGAGTGAAGAATGCAAGGAAGGAACCATATGTTGTTGAAGAAGATTCTGAAACACACATAAATTCACTCTGTCATGTAGCTGTATAAGAGGTTCAACTCTTGCTATAGAAAACATTCCCCAAACCATGACACTTCCTCCACCACATTTGGCTAACCCTTCTTCACACATTGGGTTCAGTCTATTCCTAAACATAATCTTTCCCATCTGACTCAAATAAAATTAAACTTGTTTTCATCACTAAAATGAACCGTGGACCAATTTTTATGTCCACACAACACGTTCCTCAGCAAAGGTGAGCCTTTTAATTCTTTCTGGTAATCAGAGGTTTGGTCACTGCAAAGTGGGCTTTCAATCACAATGAACATTGTGACATTGTACGATGAGACAAGCTCTTACTCTGTTCAGTGCTGAACAAGCAGCTTTAGTGTTGAAACTACTTCTGCATTATCCTGTGCTCTCTTGCATTTGTCTTTCGAGGGCAACCAGCTTTGGTGGGGACTTGAATGAGTTTCTCATGTTGTAATGATGCAATATTCTAGAAATCACAGAAGTGGAGTAATCAACTTCTCTTGCTATGGCTGATGAGTAACCCCTTTGGTCTTCATCTGGATAAAACCTGCTGCTGGAGGGTTTTAGCCTCTTTGGAATGGCATATCATTTTTGCAAAGTCTGAGCATACTGGAAAGTTAGGATGTATAATTTAGGATAATTAAGGAAGAAATTAGCACCAGGTAGATTGAATAAAAATGCACAAAAAGCCTCTTTGCAAAAATGTGCGACTTTTTTGCACTAACATTTAAAAGTAATGTTAAATCTCCCCCATATATGGACAGGTGTTTGGATTTCCTGGATGATGTTGGGTCTCACCTGAAACATCTACTCAAAGGATTCCCTTGCTCTCTATCTAACCACTTCTCAGAGAGGTTTCCCTTGTAGGAACCAACAACAATATCCCCATTTATCCCCAATAGTCACACGAACGGCATCCCCATTTGTAATTTGGGGACTGTCTGTACTCATTTAACTTTTTCTCCTATGGTGACTATTGTGTGACCACACATGACCACTATGATATGAAATCCCATGAACATTACATCTGTACCATATGCATATCACATAGATACAACAGATATACAATCACAGCTAAGCACTAGCCAGGATGTACATACAGTAAGCAGGTCAATGCCTGCATACAGAGAGGGGCTATTAGAAGGCTGGACAAAAATGACCAAATTACAGTGGGGAGAAGTTGGACCATAATATGACAGCCCAATTGTTCAGTATGTATTATAATTATAATAATGCATATAATTATAAACTAAAAAGGTTACATTGTAATGGTGTAGTACTCCAGATGTAGACGATGTCAGAGATTTGACTACAGACACATTTAAACAATGCGCTTGGATTGCGTTTTGAGGCACATTTCAAGTGTATTGGGTGAAACTCTGTCCTGGAAACAAATGTGTTTTGACCAAAACAAATAGCAGAACACAGGCAAAAAGTTATAAATAGTAAATAAAAAATTGTATTTCTGTCTAAATCAATCTATAACAAACTCATCACTTACTGACAAAAGTCTTGTTCACCTCATCTAATTTCAGTAATCGTTAGTAAAAACACACACCATCATGTTGACTTACCTGCATATGTCTCTACTATACAAGCGGTATAGAGTGATATCAGGGGGAATGATGTTTATGAGTATAATTTATTGAATAATATAGTCACCTGCCAAAACAAGTTTTATACATTCTCCAGAAGTCGCTTAGCATATCCCACATTCAATTATTTAAAAATATGTATTCATCTGTAAATAATGATTATTAAAAAACAGTGTGGTGGAAAAAACACATATAACTTTCCTAAAAACTTTCAATGTCAGGCTGCAAACTCAAAAAATACTGCAAATTATCATGCAAAAGAAGAGGTACTGATGTACCGGAAGACATTGTAACTGTGTCACCACATAAATCTTAGTAACACCTCACCTTGTCTGGGATTATATTTTTGGCAACAGTTCATAACTAAGATCCGTAATGATCTAGAAACAGTTCAGAGAACAGAAGCAAAGTTAATAAAGGTAATGATACATTTAAGGAAGGCCTGCCAAAATTTGTGTGTTGACATTAGAGGATAGTATATGAATATCATATACAAATTCATCAAGAACTAATACATAAGGGGGCATTTAATAAGAAGACAAGGTTGTCTACCAATGAGACAAAACTTAATCATCAACAAAGTATTTTCCCCATATACTTCTAAGGCTGAAATAAACTAAGATAAACCAAAAAAAATACTGACGGTCAAGTATTATAATTCATTAAAAGAACTAGAATTGTGTATAAGAATTACAATATTTGGAACAGTTGGAAAAGACAAATATATATTATACACATAATACCGTTACACAACTTTTTGTTTTTCATTGTAGCCGTACAAGCAAAAAATATTCATTAAATGCCTCCTTGTTATGGTTCTCCAGTTACTATGTAGATCAATAATTCCCCTTGGTAACAGACTACAAACTCTGTGTAGTCTGACTCTTGAGTCTGTCTGTTTTTTTGTTTATCAATTTATTGTATGTTATTTACTTTAACCCCTTAAGGACGCAGCCTGTTTGCAGGTTAAGGCTCGCAACTTTTTTTGGAAATTTGACCAGTGTCTCTTCCTGTGGTAATAACTTTTCAACGCTTTAAGATATCTCTGTGATTTTGAGATTGTTTTCTCGTGAGACATTGTAGTTTATGTTAGTAGTGTCATTTCGGTGATCCGTTCCTTTTTTGGGGGGTAAAAATTCAAAAATTTAGGAAAAATTTGAAAAAAATGACTATTTTCAAAGTTTCAAATGTTATAATTTTTAGACAAAAAGTGATACCACAAATTTTTTTTGATAGAAACCTTTTGCCATTGGTCTTCTTTTTATATCCATAATTTGTTTTACGTTTCCATTATTTTTATGGATGTGAGAAGGTTTGAAGTTTTAGTAGCAACTTCTCAGATTTTCTTGAAATTTGAAAAATGCGAACTTTTTGGTGATCAATTCAGTTTGGAAGTGCCGTATAAAGGCTTATGTACTATATACCCCCACAAGTAACACTATTTTATGAACCTAACATCTCAACCTATTCAAATCAGCATTTAAGAAGTCTGTTAACCCTTTAATTATTTTTCCGGAAGCATATGAAAATGGAGTGGAAATTTTGAAATTTCAATTTTTGATTTCAATCTTTCCAATTTAGCCCTAAAACGGATACATTCAGAAGGAATTTGAGGTAAATATATATTCCTAATTTCTTGCCCTGCTTCTTCCGAGTACGGCAATACCAGACATGTGGATGTCAGCTGCTGTTTCACCGCACATCGATGTCCAGAACAGAGTTAGCGATACCGGGAATTTGGAAGGCCAATTTGGCTGCAAATATTTTGTGGTGCCACAGTGTAATTGAAGAGCCCCTGAAGTAAAAGTACAATAGAAAACCCCCCAAAATGTCACCATTTCGGAAACTAGACCCCTCAAAGAATTTATCGGTGGTTGTGGTGAGCATTTTAACCCCCGACACGCTGGTCAAAATTAAATGCAAAGCAAATGGTGCAGAGTAAAAATTGCGTTTTTATCTCAAAAATGTCATTTTAGTGCCTCATATACTGTGCCCAACCCGTGCCACTTTAGACAAACACCCCAAAAATCATTCTGCAGGTTGTCCCGAGTACAGCAATACCACACATGTGCCAATAATTTACAGACTGGGCACACAGAAGGGATGAGAACGGAAGGAATGAAATTTTGATTTTCCAGCTCCGTTTTCACATGTTTGGATTTGGAGTGCCATGTCATGTTGGCAGTGCCCGTGAGGTGCCAGTGCAATAGAAACCCCCAATAAATGATACCATTACGGAAACTAGACCCCTCAAAGAATTTATCGGTGGTTGTGGTGAGCATTTTAACCCCCGACACGCTGGTCAAAATTAAATGCAAAGTAAATGGTGCAGAGTAAAAATTGCGTTTTTATCTCAAAAATGTCATTTTAGTGCCTCATATACTGTGCCCAACCCATGCCACTTTAGACAAACACCCCAAAAATCATTCTGCGGGTTGTCCTGAGTACAGCAATACCACACATGTGCCAATAATTTACAGACTGGGCACACAGAAGGGATGAAAACGGAAGGAGTGAAACTTTGATTTTCCAGCTCCGTTTTCACATGTTTGGATTTGGAGTGCCATGTCATGTTGGCAGGGCCCGTGAGGTGCCAGTGCAATAGAAACCCCCAATAAATGATACCATTACGGAAACTAGACCCCTCAAAGAATTTATCGGTGGTTGTGGTGAGCATTTTAACCCCCGACACGCTGGTCAAAATTAAATGCAAAGCAAATGGTGCAGAGTAAAAATTGCGTTTTTATCTCAAAAATGTCATTTTAGTGCCTCATATACTGTGCCCAACCCGTGCCACTTTAGACAAACACCCCAAAAATCATTCTGCAGGTTGTCCCGAGTACAGCAATACCACACATGTGCCAATAATTTACAGACTGGGCACACAGAAGGGATGAGAACGGAAGGAATGAAATTTTGATTTTCCAGCTCCGTTTTCACATGTTTGGATTTGGAGTGCCATGTCATGTTGGCAGGGCCCGTGAGGTGCCAGTGCAATAGAAACCCCCAATAAATGATACCATTACGGAAACTAGACCCCTCAAAGAATTTATCGGTGGTTGTGGTGAGCATTTTAACCCCCGACACGCTGGTCAAAATTAAATGCAAAGTAAATGGTGCAGAGTAAAAATTGCGTTTTTATCTCAAAAATGTCATTTTAGTGCCTCATATACTGTGCCCAACCCATGCCACTTTAGACAAACACCCCAAAAATCATTCTGCGGGTTGTCCTGAGTACAGCAATACCACACATGTGCCAATAATTTACAGACTGGGCACACAGAAGGGATGAAAACGGAAGGAGTGAAACTTTGATTTTCCAGCTCCGTTTTCACATGTTTGGATTTGGAGTGCCATGTCATGTTGGCAGGGCCCGTGAGGTGCCAGTGCAATAGAAACCCCCAATAAATGATACCATTACGGAAACTAGACCCCTCAAAGAATTTATCGGTGGTTGTGGTGAGCATTTTAACCCCCGACACGCTGGTCAAAATTAAATGCAAAGCAAATGGTGCAGAGTAAAAATTGCGTTTTTATCTCAAAAATGTCATTTTAGTGCCTCATATACTGTGCCCAACCCATGCCACTTTAGACAAACACCCCAAAAATCATTCTGCGGGTTGTCCTGAGTACAGCAATACCACACATGTGCCAATAATTTACAGACTGGGCACACAGAAGGGATGAAAACGGAAGGAGTGAAATTTTGATTTTCCAGCTCCGTTTCCACATGTTTGGATTTGGAGTGCCATGTCATGTTGGCAGTGCCCGTGAGGTGCCAGTGCAATAGAAACCCCCAATAAATGATACCATTACGGAAACTAGACCCCTCAAAGAATTTATCGGTGGTTGTGGTGAGCATTTTAACCCCCGACACGCTGGTCAAAATTAAATGCAAAGTAAATGGTGCAGAGTAAAAATTGCGTTTTTATCTCAAAAATGTCATTTTAGTGCCTCATATACTGTGCCCAACCCATGCCACTTTAGACAAACACCCCAAAAATCATTCTGCGGGTTGTCCTGAGTACAGCAATACCACACATGTGCCAATAATTTACAGACTGGGCACACAGAAGGGATGAAAACGGAAGGAGTGAAATTTTGATTTTCCAGCTCCGTTTTCACATGTTTGGATTTGGAGTGCCATGTCATGTTGGCAGGGCCCGTGAGGTGCCAGTGCAATAGAAACCCCCAATAAATGATACCATTACGGAAACTAGACCCCTCAAAGAATTTATCGGTGGTTGTGGTGAGCATTTTAACCCCCGACACGCTGGTCAAAATTGAATGCAAAGTAAATGGTGCAGAGTAAAAATTGTGTTTTTATCTCAAAAAAGTCATTTTTGTGCCTCATATACTGTGCCCAACCCATACCACTTTAGACAAACACCCCAAAAATCATTCTGGGGGTTGTCCTGAGTACGGCAATACCAAACATGTGCCAATAATTTACAGGCTGGGCACACGGCAGGGGTCAGGAAGAAAGAAGCACAATTTAGGTTTTCAAGCTTCGTTTTCACTAGATTGGTAATGGGGGGTACCCCCGAGGTACCAGTACAATAGAAACTCCCAAGTAGTGAACCCATTTTGGAAAGGGCACCCCTCAAAGAATGTATGTAGGCTTGTATGATCATTTTAACCCCCAACACGCTGGTCAAAATTGAATGCAAAGTAAATGGTGCAGAGTAAAAATTGTGTTTTTATCTCAAAAAAGTCATTTTTGTGCCTCATATACTGTGCCCAACCCATGCCACTTTAGACAAACACCCCAAAAATTATTCTGGGGGTTGTCCTGAGTACGGCAATACCACACATGTGCCAATAATTTACAGGCTGGGCACACGGCAGGGGTCAGGAAGAAAGAAGCACAATTTAGGTTTTCAAGCTTCGTTTTCACTAGATTGGTAATGGGGGGTACCCCCGAGGTACCAGTACAATAGAAACTCCCAAGTAGTGAACCCATTTTGGAAAGGGCACCCCTCAAAGAATGTATGTAGGCTTGTATGATCATTTTAACCCCCAACACGCTGGTCAAAATTGAATGCAAAGTAAATGGTGCAGAGTAAAAATTGTGTTTTTATCTCAAAAAAGTCATTTTTGTGCCTCATATACTGTGCCCAACCCATGCCACTTTAGACAAACACCCCAAAAATCATTCTGGGGGTTGTCCTGAGTACGGCAATACCACACATGTGCCAATAATTTACAGGCTGGGCACACGGCAGGGGTCAGGAAGAAAGAAGCACAATTTAGGTTTTCAAGCTTCGTTTTCACTAGATTGGTAATGGGGGGTACCCCCGAGGTACCAGTACAATAGAAAGCCCAAGTAGTGAACCCATTTTGGAAAGGGCACCCCTCAAAGAATGTATGTAGGCTTGTATGAGTATTTTAACCCCTAAGGTGCTGGCTCAAATGTAATACAAAGTGAGTAGTGCAGAGAAACAGTTGTATTGCAATTTATCAAATATGCCATTGAAGTGACAAAAGTATTATGCCCAACTCATGCCACTGGGGAAAAACACATCAAAAATCATTCTGCGGGTTACCCCGGTTAGGGCAATACCCCATAGGAGGCAATAATCTGTAGGATGGTGACACGGCAGGGCTCAAAAGGGATTAACTTGTTGGAGCACAGACATTGTACTTTTTTTTTTCTTTTTGGCATCATGAAAGATTTGTAGATGCCAATAGGGGCCAGTACAGTAGAAACCCCTAAGAACTGACCCTATTTTGGAAACTACACCCCTCCATGAATTAATCTAGGGGTATAGTTAGCATTTTAACCCCACAGGTGGACCCCTGAAAAAGTGCAAAATGGATAGTGCATAGTAAAAAATATCTATTATGTCATTTTGTGCCCAGCTGCTGCCATGGGAGACAAACACCCTAAAAATCATGATGCATGTTTTCCCGGGTAAAGCATACGGGACAGTAATCTAGAGGCTGGGCACATGGCAGGGCTTAGAAGGGAAGGTGCGGCATGATGTATAAGCTGTGCGTCAGGGTAACAACAGGGTACTCTAAAAATCCAGGGATGTATGATAAATTCGGAAGCAATCTTTCATACATAACCCTGGTTTTTCTGGGCATGTCTCACAGTGATGAATGGTGTCCTTCCGAATGCCATTTTTGGAGCACACCCTGCACCTCTTTTGTGACCTTCCCTTGCTGGCTGTTTGGGGAACTACTCCTGGAAAGTGCTGCCCTGGTACAATACGTGATGTGGCCTCACTTCCAGATGTGCTAGCACTCCCCCCTTCCTGGTCTCCAAAAAGAAAGTACTTTATTACCATCTCTTGAAATTCCAGGAAAGTTCCCCTCTGGCCGGCATATCGATGCAGCACATAAGCATTATACAATGCCATCTGCATGATGTGCACGGCCAGCTTCTTGTACCACACCCTCGACTTCCGCATGGCATTGTACGGCTGAAGCACCTGGTCAGACAAGTCCACCCCTCCCATGTATTTGTTATAATCTAAAATACAGTCTGGCTTGGGGGTTTCTGTACTGGCACCTCGTACTGGGACAGGGGTGGTGGTGTGCTCATGTATTGTGGTTAATACAAGGACCTCTCTCTTGTCCTTGTACTTAACACACAA
Source organism: Engystomops pustulosus (assembly GCF_040894005.1). Lineage (NCBI taxonomy): Eukaryota > Metazoa > Chordata > Amphibia > Anura > Leptodactylidae > Engystomops > Engystomops pustulosus. The sequence continues at coordinate 51,348,364 of NC_092415.1, forward strand.
TACAGAGTCGCTGCATAGTGCCCTGCTTTCGTGCCTTTTAAGTTTTTGCCCAAGCAGCGACTTAGGGAGACCTCTCTGATTTCTGCGTACAGTGCCACATGCCGCAGTATTTCTGGAAGTGAGGCACTTGAACAGGGTGGTGCTGGTGTAGAAATTGTCCAGGTAGAGGTGGTAGCCCTGGTCCAGCAGTGGGTGCACTAAATCCCACACTATCTTCCCTGTAACACCCAGGAAGGGGGGGCATTCTGGGGGCACTATAGAGGAGTCCTTCCCTTCATATACCCTGAACTTGTATGTGTACCCTGATGAACTTTCGCACAGCTTATACATTTTCACACCATATCTTGCCCTCTTATTGGGCAGGTACTGGCGGAATTGAAGTCTCCCTTTGAATTGTACCAGGGACTCGTCTATGCTCACATGTTTGGCGGGAGTATATGCCTGGGCAAACTTGGCACTAAAATGATCTAATATGGGCCTGACCTTAAATAACCGATCATAACTGGGGTCACCTCTGGGTGGGCACTGTGTGTTGTCAGTGTAGTGCAAAAACTTATGGATGGCTTCAAAGCGCATCCTGCTCATTGCCATGCGGAACATGGGGGTGTGGTACAGTATATCTGTGCTCCAGTAGTCCCTGATTGAAGGCTTCTTTACTATCCCCATAAGGAGTATTATGCCCCAATACTTGTACATCTCTGCTGCAGTGACAGGGGTCCACCTGTAGGGTTGTGCATAAAAGGACGTGGGGTTTTGGGCAATATGTTGTGCAGCGTAGAGATTTGTCTGAAATATAATAATATTTAGCAGCTCCTCATCAAAAAAAACTTAAAAAAGTCTACAGCTCTGAGCCCTGTCGTGTCAAAGTTAATGCCAGGATGGCCCAAAAAGTCAGGGACCTGAGGGGTATAATTATCTGGGGCTACCCATGTGGGGTCAGTGGAAGCCCCAGACGCTTCTCCTGCAGAAGTCCCAGAAACTTCTCCTGCAGAAGTCCCAGGCACTTCTCCTGCAGAAGTCCCAGGCACTTCTCCTGCAGAAGTCCCAGGCACTTCAATTGCAGAAGTCCCTGGAACCCTACGGCGCCTTCTTGGGGGTCCTTCCAGGTCACTGGAAGATGAGCAGGAGGATGATGATAGGTAAAAGGGACCATCATCCCCACTAGCTGACTCGGTGTCAGAGGCAAGCATGTTATATGCCTCCAACACGGTGTACGTCTTCTGAGACATTGCACACAAAAAAAATAGAGAACTGGAAAAATTAGATAATGTGCACCAAACTACACGGATAAACCGTCTAGCAGGCACACAAAAAAAAAATATAATGCACACCAAACTACACGGACAAGCCGCACAGATGGCACACACAAAAAATAATGTGCACTAAACTACACGGACAAGCCGCACAGATAGCACACAAAAAAAAAAGATAATGCACACCAAGCCACACGGACCAGCCGCACAGATGGCACACACAAAAAGTAGCTATGTACGGGTACACCTACGGCGTTCTGGAAAAAAATATTACCAGGCACCGAAAAAAAACCTATGTGCACCGCGCAAAAAGGCGCTACAAATGCACCTAGCTTGCCCTAAGACAAACTAACTACCGCTAAGATTGCTAAAGATTCTGTGCAGCGCTATTCACACGGCGCACTGAAAAGTGCGTCCAGTGCAGAACAACGCTAACACAGCGCACTGAAAAGTGCGTTTGGGTTCAGAAGGGACAGACAGGGAAAAACGGAAGACACGTGGGATCACACAAGGCGATCACACAGGGAACACACAGGACACAGGAAAAAACAGATAGGATGGGAATTTGTAGGGAACAATAGGGATCAGATAAGGATCAGAACACTATTTATAGTGTAAAAGTGTATTTTGGTGCACACAGTAACGCTCTTTCCTCTCTCCAGCGATACCAAACCAAAATGGTGCCGCTGGAGGAAGAGGAAAGTGCTAAAAGCACGTTTTTTTGCCTAAAATCGCTGTAATTGGCCAGTCAGGTTTGACTGGCCAATCACGGCGATCGGCGGGCGGGACCAATTTGATTGGTCGGGTGACGGAGACAGGAACTCCTCCTGCCTCTGTCACCCAAATTTCAGCCCGATGTCACCACGTCTCGCGACGTGGTGACAATTCTAAAATAGTATGCGCTCGCGCAGTAGCTGTACTGCGCTGAGCGCCAATAGTGGGAAGCTGCGCAGTACAGCTACGGCGCGGAGCGCTAAGGGGTTAAAGGCGTTGCCTTCTGTGCTTACTTTTGTCCTTAGTGATGAACTCAAGGCAGATTTACAGTAAGTGCAGGACCACATAATCCCTTTTTTCATTGATGGTAAATCACAGATTAGATTATAAACACAGTTTATCCTAGTGGTCATAAAGGTTACATTATGGGAATCGATTAGCCAAGTTTAACCTTTATGTTTGGCAAGTTATTATTCTCCCATTGAATTATATCTGGCAAAATGACAATCTCATCTAACAATATAGATATTTACTTACCAGTCCGACGGAGATCACCAAAAGTGCACTGTCCGACAATGATACACTCTGCTGCGATTCACTAAGATTGTGCACCCAATATCCTGAATGTGTCGCTTTCCTGCTCAAGTCCGACCCGAGTGTCCCAAGTTCACCATCTTTTTCGTGGTGCATCTAAGTGCTTGGTCTTGCAACACAATTTGAATGTTAAATCCTGCGCTCAATCCAAATCAGTCGGATTGACCGATGACACAATCCCAGCACAGACACTTGTTAAATACCTGTCCAAGACGTGCAATCCCCGAAAAAGGCGAGCAGTCAAATGAAAGTGCGATCCGCAACCCATAGAAAATGAGCCCCAATATTCCATGTGTGGTCTGACCGGCAAAACATAGACCTTATTGTGAGAATCTATTTCTCTCTCGATACATCCCATCTTTTTATCCGTTTAAGCAGCTGCTGCCTGGTTCTGGTCACTAAAATTAAATTTACCATCCACCAATACCCGCAAGTCAGCTCCAGTTTTACCAAGTAATTGATTGTTTAGAACATAATTGTACTTTCATAACATACAAGGAGAACGTTTGAGGTCTAACTTTGCTTTCTAACCAATAATGTGTATGAATATTCTTCATGTTAGGTCCTTATCATGACTGTGTTCCTGATGCTGCATTCTCCGTCCACTGGTATTGTAGCCCTAAGGAACAAGGTTCCTCTTTTAAGTTCCAAGAGGACAATTGGTAAAGTTGTTGATGTCTGGTTTGTGTCACCAAGGTGTCTGGCCTCGGTGATGTAAAAAACCCAGTAGCTGGATGCCAGTGTCATTATGTTACTGATGATGTTTTCTTGTAGTTCAGGTCCAGTTTTTTTATAGAGCGACCAAAGAGTCTGGGTGGGAAGGTCCTTCCCATACTCCAGCCCAGGTTTGGTTACCTATCAAAAAGGCAGCTGTGACTGCTTTGTGCTCAGCATGGTGGAAACTGTGGTCCACATTTACTAAAACAGTGCAATGTTACCTGTGTAGTGTGCATAGAGCGCCAGATTCAGGATTTGTGGCGCACGTTCTTCATGAATCTCATGGTCCTCGCACTGCCCTGACAGAGTTCACCAACTTTTTTTTGTTGCACCTTTAACATGGGGTGTGCGACACACTTCTGTTGGACTTTGCATGATAAATGTGGTGCACGGTCCTACTGTGCACAGCAATGCAGATGCAATACAAATGTGTCGGTGTGCCACACATGTGCCTCGGATGCTTTCTAAATACATTTGCAAAAAGTTTGCACTGAAAAGAATGTGCAAAGTCCGTCAGAAAATGGGTGCAGGGGATTAAGTAAATGTGCCCCATTGACGATGATGGTGACCTCCAAGGGCTGAGGGAGTAAAGCTTCCTAAAAGTTGGAATGGAATGCAATACTGCTGTGACCTGGGGAGATTGTTCTTCATATTTTGTTATACCTGAAAAAAGCACTGCTTGGATTTATGCTTACAAGATAATGAAAACTGATTTATTTTGGTTGATTTCTTAGAGACAATACATCTTCCATTTACTTTGCACCTGTACCTGTGTCTGTGCTGAAAAGCAGTGCCTACTTATGAGCACCATCCCACAGTGAACATATATAAAATCCAAATTATGATGACAAGTTTATGTCCAATATTTGTACATGATGAGCGGTCCCGACCCAAGACTTTAGACAGAAGTCCGGAGCATGGGTTCACCCCTACCATTTTAACTAGACGCTGCTGGGTAAGCGTGCATGTGCAGTGTTTATTTCCCAACGATTGTCACTACCTGTGATGTCATCATGGACTGACAATTTGCGGCAAAATGGTGGTTTGCATCAAGCAGGCGTTACCAGTGGGAGTGAGCATTCAGGTTTGACTTAACTGGTTCAGTCATCCCTATTTATGAATAAATATTCCAGCATTGATTGTGCAGACAGAAGCAGTTGTCAGCTGTGTAATGCAGCTGACACCAGCTCTGTACGGAGCTCAGCCTCTACTGCACCATGCCACACTATAATAATAACAATTCCTTCATTTACATAGCGCACACAGTGCATGCCAAATTAGTCACTGTCCCCAATGGGGTTCACAATCTAATCAACCTACCAGTATGTTTTGGCGTGTGGGAGAAAACTGGAGGAAATCCATGCAAACATGGAGAGAACATACAAACTCTTGGCAGATGTTGACCTGGATGGGACTTCAACCAAGGACCCCAGTGCTGCACGGCTGTAGTGCTAACCCATACTGGGACTGGGAGTTAACCCATAACCCATGCTGCTCCATACTATAGCAATGTTGTGTTCAAAGGTATTAAATGGGTTGGGTCGCTTTAACCCATTTTTTTAAAATGTGTGATTAATTGTAGGGGACAGTCTGTTAGGTAATTTACCAGTACACAGTACCGCAGATGGAGGGTCATGAGATGTTATCTGTCCATGAGCAATCACCCTGCATGGAGCTTATGACACTTTTCCTGAATATAAGATCAAGGTCCTGGCAGGGTGATTGCTCATGGAAGATGATCACATGACCCTCCATCTGCGGCCATTTTATAGTCAGGAATCTCTGGCTGATGAGGTAAGAAACAGGAGTCTTCACTTTGCATATCAAGAAAGCGGAGCAGAACTTTTAATAGATGTATACTAGTATATTACCTAATATCCTGTTCTTCACACACACAAAAAAACTGAGGTACAGTGGACAACCCCTTTAAGGAAGGTGTAATATATAATGTATAATGTTACTACCCTGTCTATATTTAGCAGCAGAATAGAGTTGTCATGAAATCCTCATTCTATGATGACCCTGTCCCCTTTTACAGTACATAGAAATGCAGAAAAATGAGCAGCAGACCACAGCAAGCATTAACTTATTGTCACCACTGTAGTGGCAGGATCGGAAACGTTCAGATATGTTCAAGATTTTTTTTATATATATTTTATCATGTTTATTTTATATGAATTTTATTTTCATTAATAAAAGCACCAAAATGAAAGCACATAATGAAACAATAATACACGTTAACTTGCCAGTTTTTAAATCGGAATGTTAAATTAAACATTAAAGTGTTTATACCTGTTAATAAAGGGCCTATTTCCTAAAAAAAATTCATATACTGAACATAAGGCAGTGTAACTGTAAATGCTAAACTCTGAACAGTTTTTTAAAGAGAGGATTTCAAATTTATAAAAAGAAATAAACCTCTTGTGTTAGACATTTCTTTTTCATATGAAGATATTTACAGTTGGAGCAGCTTCATATCTGCACCTTTAGCTAGATATTTTAGTAACAAACTCACAGGAGCTTTTTCCCTTACAATTTCTTTTTCAAGTACTTGGCTCATTGATCATTTGCTCAGTGTACGTGATGTGCATTCATTTACAGGGAATCCAGCGCCAGTCCCAGGGAAAGATTTGTACATTTCTATAAAATCAGCTGCTTTCCTCTTAAGACATAAATACCTGCATAATTTATAAGGTTTCATATATGGATTTTTTCAAATATTGTGAAATTGACATGATTTTAACATTGGCTGTAAAAACTTTCTGAAATGAAATATAGTATTGATCTATTTTCTTCTGTATCAAGGTTTGCTTTTGTCTATATATTAAATTTATGAAGGACACTTTTTGGTATATTTTTCCTTATAGTGTAACTAAACTTTCAACAAAGTTTCATTAATGAAGAGTTCAGATAATAATAATAAACTTCCTAATGTAAGCGGTCCCCTACTTAAGGACACCTGACTTACAGGCGGCCCCTAGTTACAGACAGATCTCTCTGCCCACTGTGACCTCTGGTGAAGATCTCTGGAAGGTTTACTTTACTTACGAAAATTACTTCAAAGGTTTAATTACCGTATTTTTCAGACTATAAGGCGCACAAAAAAAACCTTTGATTTTCTCAGAAATCAATGGTGCGCCTTATAATCCAGTGTGCCTTATGTATGAACCGAACTTACAGACAACAGCTGCCTTGAACTGTGCACATGTCTGCCACCTGCTGGTCATTCATCTTTATAATCAGGTGCGCCTTTTAATCCGGTGCGCCTTATATATGAACCTAGACGTTTTAGCAGGAATTTATTGAAGGTGCGTTTTATAATCCAGTGTGCCTTATAATCTGAAAAATACTGTAAGCTTCAAGTTGTATAACATTTATATCATAATTTTAAAATTATTATTGGAGATTACGTTACAGTATGAAATATGACATTTATTTAGGTACGAAAGACTAAAACTAGCGATTCTTAGCTAGTGATGTTATGAATAACTCATTCATTGTCTAACGATTGCCTGTTATACATTACATCGGTAGGGAAAGTAATAATGTGAGCCAACCTTAACCTTTTCTTAGTATTTACTGTCAGAGCTTTAATATTGGCATCTCGCCATGATCTTATAAGAAGTGCATACCCAATTATTATGTCTGTCTAAGGGGGAGAACAATGTGTAATGCTGAAAGGTGTATGACTTGGGTTGGTGTTAATGTGTTCAACAATGTGCCCTAATTAGTGTCACGTAGTCCCTTTACATAACTGCAGATGTCCAATCTGCAGATTCTTAGAACTCTCCTTTGCTGTCATTTAAAGTCTTTCAGAGTCTACATCATTCCCTCTACACTCAGCCTTTGGGCAGTTTAAAGGAATTCATCAAGCTCTGGTGCCATCATTATTTCTACCTGAATTATCTTGTCACTTTTAAACACATCAGCTTTCTTATTGAAGAAGCCTCGTCTTTGCACTGAGCCGGTATAAGCTTGCAAACACCTTTCTTCAAGTATTTTTGGATGCCTATATACACATCTTTTAAGAGTAATGTAGGTATTTAACTAAAAGTAAAGATGTATCTACAAAATTCATGGAGGCGTAATATGTATCTTATAGATGCTGAGCTAATACAGGGCTCCATGTCATCAGCTCTTTCTATTGGAGCTACCATTTTTAACTCCTTGGATCCTGCTTCTCTCGGCATCTGTTACTCAAGTTTTACTTTTGGACATAAGACACCAATTTGGTATTAAAATAAGTTTCTTATTATGAACCAATTAATCATTTCCTTTAAAAGAAATAGTGGGTCTCTGTCATTGTGTTTTTCTCATCATCCACCCTGAAGTGCAGCAGTAACCCTGAAAACTTTGTATCCCTCTACAAATATTCACATACTGAAGATGTATAAATCCATGTGAAAAACTATGCCATGTTTTCCTAGGTTCTTTGCCTGCTATAGTATTACTTAGTAAGCTTTCTGCTTTCTGTGTAATTCTGTATTCTGGTATATTGACCATATGCTTTTAATCAGATTATCCTTCTGCCTTGTGATTTTGTACTGCCTTTGTCCTTTTAGTTTTTACCTGGTTCTGGCAAGTATTCTTTGCTGTTTGTCTCGTCATTATCTCCAAGTTTTGCAATTTAGTGCAGGAAAGGAACGTAGACTAATTGTCTCTGACTGCTTAGGGTAGGTGAAGCTATTAGACCTGGATAATAGTTAGAAAAATAATCCTTTTTCAGGCACTGACACCTTGTTAATTCAATTGAAGGGTGCCAACAATAATAGATGAGAGGTCTAATTAATACTTCCAGATTTCCCTCTGTGCTTTAGCTTATACGTATATGATAATAGAATGCCTCTTAGTTGTAAACTAATTACATTCTGGGGGAAAATTATTAGGACTGGCATTTTGAACGCCAATCTTAAAGTTCTTCCCGCTGGCGCTCTGGTACCCATATACTCTAACAGGCTGTGGCCTCCTGGTAAATATGCACACAAATTCCACCAGTTTGGACCTGTATAACCAGATCTGAAATAGCAGAGTATTTTTCTATATTCTTTGGCAGTAAATCTGGAGGGTTGGGCATAAACACCACGGTCCGTCCTCTGTCCATTCTGCTCCCTACCCGCTCCCTGCCCCAACACACCGAAAGTGGCGCATGGGTCGGGGAAATGGAAATATTGGTAGAGGTGGGGATGGGGAAATGTGTGTGTCTTCTCTGCAAGAAACCTGACAGAGATGACATAATGAAGTTTATAATTACACCTTAAGTTTATAATTACACCTTATAGCTAGTGCAATATATTACTTACATGATACATGACACTACTCATATAGAATTTGTTTGGCCAGTAAAGGAAATACTGAGAGCAGTCCTTAATATGAATAACTGACAGTGAATGCAAGCTACAGCACTGCCCTTGTTCACTTCAATTCCCTGCTCAGTGAGTGCTGAGGATTAGTGATGAGGAGACTCTGTTATGGCGGATTTGGCCGAACCCTGCACAAAAGTTTGCTTTGTGTACCTGCACTCAAAACAACCTCTAACACTGGAGATCATTGCTGGCACGCGCCACAATTTAAATGCGTCTTTGCACAAGTATTTAAAGCATATTTGAGATCATTTTCTATATTATGTATGCGGGATGTGGTGAACATTTTGCTAAAATACTTCATTAACAAATTCTGCTTAGTTAGTAAAATAAAAATCAAGCAGCTCTGAGATGGGAGGATTAACTCATTCACTTTTAGATTGATCTTTTAAAAATGCTGCTTATAACATACTACAGCCAGGGAGAGATCTTGAAGGGTTAACACTCACATCTGTGTAGCAAAACATTTTCAAACCCGTGGACAGATTTGCCTTGGCAACGTAGAAGTAACATTGTAAATAATGGGGCACTTACAAGCCTGTTTCTTTAAAAACAAATTTCTTAATGAAGTATATTAAAAAAAAAAAAATTTACAACATCCACCCCACATGTAGTGCCGTGAATCAAAGGAGTATTAAACTTTGGATTTTAATATTTCCCCTATGCAAGCTCAGCTCTCCTGAGAATATGTGTGAGGGACAGCTAGCCCAGGCATTTTCTCAGCATAAAAACCTCCTTCTTCCAGGGATAAGATTGGAGAAGTCAGCCCTATGATTTGCTTGTATTGTTTTGCACCTAAATTTCTTCAGTAAAGAAGGAAACTGTTCACTGCAGACACTGACTCTCTGGACTTATTTCTCATTTGGGTTTTAGCATCGGGATCACCCCTAACCAGGGCACGGCACACATAATATTAAAAATCATCTGAAATGACCATTTTTCTTTAAAGAGTTAAGACCAGTGGTGGGTGACAGCAGCCAACTTCCAGCTAAGCTCTGGGTTCGGTTTGGGCCCGCTCATCAATACTGAGGAACTTACTGGCAACAAACTAGTTTGCATAGGGACGGGACCTGGAGACTCTTTGGGGCAGCAGAAAAGTGCGCCAGGAGACTCGTGTATAGCACATATGCTCCATTAAGTTCCTGAGATATAGTGTGTTATTTGTAAAAAGGGACACATGGACAGTGACAAAGTGTTATGTATTAAAAGCTTATGTCTTCAAACTCACAGCCCTGCTAAATTTTCTATATACTCATTCCCCGTGGTAAACTCTCTAAGACCCACAGCGGGATGGTAACCAAGGGGTTATTTTCAATGAGGATGAATATCATTTATTGTGTTGAAAGCGGCTGTGACCTACACAAGGTCTCTGGTCTAGACAATAAATTATTTCCTATTGATTTATTATTTGGTAACATGATAATGATATAGAGACAACATGATATAGGCTAGACATATTATTATGTGTCATAATCGCGCCTGATCATATAGGCCTAGCAATAGTGATTTAGCATTAACATGACATTCTGTGACTGGGGCTTTCCATTATAGTAATATACCATCACTGACTTGAGTCGTCAATAAGAAGAAGCAATAGAAAACTTAATTATCAATGACAATGATCTAGAAGATGAAGTTACTAAATAAAACATTTAATTGAACCAATTCATGCTCTTCCAAACAATTATTTAAAAGTAGCGTGCTCTAACCCATTTTCTGTGTACCATGGAATAGACATATTCATCTTGGTGCTGAAACATAATGTTTGTTTTGACATTTTTATGATTAAACAATTTATCACTCTACATGGTTACATGGCTTTGGAGAGAGTCTCGAGAGTTAAATTATGCTGTTTTATTATTGCTGCCACATGGCGTTCAATGCAAATAGGAAGAGATTTCAGTATTAACAATACAATGTACAAACATGAACATCCAAATACCTTGTACATTACTGTACCTTACTATGTGCTATGAAACATTCATATTTCCTCTACTTCTAGGTGCAGTATTTCTCTGTGAGTACATATGATCTCTGACTAATTTTACATTCTTTTAGGCACTTCTTCAAGTGAGAAATTTGTTTGCTTTATTTGTGAGGTCAATAAACTCTTTTGTAACGTTTCGGCAATGCGTCTTTCCTTTGTCAAACTGCAACAAAATATATACAGTCTCAACGTATTTACATAATATACAAAAACCGTTTTACAAAGTATGCAACAAACAGACAAATTGTTGCACCATGAGTAGAATCACACATGTTCACAAACATACATATTTCCATCTACTGGTTTGTACATACACACAAGATGGCATGAAGGTCCTGTGTTCAAGGTCCAGCTCGTAGGTCACCTTGAGGGTGCTGAAGTATTTGTAACATATTTTGTTAGTCTGAATGAAATGCTATGGGACTGAGCACTATAGTATGGTAGTATGTGGTAGAATCATTCAGACAACCTAGGGTTAAAGTACCTAAGGGGATCGGAAAAATAGTAAAAAATGGAGGTTTGTACAGGAGGTTTTAATTTTTGTAAATGTATGAAAACATTATAAAACCTGTATAAATTTTGTATCTCCGTGATAGTACCGACCCAAAGAATAAAGTAGACATGACATTTGGGGAGCTCAGTGAAAGCCCTAACATCCAGGCCGACAAGAAAATGCATTTTTTCACCAATTTCATGGCATTTGGAATTTTTTTCCCGCTTCCCAGTACACGGCATGGAATATTAAATACAGTCACTATGAAGTGCAATATGTAACACAGAAAACAAAATCTTTACATGGAAAAATAAAAAAGTTATAGATTTTTGATGGTGGGGAGTGAAAAATGAAAACTCAAAAAAGCAAAAGGGCCTGGTCGTTAAGGGGTTAAGCATTAAGTTTATGTACAAATAATAAAAACACTGCAAACATTTGTAAATGGGCAGTAATTAACCTCCACATTGCGCTTTTTGTCACAGCCATAAATCCTCTCTCCCTTTTGTTCACTATTTTGTGACAGGTAGCCATCGATACTACCTAAGGGGCTTTAGACTCATTCATTATTTATTTAAATCGTTGCCATTCTCTGATACAATTATTTGGATGTAGAAGTAAATAGGGGTGTAAGATTAAAATGCCGACAAAATACACATAAATGCACATAAATGTGGAGGATAATGTGGAAACGTTAGGCCACGCCCACTTGCGCCAAAAAAAGACAGAGGTGTCGGGATAGTCGGAAACATCTGTTCTTTCTGGCGCAAACTCATTATAAATGATCCGCAACAGTTCTGTGCCAATAAAACATTAAAATCCCAGCCTTTTTTTTTTGCCGCAGATGTGATAATACATGTGCCTCAGTATGCCCCCCAAACATTTAGAGGGATAGTAAAGGGTCAGGTTGTGAGAACACGTCGGATTTGTAGCACAGATGAAGAATACAATAGACAAGCATTAAAGATGATTGATACATTTGTTGAGACTATAGGGTTCAACAGCGAGCTGTTACTGGGGGCGGCTGCAACGATCGCATGGGCTCTGCTACTGAGTCCGGGCGATTGCTGAGACATAACACAGTGGCTTGTGTTAGACTGATTGAATGAACAGTGTAATTTTAATATATTTTCGCAAGGTGTTGCTTATATGTTTATTGAATGTTTTATACATTGGTTTTAATTAGTGATGAGCGAGTATACTCGTCCGAGCTTGTGTGAAGAACACATTGCAGATGTTTGGCAACATCTGCAAGTTGTTCTCTACACATATTGTTCTTCAAATACTATTGCGGAGAACACCGTTCTGCACGGGTGTCTCCGGAGCAGATTGCAGATGTCTCGGAGACACGCGTGCAGAACGGTGTTCTCCGCAATAGTATTTGAAGAACAATATGTGTGAAGAACAACTTGCAGATGTTTCCAAACATCTGCAAGTTGTGCTCGTTGTGCTCGTTCAGTTTATAATTTTACTGAAAAATGCTCGGGTCTCCCATTGATTTCAATGGGGCTTGTTACTCGAAACAAGCACTCGAGCATCGGGAAATGTTCGGCTTGAGTAACGAGCACCCGAGCATTTTAGTGCTCGCTCATCTGTAGTTTTAATGTATAGTACACATAGATCATAGAGAATTCCACAGAGATGACCTGATTGGTTTAGTGATGTATATATGTGTACCCGTCTAGACACTGCACATGCCCGAAGAAGGAGGCGGATGTCCTAAACGTCCCGGATTATAGGTCACATTTAATCACTGGGTCACCGGAGTTCACATAGATTTGTCCGACTACAATGCACTGTGCCGCGATTCACTAAGATTGTGCGCCCCAATATAATGCATTTATCGCTTCCCCGCTAAGGTCTGACTGAGTTCACCATCTTTTTAGTGGTCCATCTAAGTGCTTGAGCTTGTGACACAATTTGAAAGTTAAGTCCCGCAGGGACACAGGGACCAGATTTGTATCATTGGATCCATATATGGACAAGCACTGACCAATCCAAGAACCGGTAAAACCCCCAAATTAGGCTTGGATTTAATAATTGCCTGTAGCTGGTGTAATATTTTTGTTAATCATCCTTTCGTGAGGTGGAAACAAGATTGGTTCATGGCTGGGATGGCGGTCCAGCTGGTTGTGTAGCATTAACACATTTGATTATTTATATTTTTAACCCCTTATCACCGACACTAGATTTCAGCTCAATGACCAGACTCGATTTTTCAAATCTGACAAGTCTCACGATAATTGGTTATAACTTCGGAACGCTTTAACATATCCAGGTGATTTTGAGAATGTTTTCTCGTGACACATTGTACTTCATGTTAGTTATAAAATTTAAGTGATAAGTTTTGCATTTCGTTCTGAAAAAAAGTGAAAATTTGGCAAAAGTTTGTAAAAGTTTTTCATTTTCCAAGTTTGTAATGTTCTGGTTTCCAGACAAGATGTAAAACTACCCAAAAAGTTTGATAATTAACATTTACAGAATATCTGCTTTATGTTGGGATGATAATTTATGCTTCCGTTCATTTTTCTAGGATGTTATGAGGTGCAGAACTTTCGGTGCGATTTTTCTTATTTTCATGAAAATTGCCAAAACTCACATTTTGAGGGACAACTCAGCTTTCAAGTGACTTTGAGAGGCCTAAATAATAGTAAAACCCCATAAATGACCCCACTATAGAAACTTCACCCCTCAACGTATGTAAAACAACTTCTATTAAGTCCATTAACCCTTTAAGTATTTCACATGGGTTAAAAAATATGGACCTGCGATTTAGAAACTATTGAATTTTTTTGGAAAATACATTCATTTAGGCCAAAACTGAAATTTTCAGAATAAATTAAATGATGAAACGCACTGCAACGCTTGATGCCCAATTCCTCCCGAGTGTACTGATACCCCATATATGGTTGTAAACTGCTGTACGGGTGTACGGCCGAGTATAGAATGAATGGAGGCGCCATTCACAGCAGATTTGTATTGTCACATTGTACGACCTATAAATGTTTATTTTTTTTGGTAATACAAACATATGAGGGCTTATTTTTTATGGGATGAGATACAATGTATAGATAATTTATTTTGGGAGTCTAAAGCTTATTCTTGAGATTTTATTAACTATTTCAAGGGGGACACAAACAAAATCATCAATTTTTATTTTGGATTGTTAGCATTTTTTTTCCCCCCGCTCACCGTAATGTAAAAATAATATTTTATCTTTATTCTCTGGTTCACTACGATTGCGGTGATACCTCATTTATATAGTTTTTCTTATTTTTGCTTAATTTTCCTGAGCAAAACCAATATTGGAGAAAATCGCATTGTTTTTACTATTGACAACTTTTCAGGGCCATAACTTCTGTATTTTTCTGTTGTCAGATCTGGTTGAGGGCTTATTTTTTTTCGAAAACAGTTGTTCTTTTCAGTCGTATCATATTAGGGAACGTAACTTTTTTTGATCACTTTTTAGAACATTTTTTGTGATGGTGTTTGATGAAAAATTGTATATTATGGGAAGTTTTCGGAGTTTTTTTTTTACGTAGTTCACCGAGCGGGTTCAATATTGATTTATATTTATTGTACAGATTAATACGGACGCGGTGATACCAAATATGTATGTTTTTGTGTTTTATTTACTGTATATGCATTTTATGTGTTACTGGGGAGATTATGGGACTTTTATTTTATTTATTTATTTAATTATATTATAAAAAGTTTTAATTTTTTTTTTTTTAACTTTTTTACATTTTCCACATTTTGGCTTGAATAAGCGATCATCCGATCACTTATTCAAGCCTCTACACTGCAATACACTTGTATTGCAGTGTAAAGTGTAAGTAACTGAGCATGCCGCGCATGCTCAGTTACTTACAGCCGGGCAGGGCCGGCGCTATGGGTAGGCAAAGGTGGCAATTGCCCAGGGCCCCTGGGAGAAAGGAGAGAATCTCTTCTTTCAAATGAATCTTGAATTTTGTTCCTAGGTGCTATGGATCCAGAGATATTCAGGTTTAAAGTGAGAATATCAGGTGCCGTTTTATATATAAAAATCACTCCCAACTGCAGTTTAACAGTTAATATCTCCGTTTTCCTACAATTTAGAAACACAAATTTAGATTCATATAAAAGAGGAGACTCTCTCCTTTCATAGGAAAAAAGAAGTAAGGTTCTATGTGTCACAGAGCCAGAGATACAGCCCCCTGAAATTAACCCCCCCTCCTCCCCCCCCAATCCAGATTCTTAGCCATCAGGATACAGGGAACATTTGCTGCACACAGGAGCTGCTGCACCTCACAGATAATGGAAATATTCACTTTATATGTTACTACATTTTGAGAAGGGATAATATCAACTAATATTCATGTTTTTAACCCTTCTCTATGCAGAACTATCTAAGAAAACACTTTGGGCCACATGTATCAATCGTTTTTTTCTGTTGTTTTTGCGCTTTTTCATTCAGGCGCACCGTTTTTGTGCCATTTTTGCGACTAAATGCCAAACTAGCTGCGCAGCAAAAATAACCAGCTTTCCCTCATTTATCCTAGCAATCCAGATGTTTTGCTGCGCCTAATGATATTCATCACTTGCGACTTTTCATTTAGGCGCAAAAACACTCCAGCCCGAAGGTGGCGTTAACTGAGAAGAAAGCACTGAGCCCCTTTGCAGAACAGCTCGTTTCTAGCAGCAAAGCTCAACCAGACACTGCAGACACTAGAACATATAATACAGACATGAGATACTCTGCAGACAGGAGCTGCAGACTCTATTTACAGTTCATCACCTTCTATTTACAAAACATTCTGCAAAATCCTGAGCTCAAAGAAAGAGAGAAGAGAAGTTTGCAGAATGTTGCACCTAGTACTGATAAGTGTCCCCCGTGTAATTGTGCACAGAATCACCAGTGTCTGAGGAGGATACTGTGCAGAATTCCAGGGGTGCAGCAGGAGACCAGCAATGGGGGATCCCCTCCAGGAGAAGCCACTGCTGAGGAGGTCACTGGGTGCAGGGTGTCACACACCTGGGTGCTGCTGAGGAGGTCACTGGGTGCTGGGCGTCACACACCTGGGTGCTGCTGAGGAGGTCACTGGGTGCTGGGTGTCACACACCTGGGTGCTGCTGTGAGTGTTATCTTCATTCTGGGCTGTGGGAGAAGCAGAGAGGAGCTTGTAGCAGGATCACATGTAAGTGCCTGAATCTAACATTGCGCCTAAACTGTGTTAAAGTAAAGTGATTAATAAGAGGCAGGAAATTACCTTATCACAGATGGTTGTAGCTTGTGATAATTCTGGAAAACAGTGCGCCAGAATTTAGGCGCAACTACTACACTTAGGCGCACAAAAGTGATAAATGTGGCCCTTTCTCTCTTATTCCCTTTTATTTTGTGATAGTTATTTTTTGTTGGGAAAATTGACTGATACGATGAACATTCAATCCTCTTCACCTAATGTGACTACAACGCGACCAGAACATGTCCGAAAAGTTATATGTAACAGCAAAAACACACACATGTTCTGGAATAAAGTTTTTATTTCCCATCATCCTCCATTATTTCCACCGATGTTATGATGTTCTCACTCTCATTCTTATGAAGTGTGGAGGATTCTGTTATTGTGGTGCTAATACATTGGCGACATCTAAATGTGACTTTTATTATCTCATTAGAGGGGTTTATGGATATATAGTTATTTATTTGGGTTACCATTGTCTAAGGAACAGACAATGATACATCTGTGTGAATTTTCTGCAGTTCCCTATGCTGCATATTTTGGTGAATATACACATGTGGGTTCTGTATGCTCTCCTCACATCTTACTGTTTTAGGACAGTATATTTACTTTTTATAGTATCTGGATTTGTACATATTTTAGAGGAAATTTTGAATGTTAATTGCCAAATGCATCGCCTGGTTGTCTGCTTTCAAAATTATAAAGGTTTTATGGCGCCTTTACTTTTTATTCTGTTTTATTGATATATTTTGCAGGTTGTGACTGTCTAAAAATGTCTAGCTGAAAAGCAGATCTCTAGTTATTACAGTTTTATTGATATTATGTGGATTTATTGATGTGAACATATCAATAGGGCACATTTGTGAACTCTACACATGTCCATCTATTACATTTAGGAGATGTGAAGGTAAACATTTTCTGTTTGGATCAAATTTTTTGCCATCAAAGTCAAATTTTAAGTATTTTTAATAAAATGTTTCAATTTGAATCAAAATTGCATGAAGGCGCCTATGTCTATAAAATCTTTGATGGAATTTTGAAAATGGGACAAGTGTCTGCTTTCAGAAAATATCAGTCCCTCTCCCCAATGGGCCTCACAGTCTAATCAACCTACCAGTAATTTTTTGGAGTGTGGGAGGAAACCGGAGGAAACCCACGCAGACACAGAGAGAACATACAAAATCTTTGCAGATGTTGACCAGCGCTGCAAGGCTGTGTAGTGCTAATCACGGAGCCACCATGCTGCCCATAAATCTCCCTATCATTTATCTATCTCCTATAAAATTCTCCCATATTACAGTTTGTTTTACCATATTAAATGGAGCCTCTTGCTGACTGTGACTGGTCATAAAATAGTTTTATTTTGGGGCCCCACTTTTAGTTTCGCCCAGGGCCCCACTTTGTCTAGAACCAGCCCTGCAGCCGGGTCCTGCCAGGAAGGCAGGACCCGGCGAGAAGAGGAGCCGACAGCCTCGGGTCACTCGTCGGGACCCGGAGCAGCGGCAGGAGGGATCGGATCCCCCGGTAAGCACACCGGGGGGGTCCGATCCACGGGGGACACACTTGCACGCCGCGGTCATGCTTGACCGCGGCGTGTAAGGGGTTAAACACCCGGGATCGGAGTTTTTCCGATCCCGGGTGTTAGTGCCGGGTCTGGGCTGTGATATCACAGCCCGACACCGGCACTAAACTGACCCGATGTCCCGAAATCTTCTTCTGACGCGGCGCCGTAGAAAGGCGTCGCGTCAGAAGAAGTACCCTTAATGACCGACGTAGAATCCCGATAGGGCGGTCATTAAGGGGTTAAACAAATGAAGTAAAAATTGTGTTTTATACATAAATAAGGTCTAATTCACACTTTTGGTGCTTCATTCTTTGACTAGTGGAATCAGCTGCAAAGATTAACTTTCTCTTTGATTGCTGAACTCATTCTTCTTTTGTCAGCATCAGAAAACAAATCAATTATAACTGTGCATTTATATATTACAAGTATAAAACTTTTTGTTATAAAAAGAATTGTATACAGTTGTATCGCCTTTTTGTTGTTATACTTTTTCAATAAAGCAAGATTGATAAATAAAACTTTTTGTTCTTATGTAACTATAAAAAATAAATAGATAAAGCAACTGCATGGATCTCATCTGCAATTATCAAAGACATCAAATGTAAAACTATTTGAAGTGCTTTGAAATTTAAATTCTCTTCCATCATTAAAATTATAGCACCAGAGAATAAATGTTTCTCTCATTAATGTCATCATAATGAAAAAGTAAATTGTGCTCACTTTCCCCCCACAATTGACATATGAAATACTGTAGGCCACCTGATGCTTTTGGCCATCTTTTATAAGAATTGTTCATCTACGTGAATAACCTCCTTTTGAAATGTACATCTGCTTCTGCTTAATTGATTTGATAAATGAACATTTGCAGGAACACATATAGGATAAACAGGAACATCACTATGACAACACTCTTTTCATATTAAAACACTGTTATGATTCCAGTTTTATAGGCAATGGATTTTAGTAGTGTAAAAAAAAAAAAGAAAAATGATTTAACGCTTACCTCACCTCAGTGTGTGTACTGTAGGCGTAACTGAGTTTATGGTCATTTTGTGGCTTGAAATCCCTATTTTCTTAATTTTCTGTTCTCTAAATTTGCGCATCCTATCTGTACTAGTGTTTGTGATAAATCCACTGTGACTCTTTCTGCGATACTGTTTGGGGATCTAGATCTTCTGACCCTCTCTGAGCTTATGTTTGGGGACCTAGCTGCTGTAACTCTCTCAGAGCTAGTGTTTGTCGAGTTATCTGCTGTGACTCCCTTACAGTTAGTGTTTGGGGAGTTAGCTGCTGTGACTCTCTTAGAGCTAGTTTATGGGGGCCTAGCTGCTGTGACTCTCTTAGAGCTAGTGTTTGGATAGTTATCTGCTGTGACTCTCTTAGAGCTAGTGTTTGGATAGTTATCTGCTGTGACTCTCTTAGAGTTAGTGTTTGGGGACCTAGCTGCTGTGATTCCCTCTGAGCCACTGTTGGGGGAGTTAGCTGCTGTGACTCTTTCTGTGCTAGCGTTTGGTGACCTAGCTGCTGTGGCTTTCTCTGTGCAAGTGTCTGGGGACCTAGAGTAGCTGCTGTGACTCTCTCAGAGCTAGTGTTTGTAGACCTAGCTGCTACGCTCCCACCCCACTATGCATATATGTACTCTGACATCTCAGTGAGCTGTGGAGTAAAAAATATTAGGAATTGTTACAAGAACCTTAGGGTGCATTCACATGTGTTTTGCTTGTGTCAAAATGCATGCATCAGGACAAGCATTTTACTTCATTGCTGGAAGTGTAAGCAGCTCACAGTTACAGCATTAAATAAAATCGCTTCCATAGTTGCCAAACGCATTGTACCAAGCATAAGTTCTGACCCACGCGTCCTCATGCGCACATTTTGACTTGTGGTCCATTGTTTATTGTCCATGTGTCATTGGCTTGTGAGGTCCTCTCATGCACGAATGACAATGCAAAAAGACTGCCCTGCACAGTCGGCTCATTCACAGGGCTGAGGAAAGCAAGGCCATGTATGAGCCCATTGAATGCAATGGTGTTGTATGCTAACACATGGCTAATAAATGTTTATGTGTCTGTAGCCAAAGTTTGTGCTGAAAAAAGTAATTGACTTTTGTAGGGTATACCAAAAAGTTTCTTATATTTACATGTACTATTCTGTTATCAAATGTTTGTTGAGTAGTTGGTTACCTTTTAATTACTATGCATATAATTGACATCACACCCACAGGGTGAAGACACACATGGCGTTTTTAGGCAGTTTTTGGGCCGTTTTTAGTTAGTTTTAGTGCGTTTTCAGATCGTTAAAAATGCATGCGTTTTTGACCAGTTTGAATTAAGATAATTGCTCAAACCTGTCAATAACTAAAAACGGCCCAAAAACTGCCTAAAAACGCCATGTGTGTCTTCACCCACAGGGCTCCACATGGTTCTAGGCTCACAGCTGCACTGACCAATAGGGAAAACAGATGTATATCCACAAACAGTATAGTGTATGTAAAAGAAACTGACATATTCTTTGAGAAAGGCAAAATAAATTATCTGTGCAAAATCCAATCCTGCTTTATTATCAGGACAAACACATGAAGACAAGTTGAAAATATATACTGTATACAAGTTAAATATATAAAAGCATAATATTATTTTAAAATTGATTATAGTAACATAGTAGCATGCATTAACGAGTAACAAAGGGGTAATGGATGCACCAAAACTGTGTAAAGAAAAATACAGCATTATGTTGTAGGGATTATTGTCATTTTTTACAGGGTTTCTCAGTTTTACAGAAGCAAAAGTAAAATCCTGTAGTAACATTATCGATAAGGTGAGAAATGGAAACAATTAGCAAAAAAAAAAAAATAATAATACCCAGTAAAGTTGATCCAAAGAAAGGCATAAGGTACAAGTGAAATCTACCATCAAAATCAAGCATCATAAACCAGGGACTCATAGATCCAGACTGAAGTAATACCCCTGTAATTGTTATCCATGGCCTCCTTCCTTCTAAAATCAACCTTTAAAATTATGCTAACAAGTCTGAAGGGCTCCAGGAGTGTTACAGGAGTGCTCTGGCTTCACAGGCTGTTACACTGACCCACCCACAGCTCCTTCTCTTTCAGCCCTAGTAACCCTCCTCAGACCCATCTGACTCACGTCACAGTGCAATGCGTGAAACACTGATGTTTTTACCTGCATATTTGGTCATTTTTTGTTAGGAGTCATAACTATTTTTGTATTTTTCATGCGCGTGTTGTTTGCATTTTTACTGGGTTTTCTGTGAGTTTTTCATGCACATGTTTAATATCACATGACTCTAGAATTTGTATCCACATGCCAATTCCTGCCTTTTTTTCACGTTACCTAGCAATCCATCCATTTAAAATGCACTGTACTTGCATTGCACTTGCAAAGCCCGCAAGTGCAATGCATTTCTAAAGCGTCGCCACCGACTTGAATGGGGTGTGAAAAACCTACATGAAATGAAAAATTAGAGTATGCTGTGATTTTGAATCGTGTGAGAAAAAACGCTGGCATGCACGTGAAAATAAAAGATAATGGGGCACATTTACTTAGCCGTCCCATCGCGATCCCCTTGTCCAACGAGGATTCGAGTCTGCCGTCATTCACTAAGATCATGCTTCCAATTTCCTGTGTGTGTCGCTTCCTCTGCTGAGGTCCACCGGAGTTCACCATCTTCTTCCCGGTGCATGTGAGTGCTGATCTTGCAACACAATTTTGTTTTTAAATTCCACGGTTTGTCCAAATCAGTCGGGTTGTCCGACGTCCACACCCCCCCATTTGTGTCGTATGCAAGCCAGCACCGATGCACCACAATCCGATTGCGTGCACCAAAAACCCGGGGCAATTCGTCGCGAAAAGAAAAAAATTTGGGAAACCCGGTACAATCGCAATCCGCGGACCCTTTGTAAATCTGCCCCAATGAGAACAAGCTTATTGAAAACAATGGGACAGTCAAAAGCACACACAGAACTCGCATGTGAAAACCGCAAGTGTGGAAGCGGCCTAAGTGTCCATGATCATGATAGATTTTGATGGTAGATTTCCTTCAATTTGTCTAAATGCTATAAATTAAATCAATGGACAAAAACAGTGTTTTTTTGCAGGGAGTCTTAATTTGCTTATAACATTCATATTAACTTAAGGTAAAAATGTTCAACTTATTCATTACCAAATAACATTACAAAATTACAAATGATTACATCCATATCAATGATAGTTCATAAAGTTCTAAGTAAATACTATCTGGGGTGATATGAAATGGTTTTATTTAATTTAGTTTCATTTTAAGTTGTTAATAATTTTTTTAGATGCAAATGAGATATTTTCACATAATTTCTTTAGAATTCAAAGTGAATTAATCAGCAGTTGGCAGATAATGTAATTATTGCTAAAATACTGGTACGGTAATTTTTTTAATTGCCTCATTAATGAAGCCCGACCATTAAAATATAATATAAATATAATTCTTCCTACTTTAATGAAAAGGTAAATGTTTTGACATGTGTTTCACTATCTACTAAAAAGGTAACATGAGCTCTTTAAAATTTGGGAAATTGAAGTAAGAACTGATAAAGGGGGGTTGGGGAACTGGGTTTCTGTTCAGTTCCTCTAGGCTACAGTGGTTCTGTCCAGCCCCTTAGTCTGTGCTATTTACCATAAGCACCCACTCCAGTCCTTCATATATCACAGGAATAACATACAACCCTTGCAGATACTTATATACAAAAAGACTTTACTAACAACACACATGTGACAAAGTAACTACAGAAAATACAATACAAAATACATAGAGACAAACCTTCTTCTCCTGACCCCTCCTGGACACAGTAATGTGTATGTATATACAATATATAGTTAACACTACAGAAGCTCCTGGATATACCCTGACGCAGGAGTCACATCCAGTACCTGACCATATACATGTACATATAGAGACTCATGCACAATAGCATCTATATATCAACTCCAATACACGTGCAGGGCAGAGATCCACGTGTGAATGGGATACGGCTATAGGTTATACAAGTAGTTACACTAATATATACACACTCACTGTAAACACTTAGCTATGTATATATATGGTAAAACACATAACACCTGGAATATCTATAGGTACACGTATAAAGTCTACTATATTATAATAAGTACTATGTTATAATTACTCTTATAAAGTTATATACATACACAGAAAGCACACACAATATATGACCTGTACCTTTGTTAAGTGCTGTACGTCCGGGGGGGGGTCAGGAGCAAGAGACAAAAAAGAGGGAGTGATTTCTGTTTTTACCATGCTTAAATATCCTTGTGTGTAATCCCTTCCCACCACCTATAACTCCACCCTAAGACCCTCTTAGGATAGACCCCAGTGTGTGCAGGGAATCTCACACCTGGTTCATGGTGGCTTCTTACTGTTCAAAGCCTTTTGATATGTTAATGACCCAATGGCTTCAGTACACACTGACATCTCACCCCAGAATATCAGTGGCTGCTATCATTATATACTGTATCCATTTACACTATATGTAATATATATAATAATAGAGCAGAGGGTCCAGTTATGAATAATGTCCCCTGTAACATCTCCCCCTGATGTCAGACGCCTGACACACTATGCTGGAGTCTGCTCTTCTATGTGATGATGTTTGACATAAAATAAAACAAACTAAGTACAAAATAAAGAGAAATACAACCAAAAATCACCCTTTCATGGATGGGTGTAAAATAAAAACAGAAAGACATTAAGATTATATTTCATCTAGAGGTCACAGTCCATATGGTCTTGAGTGCACATCACAAGTTCATTTGCATATTTGGCCCAGTCTTTGGATGAATGGTTCCAGCTTTCACGCCATCTTTGTAGAAGAGGGATTGGCTAGTTGCACTTCCTTCAGTAGACAGACACTCACTGCTTCTCTGTGTGTCTCCACCTGGAATGATCAATGGAAGAGGACACTGCATAGAGGAGGAATCCTCAGTGACTGCCGCATGATACAGAACTCACCCTGCAATACATTTATTCTATGTACATCCACCATGGTTTATTCTCACCTCATCAATCAGGAGACATGATGTTCTCCCCCTGTGGACAGAGCCTTTACCTCAGATATACCACTAAGACATTGGTTAGCAAAAAGCAAGCTTTATATACTGTATACCTGGCACCTTCAGATCACACGGTATAAACCAAGGCTGGGAATGTCACTCCTATGGTGCTTCCCCTTTGACCGGCAGCTTAAAAGACCCGCGTCCGACTGAACAGTCTTTGTACCATAATGCGCCTCTGCAGTTCACCGTGGTTTTACCCACTCCCTGCAGAATCCCCAATAGCGAGAGCTATGCCCCACGGACTATTGGCTGCGCCGCGGACTTTGCTGGCGAATTACACTGTACGCTCCATAGGTCCTAGAGATAGTTGACCACTTTCTTTCCTGAGACCTATTGCACTTAGACAGGGGCAGGTAATCACCCCTTTACCCGAATTTTAATTACTGAGGTGCCAGAAATTAGGGAGATTATACAACCAATCTTAGTGGATATTATTTTGTAACTGTCCAACATGTTACCAGGTGAATATCCAATCACTGAGAGCAGATAGTTCTGTGTACAACATTAGCTTAAGAACCATCATATTGCCAAAACAAATATGCAAACATAAAGAAAAGACCAAATTTGTTATTTACGATTAACACCTTTGTCTTTACAGGCAGAGGCCTGACTCCAGGATTGAGCCATAAATGACTGAACAATACACTTCCCTTGTACTTCTGCTCCTCTGAGCTGTTGAAAACAAAAGGACTGGACCTCATTAACACTTGTTACAAACAGACTATTTACACAGGTTCAGGGACAGTAAACCTCCTCCCTCCCCCCTCTAGGTGATAGAATCTCATCACCAAGCAATGAGAGTTAATGAGGTTTACAATACACATCCTGGCCATTATATGGGGAATCCAAGATTTTACAAATTTTGGCCAAGTATATTATGGATCCCCAACTTTAAGCCTATTGCAGCAGATTCCCAGTAGGGCTGTCTGTTGTACAGTTGTGTGGTCCTGCTCCATGTGAAGCCACACATTTGTGCCTCTCATTTTGTGAGACCATCCCCCGTTCATACAAGTTAACCCTTTGTGGACAGAACCTCTTTATATGTCCATACTGTAAACAGTGAAAACACCTAACACTCCCCCACTTCCTCAGTATTTGGCTGGGAGATGCTTTCTTTTGTACATGGGTTCCTTGCAGTCTGGGGTGAATTGCTATCTGTTTCCTGATCTTTATAGACCTTCTATCTTTGAGTAGATCCTGTCTGACCTGTTCTATTACCAGGGCGGCCTCCATGAGTGAAGCTTCTTTTGCTGCATTCAATCTAATTGTGGTGTCAAGGTATGGAAACTTTTCCACAAACATGCGGATCATGCCTTGTGGGGTTCCTGGACTATGATTCTTAGTCACCTTTCTATACATAACTTCAAACCTCCCACACAGAGACAAGGGCTCATCATAGATGGTTGGTCTGAAGTTAACCAGTATGTCTGGGGTGACATCCAAATGCCCTGTTACCAATTTCATGAGGATGGAAAGTCTGTCTCCCTCATCATGAAATTGGCCGTTACTGGGGGCTGCTTTCCCTATGGCCTCATATCTTTGATAAAGATGTGCTGGTAGCCATAGCTTGAACAGCTCCATGCGATGTTCCATTGGAACAGAAAATTTCTTACAATAACCTTCAAACATGTCACAGGAAGTGAAAGGATCTAAATTTTCATCATAGCTGGGGATATATTTACATATATTCAACAGATATTGCATCCTCTCCATCTTATGGGAAGATTGGGATTCCTGTACATTACTGTCACAGACATGCAGGTTCTGGCTGATCACTGACGTCTCTGAGTCACCTCCTAATCCTCCATCTATCCCAACAGCAATGCTTGTCCCTCCATCTACTACACTGCCCACTAGTCCAGGCCTAGTAACAAGCAGGGGTGTGGAGTGATCTGTAGCAGCCGCAGGTTCAGTCTCATCTCTCCCCCTGTTTGCACTCGAAACACAAACTTGTTTCGTGGGCAAAGACTCTTTGATGGACGTCTGCATGCTACAGATGATCTCATCCCTTTTTGCTATTTCACATTTCAAGTTCTCAATAATCACCTCAGTAGTTGCTGCTTTTTGCTTATATTCGGTTATTTCCATGTATAACTGTATAAACACCTTATCCACATCTGCATAATACTTCTCCTTCTCAGCGACCTGAGACTGCAGCCTGTGTATCCAGCTATCCCTATCTTTTATAGCCTTCATTTTCTCTTCCAGTTGTGTCTCTAAGCTACACAGCTGTTTAACCCCTTCCTTACAACAATTGCAATGCAAATCTTCAGGAACCTTTGATCCTTTGTCTCCATCTATCTTCTCCATCTTACTAATGGCCTCTTCAAATACACACACAAGCTTGGCCATCATATGGAGCCTCTTAGATGTCTGGTTCAGTACACTGCGCTTAGCAATATGCAACTTATCATAGGAACTCGCCTGCTCTACCAGGGATTCCCATAGCAGCTCAATAGATTCCTCTTTCTTAGATAACACAGGGTTAAACAAACTACATTTACTCAACTTTTCAAAAATCACATGTTCCACTTTGCCAGTCATTGTATCCCTGCGATCTGTGTTACTCCTGTACTAAGGACTATACAAAGCAAAGACCCTCACACCCGGGTCACCTCACAAGGGTCTGATAACAGAAACCAACCAGAATCCTAAGAACTGAACTCATATAGATTCGCTGCCAATAACCACACTCATACTAGGCCTCAGATGAAACTGTGCTACCTGTCCGAACCTACCCAGTCTAGTAACCTAAGTTCACAGTATAACAACAATTTCACCACTATATCCTAATATAGATGGATCATGACATTTGGGCCTGGCTCACCATTGATAAAGGGGGGTTGGGGAACTGGGTTTCTGTTCAGTTCCTCTAGGCTACAGTGGTTCTGTCCAGCCCCTTAGTCTGTGCTATTTACCATAAGCACCCACTCCAGTCCTTCATATATCACAGGAATAACATACAACCCTCGCAGATACTTATGTACAAAAAGACTTTACTAACAACACACATGTGACAAAGTAACTACATAAAATACAATACAAAATACATAGAGACAAACCTTCTTCTCCTGACCCCTCCCGGACACAGTAATGTGTATGTATATACAATATATAGTTAACACTACAGAAGCTCCTGGATATACCCTGACGCAGGAGTCACATCCAGTACCTGACCATATACATGTACATATAGAGACTCATGCACAATAGCATCTATATATCAACTCCAACACACGGGCAGAGATCCACGTGTGAATGGGATACGGCTATAGGTTATACATGTAGTTACACTAATATATACACACTCACTGTAAACACTTAGCTATGTATATATATGGTAAAACACATAACACCTGGAATATCTATAGGTACACGTATAAAGTCTACTATATTATAATAAGTACTATGTTATAATTACTCTTATAAAGTTATATACATACACAGAAAGCACACACAATATATGACCTGTACCTTTGTTAAGTGCTGTACGTCCGGGGGGGGGGGGGTCAGGAGCAAGAGACAAAAAAGAGGGAGTGATTTCTGTTTTTACCATGCTTAAATATCCTTGTGTGTAATCCCTTCCCACCACCTATAACTCCACCCTAAGACCCTCTTAGGATAGACCCCAGTGTGTGCAGGGAATCTCACACCTGGTTCATGGTGGCTTCTTACTGTTCAAAGCCTTTTGATATGTTAATGACCCAATGGCTTCAGTACACACTGACATCTCACCACAGAGTATCAGTGACTGCTATCAGTATATACTGTATCCATTTACACTATATGTAATATATATAATAATAGAGCAGAGGGTCCAGTTATGAATAATATCCCCTGTAACAACCATAAACTAAAATGCTCAACAAGAAGGTAGGGGCGGTGCAGGCACCCTCCCAAAGATACGCCGGCACTACCAGTCCCGTGTGCGCAGGTAAGAAGGCAAGGGCACGTATACTTAGTACTGGGTATAAACAGGAGTATCACGGTGGTGCTCAGCCAATTATAAGAACAATGATTCAACGTGGAATAGTAGAAATAAGGAAGCGGCACTCACCAGATCAATCTTCTTTTATTTAAACATCCATGGGCAGGTGGTATGACAAAGCATCACTCACGGCGACGGGCCGTTTCGCGCAGTCCTGCGCTTCCTCTAGCCTCTAGTCGCCGTGAGTGATGCTTTGTCATACCACCTGCCCATGGATGTTTAAATAAAAGAAGATTGATCTGGTGAGTGCCGCTTCCTTATTTCTACTATTCCACGCACAAACTAAAATGCTTTGATGCTCTTTTACATTGGCGTTGTTTTTCATGTCCGTGGTACAGTGATTTCTACAGATGCCTCACAAACCCATTCTATGGGTTTTCACCTTGGCTTGCATTTTCACTGTTGTCCGTGGAAAAAATTATGAAACATGACCTATTTTTTTTCATGGATGCGGATCCAGGAAGGCAAACTTTTGGAACATACGTTTTTTTCACTGATGAGGCTTAAAAACCAGGTGTGATGTTTTTAAACCAATGTTTTTTGCGCACACAGAGACAAAACGGATGCATCAAGGAGACAAGATGGAAGAAAACTGGAGACACAACAGAGACAAAATCCAACGGATGCGCAACTGAAGCCGAGCATCAGCCCCAATATAAAAGAGCCCTAAGGGTTGGAATAGAGGAATAGAGAGAATCTACTTGTTGCTTCATAGATTCGGTATGTGGGGATTTGTAAAAGCTGAACAAAATGAAATAGGACCATTTCATGAAAAATTGTTTGAAAAATTCAGCGAAGCTTAAGCAACGCTTGTATTTTGGCAAAAGATTTATCTTCCGAGAGAGTGCGACTAACTTGCCAACACTACTTTCATAAGTATATGGACTTTCATATAAAACTTTAATGTGGACTAATGGCAAGAAACTGAAATACATTGGGGGAAGGTATTAAGACTGGCGCAACAGACTTCCTTTTAGTAAATGTGGCACTGAATATTCAGACCTGCTGGAGATCTCTGCTATAGTTAACTCCAGTTATCTGGAGGAGGCTACAGTAAATATGTAGGCTGAGGCGTGCATGACCCCCCACAAGAACTGTCCCCGTACCCACCATGCCTTTTTCAAAAAAGTGACTTATGGGGTTGAAAACTGGGAAAAATGCAAGAAAATTCTACTTTTTACATCCCATGTCTATTGCCTTCAATAGACTTTTAAAGGCTTCTGTTAGTGTCCATTTGCAGCACTTCTACTAGAGCTTCTATTATTTGAGTAGAAACTTGGAAAGGAGTTGCACTTCTATTTTTCACTCCTCAAATAGTGTAATCCAAACAGAAGTGTTACAAATGGACACTTATGGAAGCCATTAAAAGCCTATAAAAATCAATGGTCATTTGAATGGACCCATTATACTAATGTTATTACCATTTTAGAAAATTAAAACGGAGGTTCAAACACAGGTGGGAACTTAGATGGACAGTTTTGAACCGTGACAGATTTAGTGTCCAGCATGGGACATCAGGACTGTCTAGTCTAATTTAGTAAATCTGCCCCATTATCTTGTCCTATCACATATAGAAAGAAACAAACTAGGAAAATTCATACAACAAGAAGGATCTATATTATTATAGATCCATGAGGACAGGGAGCGATTTGGCAAGCTCTGTGCAGCGCTGCAGAATCTGTGTGCGCTATATAAATAAAGGAATTATTATTATTCTAACATGTCAGAGATGGGGCTTTTTACAGGCTTTCTCCATCAGAAAACTGGCAGAGAAGGAATAGTAAATCTGTCTTGTCCTGAAGCCACAAATCACTGCGAGCTTAAACCAGTTATGATGCAAATTATTCCTCCACCCGTGGATAGGTGACAACATGTTGTGACCTGAATACCCCTTTAAATAGACTGAGCCTATTAATACCTGTGGCTTTCTACTTTTAGGTTAGTCATTAAGGTAGTTCTCCTTGTCAATAGACACAATGTTAAGTAATGTGTACATCATTCATCTATATACCCTGCTTCTCAATATAAACGTATTCCGTATAGCTACATTTATTGGTTTTATGCAAGTGACTTATTTTCAAATGCGTAACGGAGGATCTGTCATATAAAACCAGAATATTAAGATTAATGCCCAAATTATGGACCCATAATGCAATGTTTTTCCCAGTGTAGTATGATAATGTTGTACTACTGACATTCAAAGTCCTCAATAACCCTCTAATTTTCCCATCCACTCCATAGTACAGAAGGAACAGGTGACTATTCCTACCTACGTCAGTACTGTCTATTATATAAGGTCAATGTCTTGTATCTATGCAATAAATTTTACATTAATGCTCTGACTACTGAGCTTTAGAGAGTTTGCAATAAACATGCCTATGCTGGTCTTATACTTTGCTACATTTTCATAAGATAATATTTGAGATTACTGTTAGCCATAAATACACACGGAATATACAGTATATGTGCTAAAGTTTTAGGCAGGTGTGGAGAAAATGCTGTAAAGTGAAAGAGGGTGTTATAGTTTATATTTATCACTTGGCAAAATGCAAATAACAAAAGGGACATGTATGAATGTTTGGTGTGAACGTCATTTGCCTTTAAAACAGAAGCAATTCTTCTAGTTACAATTAGGGTGAGTTCACACCACCGTATTTGCCATGCATTGTAAGGACATGTCAGGAGGATTCTGATGTGTCCTTACAACGTGTGGCACAGACATATCCTCCACTCTATGCCTATGCAGTGGGGTAGGTCACCCAGAAATGTTATGATTTCTTCTGTGATGAAAAATGCTACCAACATGGCCATTATCAGCTTTCTGGCCTAGAATGGAGGGAGCGCATTTTGGCTACCAGCGCACAATTTTGGTTGCAATGAATTTCTCACCCCACGTTAGTAGAGGAATTTAGCAAAGCGAAACACAGAATCCGTCCAGAAGTCACATCATTGTGGAGGTAGTATTAAAGGACTAGGATAAAAAATTGTATGCAAATGAGCCTGAGGGGCACCAGGCTCCGTTAACACCTGGTTGTAACTGCCCTCTCAGTATTTGGACCCCATTCAGCACTGTATTTACTGGCTTTTAATTCATGGTTAATCAATGCCCTTGGAAGTCCTTTTAGGGTGCACCTAATAGTGTCACAGGCCACAGGTGTTTTTGGATCATAGCTTCAAACAGTGGCATACTAGCATAGAAATCATCAGCATACAAGGAACAATGGGGGTCATTTACTAAGGGCCCGATTCGCGTTTTCCCGACGTGTTACCCGAATATTTCCGATTTGCGCCGCTTGTACATGAATTGCCCCGGGTTTTTGGCGCACGCGATCGGATTGTGGCGCATCGGGGCCGGCATGCGCGCGACAGAAATGGGGGGGGCGTGGCCGAACGAAAACCCGACGTATTCGGAAAAACCGCCGCATTTAAAAACCGAAAATGTGTCGCTTGGGGAGCGCTCACCTTCACCTTCTATGGGATGGTGCATTCCGGGGCGTTAAGATTATTTTCGGCGCTGCAGCGCCACCTGGTGGACGGCGGAGGAACTACCATCTTAAATCCCAGCCGGACCCGAATCCTGTGCAGAGAACGCGCCGCTGGATCGCGAATGGGCCGGGTAAGTAAATGTGCCCCAATGTGTTAATTAGGTTCCAAAAAATTCGGCCACTAAAATTATTATTATGAGATGTATTCAGGAGGGTTAATTGTGGAATCTTTTCCCTTATATACCCGAAAATGGTGAGTAAAGTCACTGCAGCGATAACAGTGCTTATAAACTTTCATGGCATATATGGCTCTCTTGTCTAAAATTGTCTACACCAGGTACTCAATAACCAGGTTTTTATCATTTGTACAGGTACTTGGACCGGTGATTAAGTGTCCCAAATTGCCCTGTATGATTTTTATGCATTAGGAGGATAAAAAATTTTTATACTCGCCTCGTCCCATGTTCCCTCGGCATCTGTGTATTATGGCAAATTACACACCAGCTTCACTGCACAAGCACCGAAGGCACGAGATGAGGCGCCAGCGCAGGATCTATTGATGTGAGTCCGATGTGCTTCATCAGACTCACACCTAGTTAAATACAAAAGTTTATATTTTTCATCTTTCTCCTTCTGCAGATTTCAAAAATGTTCATTTGGGACCCTAACCCACCCTATTAAATAGCTTAATTAGTATTTTACTGCAAAAATGCGGTTTCTTGGACACCTTAACTTAAAGTACCTGCAGAGTTGTTGAGCAGCATTTTCATGTGGGAAATCTGCAGCGTAATAAATAAATAATAGTTCCAGATTTTAAATATGACCTTGCTCGGGTATCTCATGGTAAATAGGAAAATATGCCTCTATGGTCATGGTTAGGCACTATAAAGGCATGATATAGTTGACCATGGGTCCACAGGCTGTTGAAAAACACTTTCATCTTTTTTGACATCCAATTTAACCGGTTAAGGACCGGGCCCTTTCCTGTTTTTTCATGTCCATTTTTCACTCCCCACCTTCAAAAATCTATAACTTTTTTATTTTTACACGTAAAGAGCTGTGTGATGGCTTGTTTTCTGCATAACAAATTGCACTTCATAATGATGGTATTAAATATTCCATGCCATGTACTCGGAAGCGGGAAAAAAATTCCAAATGCAATAAAAATGGTGAAAAAACGCATTTGCGCCATTTTCTTGTGGGCTTGGATATTACGTCTTTCACTGAGCGCCCCAAATGACATATCTACTTTATTCTTTGGGTCGGTACGATTAAGGGGATACCAAATTTGTATAGGTTTTATAATGTTTTCATACATTTACAAAAATTAAAACCTCCTGTACAAAAATAATTTTTTTGATTTTGCCAATTTCTGGCGCTAATAACTTTTTTATACTTTGGTGTACGGAGCTGTGGGTGGTGTTTTTTGCGAAATTTGATAATATTTTCAATGATATCATTTTTAGGACTGTACGACCTTTTGATCACTTTTTATAGATTTTTTTAGATTTTTCAAAATGGCAAAAAAGTGCCATTTTCGACTTTGGGTGCTATTTTCCGTTACGGGGTTAAACGCATTGAAAAACCGTTATCAGATTTTGATAGATCGGGCATTTTCGGACGCGTCGATACCTGATGTGTTTATGATTTTTACTGTTTATTTATATTTATGTCAGTTCTAGGGAAAGGGGGGTGATTTGAAATTTTAGGTTTTTTTATTATAATTTTTTTTTTTAAACTTTTTTTTATTTTTAATTATACTATTTTTCAGACTCCCTAGGGTACTTTAACCCTAGGTTGTCTGATCGGTCCTATCATATACTGCCATACTACAGTATGGCAGTATATGGGGATTTTCTAACTCATTCATTACAATGTGCTATCAGCACATTGTAATGAAGGGGTTAAAACGAAATAGCCTCGGGTCTTCGGTAGAGATGAGCGAACATACTCGTCCGAGCTTGATGCTCGTTCGAGCATTAGCGTACTCGAAACTGCTCGTTGCTCGGACGAATACTTCGCCCGCTCGAGAAAATGGCAGCTTCCGCCGTTTTGCTTTTTGGCGGCCAGAAACAGAGCCAATCACAAGCCAGGAGACTCTGCACTCCACCCAGCATGACGTGGTACCCTTACACGTCGATAGCAGTGGTTGGCTGGCCAGATCAGGTGACCCTGGGATAGACTAGCCGGATCATTCTGTGTCTGGATGCCGCTAGGGAGAGAGCTGCTGCTGGTCAGGGTTAGCGTTAGTGTGCAGGTAGATTACTGTTAGGCAGGAGTGATTCTCCAAGAACCCAACAGCCCTTCTTAGGGCTACAATAACGTTATACTTTTTTTTTTTTTGTTTGCTTGTGGCTGGGCTTGCTGGCACTAGTAGTGCAGCTAGTACCATATTGTGAGGAATTTGCAGGGGGACTTGCTACCGTTGTGTTTAGCTCTTAGTGACACACATATCCACCTCAAACACCAAAGTGGGAAAATTTATTAGGGGTTTGATTTCAATTAGGCACAGTCTGCCATTTCCTTTTTATTTTACGTTTATTTTTTCATAACTCAGCGTCATCTCATCAGTGTGCTTTCATACTTGGCTAGAAAATAGCCAAAGGAGAATCCAAACGGCTTACTTACGCCTACAATAGCGTTATATATATTTTATTTCTGGTTGATCTGCTCGTGGCTGTCCTTGCTGCAGTGCATATACTAGCCAATTGTGAGGAATTTGGATTGAGACTTGCGACCGCTGTCTTTAGCGCTTAGTGACTCACATATCCATCGCAAAGACCGAAGTGGGATAATTTATTAGGGGTTGGATTTCAATTAGGCACAGTCTGCCATTTACTTTTTATTTTACGTTTATTTTTTCATAACTCAGCGTCATCTCATCTGGCATAGCAGTGTGCTTTCATAGTTGGCTAGAAAATAGCCATAGCAATAGGATAGCATCGTTTGGTTTTAAAAACTAAAAAACACAAAAAAAAAAAAAAAAACACAAAAAAAAGTAAAAAAAAAATTAAAGTTATAACTTTCATTTTCAAAATGTTTAACCCGAGGGCTAGGGGTAGAGGACAAGGGCGGGGACGTGGGCGTCCAACTACTGCAGGGGTCAGAGGCCGTGGTCCTGGGCGGGGTGAGACACCACCTGCTGATGAGGGAGCAGGGGAACGCCGCAGAGCTACACTCCCTAGGTTCATGTCTGAAGTTACTGGGACTCGTGGTAGAGCACTGTTGAGGCCAGAACAGTGCGAACAGGTGATGTCGTGGATTGCCGACAATGCTTCGAGCAATTTGTCCACCAGTCAGTCTTCCACGCAGTCCACCCATGTCACCGAAATCGGCACTCCTCCAGCTCCTGCACCTCAGCCTCCTCCCCCCCAGTCTGCCCCCTCCCAGGAAAATTTGGCATTTGAACCGGCATACTCTGAGGAACTGTTTTCTGGACCCTTCCCACAGTCACAAACCACTTGTCCGGTTGCTGCTGAGCAATTTCCCGATGCCCAGGTTTTCCACCAGTCGCAGTCTGTGGGTGATGATGACCTTCTTGACGTAGTGGCAGAAGTGTGTAAAGAGGTCTCCGACGATGAGGAGACACGGTTGTCAGACAGTGGTGAAGTTGTTGTCAGGGCAGGAAGTCCGAGGGGGGAGCAGACTGAGGGATCGGAGGATGATGAGGTGACAGACCCAAGCTGGGTTGATAGGCCGGGTGAACACAGTGCTTCTGAGACGGAGGAGAGTCCTATAGCAGAACAGGTTGGAAGAGGCAGTGGTGGGGCCAGACGGAGAGGCACGGCCAGAGCAGGTGCATCAGCACCAAATGTGTCACGTAGTGAAGCTCCCGTGGCGAGGGCTCCCGCGGCGAGGGCTAGATTTTCAGAAGTCTGGAGGTTCTTTAAGGAAACACCGGATGACCGACGGACTGTGGTGTGCAACCTTTGCCAAACCAGGATCAGCAGGGGTTCCACCACTACTAGCTTAACTACCACCAGTATGCGCAGGCATATGAATGCTAAACACCCGAATCAGTGGCACCAAGCCCGTTCACCTCCGGCCGTGCACACCACTGCTCCTTCCCCTGTGTCAGCTGATAGTCAGCCCCCTGCCCAGGACCCTGGCACAAAAACCCCATCGTTGCCTCCACGATCCTCCACAGCATCCACCAGCGTTCAGCTCTCCATACCCCAGACGCTGGAGCGGAAAAGAAAATATAGTGCAACCCACCCGCACGCCCAAGCCCTTAATGTCCACATCTCCAGATTGCTTAGCCTGGAGATGCTGCCCTATAGGCTAGTAGAGACCGAGGCCTTTCGCAACCTCATGGCGGCGGCCGCCCCTCTGTATTCGGTCCCCAGCCGCCACTACTTTTCCCGATGTGCCGTCCCAGCCCTGCACCAGCACGTGTCAGACAACATCATCCGTGCCCTGACCAACGCCGTTTCTGACAAGGTCCACCTGACCACGGACACGTGGACGAGTGCTGCCGGGCAGGGCCACTATATATCGCTGACGGCACATTGGGTTAACTTGGTGGAGGCTGGGACCGAGTCTGACCCTGGGGCTGGTCATATACTGCCGACGCCGAGGATTGCGGGGCCTACCTCGGTCCAGGTCTCAAAGGCCTACTATGCCTCCTCCTCCTCCCACCCCTCCTCCACCTCCTCCTCCGAACTACCATCCGTGGGCATGGCGCCATCAGTCGCTAGCTCTAGGCACAGCAGCAGTGCCGTCGCTAAGCGACAGCAGGCGGTGCTCAAACTGCTGAGCCTAGGCGATAAAAGGCACACCGCCCAAGAACTATTACAGGGCATCACGGCGCAGACTGATCTGTGGCTGGCACCGCTGAACCTGAAGCCAGGCATGGTTGTGTGTGACAACGGCCGTAACCTGGTGGCGGCTCTGCAACTCGGCAGACTGACACATGTGCCATGCCTGGCCCATGTGTTAAATCTGATAGTTCAGCGTTTCCTCAAGACATACCCCAATCTGTCAGATTTGCTCACGAAGGTGCGCCGCATCTGTGCGCATTTCAGGAAGTCCAGCACAGATGCTGCCACTCTCAGGGCAGCGCAGCGCCGCCTCCAACTGCCCGCT
This sequence comes from Engystomops pustulosus, assembly GCF_040894005.1. NCBI lineage: Eukaryota > Metazoa > Chordata > Amphibia > Anura > Leptodactylidae > Engystomops > Engystomops pustulosus. The sequence continues at coordinate 51,384,945 of NC_092415.1, forward strand.
CACCGACTGTTGTGCGACGTGCCCACGAGGTGGAATTCAACATTAACCATGTTATCCAGAGTTTACCAGCAGCGCAGAGCGATTGTAGACTGCCAGATGTCAACCTCCACCAGAACTGGTAGTCAGGTCAGTCAGCTTCCTCAAGTCTACAATGAGGAGTGGACGTGGATGTCTGATATCTGTCAGGTGCTGAGTAACTTTGAGGAGTCAACACAGATGGTCAGTGGTGATGCCGCCATCATCAGCCTCACCATCCCGCTGCTTGGCCTGTTGAAAAACTCTCTGATCAGCATGAAGTCGGAAGCTTTGCGCTCGTCACAAGAGACGGGGGAAGAAGATTCCCTTGTTGATAGCCAAAGCACCCTTAGGTCTGTTTCTCAGCACATATCGGAGGAGGTGGAGGTGGAGGAGGATGAGGAGGAAGAGGAGGAGAATGTTGGCGAGACAGAAGAGGGGACCATTGTTCAGTCCTTCACTGTTCAGCGTGTATGGGCAGAAGAAGAGGAGTTGGAGGAGTTGGAGGAGGAGGAAATGGACAGTCAGGCCAGTGAGGGGAGTGAATTCTTGCGCGTTGGGACTCTGGCGCATATGGCAGATTTCATGCTAGGCTGCCTATCCCGTGACCCTCGCGTTCAAAGAATTTATTCCAGCACCGATTACTGGGTATTCACTCTCCTGGACCCACGGTACAAGCAAAATCTTTCCACTCTCATCCCTGGAGAGGAAAGGAGTGTGAGAATGCATGAATACCAGCAGGCCCTGGTGCACAAGCTGAAACAGTATTTCCCTTCTGACAGCGCTAGCGGCAGAGTGCGTAGTTCTGCGGGACAAGTAGCGAGGGAGAGTAGGCGAGCAGGCAGCTTGTCCAGCACTGGCAAGGGTACACTTTACAAGGCTTTTGCCAGCTTTATGTCACCCCAGCAAGACACTGTCACCTGTCCCCAGTCTTGGCAGAGTAGGGCTGATCTTTACAGAAAGATGGTGAGGGAGTACGTAGCTGACCATACCATCGTCCTAAATGATCACACAGCTCCCTACAACTACTGGGTTTCAAAGCTGGACATGTGGCACGAACTGGCGCTGTACGCCTTGGAGGTTCTTGCCTGCCCTGCCGCTAGCGTCTTGTCCGAGCGGGTTTTCAGTGCAGCTGGTGGCATCATCACCGATAAGCGTACACGCCTGTCGACTGACAGCGCTGACAGGCTGACGCTTATTAAGATGAATAAAGCCTGGATTTCTCATAATTTCCAATCTCCACCAGGTGAAGGAAGCTCAACCTGAATAATTTATGCACTCCTCCTCCTCCTCATTTTCCTCCTTCTCCTCCTCTTTGTACACTAAAGCAGAGGAAACTGGCTATTTTTTGACAGGGCCCACTGGCTCTAGCTATAGTACTTTATGCATTTAATTTTTCTGGAGGGCCACCTACCCGGTCCTCTGTTTTAAACAATTTTTGGGAGTGCCACATACAGGCACTCAATCTATTCAATTTTTCTGGAGGGCCACCTACCTGCTCCTCTGGTTTGAAAACTTTTTTGGACTGCCACATACAGGCACTCAATCTATTCCATTTTTCTGGAGGGCCACCTACCTGCTCCTCTGGTTTGAAAACTTTTTTGGACTGTCACATACAGGCACTCAATCTATTTCATTTTTCTGGAGGGCCACCTACCTGCTCCTCTGGTTTGAAAACTTTTTTGGACTGCCACATACAGGCACTCAATCTATTCCATTTTTCTGGAGGGCCACCTACCTGCTCCTCTGGTTTGAAAACTTTTTTGGACTGCCACATACAGGCACTCAATCTATTTCATTTTTCTGGAGGGCCACCTACCTGCTCCTCTGGTTTGAAAACATTTTTGGACTGCCACATACAGGCACTATCCAAATTAAATTGTCTCCATAGCAGCCTCCACACGTTGTCTCCATTGCTACCTCCAAAAGTTGTCCATATAGCTGCCTCCATACATCGTCCCCTTATCAAACGAGGTGTGTCAGGCACAAATTTGGGTTGTTTTCATGGATTCCACATCAAAGTTGTTAACTTTGTCGCCACCCTGCTGTGTAATCCACAAAATATACTGGCAAACTTTTATCATGTACCGATATTATTTGAGCGCTTCTTGCTCACCTCCTTTGGTTCCTCTCTGCCACCCATTGGTTTGAAGCCTGAGTCCATTTAGGGTATGTCGCCATGACACTCTCTAGCCTGCTGCCGCTGCCTCTGCATGCCGTCCCCTATAGTGTCAGGGTCAATTATTGGATGTTTTAGATGCTATCGATGACGTCACGGGAGCGGCGATCCCAGGTAAGATGGCGGCGCCCATGCGCCGCTATCTGTTTGAGGCTGCGGCAGCTTTGCCGGCAGCCCACGCTGTAAAAACACCCGCGATCGGTTCTAGCACCGATCGCGGATGTTACCGGTAAGCCTTTGCTGCAATATGCAGCAAAAACTTACCGGCTATGGAGAGGGCTCAGCCCGTGAGCCCTCTCCATGCAGCGCGACGCGACCGCCGCCGTGAATACACGGCGGGCGGTCGCGAACCGGTTAAAGAAAATCAAGTATGATAAACCAAGAACACTTACTCATTGATCCAGGCACTGGGAGGCGGTAATCTTCTTAAATTTGATATCCGTGGCTTCTAAAATCCGTTTTAAATAAACTTTTTAAATTATGCTGAGGGGCCCTGGTGGGTGTTTCCACAGCCCCTAGATGCTGTGTTTTTACAGGCTGTTACAATGAGCAGAGCAGGTCTCTCCTCCCCCTGCACTTATTGCTGCTGCTAGATTACACAGGCAGAGGAAGGGGAGACCTTCTCTGCTGATTGTAACAATGAGTGAAAAGACAACAATGAGGGCTCTGGGAACACCCCCAACACTCCATCAGAATCGCATAAAAGTTGATTTTAGCAGGAAGGAGGTGATGGGTAACAAGTATAAGAATATCACCACAGTTGCAGTGTCTGGATTTATGAGTAAGTGTCCCTAGTTTATCATGATGGATTTTGACAGTAGATTTCCTTTAAGCAACATAAATCCTTAACCTTCTAAACACTTAATGCTTAAAAATTCTAAACACTAAGTCTGTGGACTTTTAACACTAGAGGAACCCAATCAAAATATTTGGCATTTAAGTCTTTCCATATACTTAAGAACACCCGACTTACAGACGATCCTTAGTTACAAACGGACCTCTGGATGTTGGTAATTTACTGTACTTTAGCCTTAGGCTACAATAAACAGCTGTAACAGTTATCACAGGTGTCTGTAATGAAGCTTTATTGCTAATACGGGTTCTTATGACAATCCAACATTTTTAAAAATCCAATTGTCACAGAAACCAAAAACATTTTTCACTGTGGTTACCATTATAAAATATACAATTGCGACTTACATACAAATTCAACTCAAGAACAAATCTAAAGAACCTATCCTGTACGTAACCCGGGGACTGCCTGTACATACAAATACAATACATATACTGTATTCATACGCTTATGAGTAAAGAATACTATTTCAAATCAGTCTCCGTCTATGTTAAGTATGGAACTATTAGAACTCGGTGTTTGCAATACTTTTTGTTAACTGGTTGGTAACTATATGTAAAAGATAAAACTATATGAATTCTGTTCTTCTGTAGTGAGTTGCTCTGTATGATGATATTGAAATGAATCAGTGGGTCTAATGAATTATAAAATGAACCCCACTCTGCATTGTTATTCTGTGAATTGAGTCAGCCGGGTGTTCATGAGCTGAGCTGAGTCAGGCTGTATTGGCTATCATGGGAGGCATTGTGACTATTGGCTATCATGGGGGGGCACTGTGACTACTGGCTATCATGGGGGGCACCATGACTGTTGGCTACTATGAAAGTCGCTGTGAGTATTGGATACGGTGGAGGGCACTTTGATTATTGGTTTCTGTGCGGTGCATTGGTGACTGCTGTGGAGGACATACAGCAATGATGCCATAAATGCCAGTCACATGACCACTCATCCAACCAATCACTGCTTTTCCACTGAGCCCAGTAATTGGCTACAGCAGTCATGTTCATGTTACATATAATGTTATCAGTGTAGGACTAGCTAGGATTTCTCAGTATCATTTAATTTATACATTAGAAAATGAGTCATTAATATTTTGACTTTCTTGACCTTTTTTAGATGTATTTATTTATATTTTTCATTTATCTATTTTATTTTGTACCATTGGTAACGCATTTAACAATTTTCTTCAAAAGACAAAACTTAAACTTGCCAGGATGATCAATGTACTCTGATATCACACTGGATTTTCTGACACAATCTCATTTTAGAGAAGCAATCAAATAAGCTCATAAATGTCAAATTACTCCTGACACATCACTTTTATGATTGAAATAGCACCTTTGCATGAGCACTGTTGTAGTGAAATTGCCTTGAGCTCCTGTGGCGATTTAGTTGTCTCTTGTGCTATGTATGTTGTTGCAATAAATAGACTTCAGAAGTAATAATACTTTCTAAGATGTTACCTGCAGGCATGATTAAAAAAGAGACAACCTTGCGGATGCAACATGATTGGAGTATAATGCAGAGTGCAAACTATTCTACTTTACTTCTGTTGTATTTAAATGATTACTATAATTTGTTCCAAATTGTACCGATTCTGCAGAATATCACACATCTATTTTCTTTTGTAGAATAAAACTGACAAAATGCGGCAGTGCTGTGTAATGAAACCACCTCTGGGCAATCATTCCTTGGTTCTTCAGTAGAAACTATTTCAGTGGATGCCTATTTTATATTTGACATCATTATACTACTAATGTTACCTGTAAACTTTGCGGCCAATTTTATCTTTCCACCCCAGTTGATCCTTGAAACATGTTCTTTATGCTGATGCAGTGCATTTCAATTCCATCACTGCACTTGTCGCACTACGCACAGTATAGCGGTGTATATGCAGTCATTAAATTCTACGTTTTTACATCCTAGGATGTAATAAAAACCAACAACACATGACAGACTCCACAGTGTCATTATGTAACAATATTGAGGCCAGAATAGAAATGCTTTGTGTGAACCCATTCATGACTTCACCACATTGCTACCGTTTATTTACATCTACAAACAATGCTCTTAAAGGGAACCTGTCATGCCTTCAAGATGTTTCTTTCATGGTCCAGCGTGGTGGCATCATCCAGAAAATCAACTTTAAAGTGAGATGTAAAATGGTTGTATAAAGTCACAGAGGCAGAGCGTAACTGTAAAGCTATAGTGATTTTACCAAATTATTATATTTGATTCCCCCTTTGAAAACAAACAGAACGATGCCTACTTGGTGCCACTTGTCCTTATCTTTCCAAAGTTATGGTATTTTCTGTTCTGAAAGTGTTCAACAAAAATCTTTTTGAAAAGGTCACATGGAGTAGCTGTTCCCCAAGGGTGGGGGGACTGCTCCTTTCCAGCCCCTCCCATTTGGCAACTGCCTAGTCACACAGCAAATGCTAATGAAAGGTACAATATAACATATCTTTTTTTCTGTAAAACCAATTTTTAATACAAAAACACTTTGGCAGTGTATGTACTATGCTCTGTGGGGACTGGGGGAGTGCTAAAAATGGGTCTCCTGGTGACAGGTTCCATTTAATAAATCATGCTTGTAGGTAAGCAAGACAGAGAAGATCCACAGTGTGGCGCAACTTCACTTTGGTAAGAATCTTTATTGCAAATGAACTACGCGTTTCGGCGCTTGGACCAGCGCCTTCGCCAGGTTCGGCAAACAAGATAAAAGGTAACATTCATGGCTATATTATATACACAGAGGCTGGGAGCCTCATTCTCAAAAAGGGGAGGTACGTCATAGGTAAGATGGTGGGATAGGAAGATGCTGCTGTCCATCAGCGGCAGCCCCGTGTTTTTTACAGGTTAAAACAATAAATATTTGGATAATAACACAATGACACAATAATAACACAAAAACACAATAATATCACAGTAATAATCCCGCATAATTCATATAGATACAGATAGGTTGGTTAAAATAACGGGTTAAAAATAGCATGTTAATAAAGAAGAAAAAAAAAAAGAAAAAAAAAAAACAATTTTGAAAAAGAATAATAAGGGGTTTACCCTGGATCCAGTGGGAAGGTGTATTGTTGGGGCTTATGTTTGGTTGGGACCTGGGGGACACAAGTGTGGATTCTCTACTCATCGTTGAGGGGGAGGGTGTACCTCTGTGGGCTACTTGTGGTCATGGTAACCGGACGCTTTAGTTAAAGTTCCTTGTGTTCGGACGCTTGAAGCAAGATTCTATGGAAGCCGGTCTGGGACAAAAAGATTTCCATTTGTTGTGTCAAAAAGGACCAAGTGAGGAGCATAGTGTTCACTATATTTTCAGTCGGTGTGGCCTCTTACATTATGATGGGGGTAGTTGGGTCTGCTAGTTCTCTTGGAGTGCGGTGGCCGTATATCTCAATTTTCAAAGGTCTCTCTAGCTTCATTTAAACCTTCAGGGGTTAATGTGTGTAGCCTGTAGATCCAATAAGATTCTTTTTTGTTAAGTATAGTTGTTCTATCTGGGGTATCCTCCGGGATGTGTTCAATGGGAGTGATCGTTATACAGCTAAAACATTTGTTATGTATGGTGGTTAGATGTCTAGATAAACTTTGAAGTAAAAAGCCGGCTTTAGTCTTGCATCGGTGCCCGTTCAGTCGCATCCTCAGGGATTGTGTGGTACGTCCCACATACTGTAGCCCACAGTTGCAGGTTATTAAATATATTATATAGTTAGAATCGCATGTCATTCTATGTTTGATTTTGAATTGCACTGCATGCAATGCATGCACTGCTTCTGAATTTATATACACTCACCGGCCACTTTATTAGGTACACCAGTCCAACTGCTCGTTAACACTAAATTTCTAATCAGCCAATCACATGGCGGCAACTCAGTGCATTTAGGCATGTAGACATGGTCAAGACAATCTCCTGCAGGTCAAACCAAGCATCAGTATGGGGAAGAAAGGTGATTTGAGTGCCTTTGAACGTGGCATGGTTGTTGGTGCCAGAAGGGCTGGTCTGAGTATTTCAGAAACTGCTGAGCTACTGGGATTTTCACGCACAACCATCTCTAGGGTTTACAGAGAATGGTCCGAAAAAGTAAAAACATCCAGTGAGCGGCAGTTCTGTCGGCGGAAATGCCTTGTTGATGCCAGAGGTCAGAGGAGAATGGGCAGACTGGTTCGAGCTGATAGAAAGGCAACAGTGACTCAAATCGCCACCAGTTACAACCAAGGTAGGCAGAAGAGCATCTCTGAACGCACAGTACGTCGAACTTTGAGGCAGATGGGCTACAGCAGCAGAAGACCCCACCGGGTGCCACTCCTTTCAGCTAAGACCAGGAAACTGAGGCTACAATTTGCACAAGCTCATCGAAATTGGACAGTAGAAGATTGGAAAAACGCTGCCTGGTCTGATGAGTCTCGATTTCTGCTGCAACATTCGGATGGTAGAGTCAGAATTTGGCGTCAACAACATGAAAGCATGGATCCATCCTGCCTTGTATCAGCGGTTCAGGCTGGTGGTGGTGGTGTCATGGTGTGGGGAATATTTTCTTGGCACTCTTTGGGCCCCTTGGTACCAATTGAGCATCGTTGCAACGCCACAGCCTACCTGAGTATTGTTGCTGACCATGTCCATCCCTTTATGACCACAATGTACCCTGTAACATCTGATGGCTACTTTCAGCAGGATAATGCGCCATGTCATAAAGCTGGAATCATCTCAGACTGGTTTCTTGAAGATGACAATGAGGTCACTGTACTCAAATGGCCTCCACAGTCACCAGATCTCAATCCAATAGAGCATCTTTGGGATGTGGTGGAACGGGAGATTCGCATCATGGATGTGCAGCCGACAAATCAGCGGCAACTGTGTGATGCCATCATGTCAATATGGACCAAAATCTCTGAGGAATGCTTCCAGCACCTTGTTGAATCTATGCCACGAAGAATTGAGGCAGTTCTGAAGGCAAAAGGGGGTCCAACCCGTTACTAGCATGGTGTACCTAATAAAGTGGCCAGTGAGTGTATATATATAAATATATATTGAGAATAAAAATATCAACTTATGCAGCCCCAATCTTTATACACACCCCTTCTTCATAGTTATATTTTCTAACATCACTGAATAGTTTCCCTTAAACAGGCGGTCCCCTACTTAAGAACACCCGACTTACAGACGACCCCTAGTTACAAACGGACCTCTGGATGTTGGTAATTTACTGTACTTTAGCCTTAGGCTACAATAAACAGCTATATCAGTTATTAGAGATGTCTGCAATTAAGCTTTATTGTTAATCCTGGTTCTTATGACAATCCAACATTTTAAAAATTCAGTTGTCACAAAAAAAAATTGGTCTGTGGTTCCAAGTATAAAATATACAGTATAGTTCCGACTAACATACAAATTCAACTTAAGAACAAACCTACAGAACCTATCTTGTATGTAACCCGGGGACCGCCTGAATACTCTTGATCTGCAGTTTTGTTTGTAAAATAATTTATGACGTCTGTTGGAGAGTCTATAAGTAGCACACATTTACCTTAGGTGCCCTCTCTTTTCTCCTATTTGGTTACTGGATAAGATTGAACAGGTGCTGATTCTCAGAAAAAGACTGATGCACATTAATCTCTTCCTTCTCTCTCCTATTCCTTGTTTGATAGAAGAAGATACGTGGATTTAATAAGTTTCTTTTAATCTACTAATTTCCAGACGCGGAGGGATGAATTGATAACAGACGGGAACAAAGTGATACAATTTCGCATACAACTATGAGATAAAATGTTACATTTCTTGTATTAATTCATCTGTAATAATGATGAAAATGCTCTCATACAGTAGATGATGCCACCCATACCGATTATTAACACATATGTGCACAGCCATAAACAAGTGTAGTGATTGGAGATATTGCTTTTCTTCTAGCAAAAGTAAATAGTCACTGCAATCTGCTTCTGTTGGAGTTACTGGCATCGTTTTATGTTAAGTGATATGAGATAGGGATTGTATGGTTTGTTTTATATGCATTAAAATAATATACAGAAGGTCCCCTACTTAAGAACACCTGACTCACAGACAACCCCTAGCTACAAATGGACCTCTGGATGTTGGAAATTTACTGTTCTTTAGTCCCAGGGTACAATGATCAGCTGTAAGAGTTATCAAAGGTGGCTGCAATTAAGATTTATTTTTATTCCTGGTTCTTATGACAACCCAAAAGTTTTAAAATCCAATTGTCACAAAGACAAAAAATATTTGGGCTGGGGTTACAATTATAAAATGTATAGTTCTGCCTTACATTCAAATTCAACTTGAGAACAAACCTACGGAACTTATCTTATACATAATCCAGGGGCTGCCTGTATACATGCACATACATCAAAATACATCAAGAAAAAAACTGTAAAAACAAACATAACTTAACACATACTGTGACAAGTTTAATATTGCATAGGAGTCGCTATGTGTATTATAGCAACTAGAATGTTCATTAGATCATTCTAGAAGCTATTTCCCAAGTGGTGGTCTCTTAGAAGACCTGGTACAGGACTCTAGTTTCTGGAGTGTGAGAACCACTCCAGACCAAAGCTTCCACATTCTAGTGGGTCTAATTATGCACCAGGTGTGAAATCCCTTAAAGAAGTGTGTGGAACAGTCAGAAGCTTTGGCGGATACTCAAATAGGCAGTATGGGGGGGCTCCCGGGGCCATATATGAAGATACTTGCAGCTCCGTCTTCTCCTTCCAGCCCGGGCGCATCATTATGACGTGCCAGTGTCGCTGCCGCATGACATCATTGTGTAGGCAGGTAGGAAGAGAAGAAGACGGAGCTGCAGGCCAGGGGAGAAGAAGCCGAAGCTGAGTATAGATGGTTTTTTTTCAAGAGGGCCCTGATGTGGACTTTTTATTAATAGGGTAGGGAGGATCTATGCTGTGGACATTCTGCAAATGGTGGGCCCTCATATTAAGGGGGCATCTAATGCGGACATTTCTTTAAAGGTGGCATCTGCTGTAGACATTTCTTTAAAGGGGGCATCTGCTGTGCACATTTTATTAAAAGGGGCATCTGCTGTGGACATTTTATTAGAGGAGTGCTCTGCTGTGGACATTTCATTAAAGGGGACTCTGCTGTGGGCATTTCATTAAAGTAGGGCATCTGCTGTGGTCATTTCTGTAAAGGGGAACTCTTTTGTCGACATTTCTGTTAAAGTGGCATCTGCTGTGGACATTTCAGTAAAAGTGACATCTGCTGTGGACATTTCTTTAAAGAGAGCTCTGCTGTGGATATTTCATTAAAGAGGGCATCTGCTGTGGACACTCCACTAATGAGGTGCGGCTGCTGCTGGACATTTTTCTTTAGGAGCCTTGGTTTATTCTCGAGTATTTACAGTATGAGGGGAGTTCAGCTGCAGAGCGCACAGAGGCCGGGCCAGCCAGGGGTAGCATCCACATCTTCTACAATGATCTGAGTGACCAAAGAAAGTATAACATCCCTATTGCCTTCCGATAAACCTGATCTACTTGCAACTGCCAGTTTAATTTTTCATCATTTCTCATATCTCCAATTGTTCTACTTACATTAAATAACTGTATGAAGCCTATTATAGGTCTATATGTTAGTTCAGCTGCTTCAAGTTCGGTCCATCTTATCCAGTGGACACAGTGAAATGGTTCTTATAAACACCAGGGAGTATTAATCAAACATTGCCGCATCAAACACTTGTGCATAATGTAAACCATGACCCTCTGCCACAAAACTTCTATTAGGAGGATCGGGCTGTTTGACATAGGCAGTTGTCAGCTGTGCAGGACAATTCTATGCCTGGCCCCACCTGACGTTGAATTGAGCTATAACCTTAGCCACCTATGCCGGCCACCACGGCTCTCTTCATACAACCCCATGTTCACTTGGCGTGGAAGTGGTGCTAGGAGGAAAATAATTGCAATTCCTATGCACAAGGAATTGCAATTATTTCAAGACTTGTATGCCAGAAAACAAGCATACAAGGCCAGAAAAATCTCCCCACAAATCTACTTCTGCTCTTTGATAATGTAGTTTATTCAGAGCACAGGCCTACAATGGGGTGAGCTGTTCACTCTTCCTGAATTTAGGCTTGTTTGGGAAGGATATCCTAATTCATGTGTCCTATACTACTACTGACCTTGGTACCCTTGTTGATAATCCATTAAGAATCCATCTTCTCTTCTTCCGCCGGCACATACAATATGATGGCAGTATCGGCTGACGTCAGAGTCTGTGCGCCGTACAGTCACACGGATCTGCTGCTGGCAGATAGAAGAGAAGACCTGCAAGGGGCATCGAAAGATGAATGTTGACTTTTGTTTTTTTTATGTTTTGGGCATACTGGGCTGTGTACATACTGGGGACAGGCTGGCTGGCTATGTATTGGGGCAGGGGTCTGCCTTTGTACTGGCGGAAGGCCGGCTGGCTATATACTGGTGGAGGGGCTGGCTGTATACTGAGGAAAGGCTGGCTGGCTATATACATGGGCATGGGGCTGATATATACTGGGACAAGAGGCTGGCTGGTGGGCTATATACTGGGGACTGGCATGCTATATACTGGGGGCTGGCTGCCTTTATACTGCTGGCTATATACTGGGGCGGGAGGCTGGCTATATACTAGGGGGCATGGGCTGGCTGGCTATATACTAGGGGCAGGCTAGCTAGCTATATACTGGGGCAGGTTGGCTGGCTATGTACAGGGTGGCAGTGGGCTGGCTGGCTTTATACTGGGACTAGGGGACCAGCTGGTAATTTGCTGGGTGCAAAGGGGATGGCTATGTACTAGGGGCAGGCTAGCTAGCTATATACTGGGGGTAGGTTGGCTATATACAGGGTGTCAGGTGGCTGGCTATATACTGGAGCTAGGGGACTGGCTGGTAATTTACTGGGTGCAAGGGGCTGGCTGGCTATATACAGGGGGCTGAATAGCTATATACTAAGGAGAGGCTGTGACCAATTAATTTCCCACCCTAGGCTCATACACAAGTCAATAGATTTTGATAGTTTTTGTGTTAAAATTAGGAGCCTTAGCTTATTTTCGGTCGGCTCATACTCAAGTATATACGATATGTCCCCTGTGATTTGTAAAGTGCTGTAAAGGCACTATATAAATAAAGATTATTAGTAGTAGTAGTAGTATTTACATATCTATATATCAAGAGCAGTGCAAAGGAGTAGACACTGCTATTTCTTCAGCTGTTTTGATAGATGTCAGTAAATATTCTTTTGTCACAGAATTGTTTTCAATTTAGAAGCCTCCACTATTGCCCTATACTATGCAGGAAGTCATTGGATAATTTAGATTTGCATTGTATTCCTTCTGATAGATGACAAAGGACATAATACCAGCCTATTTTTCATTATTTTCTTCAAATGTCCTTGTGTGACCTTTCCTACACTTAATATTAGAAATCTGTAATCTGCATATTCACTGTAGATGTGTAATGTCGAATTAGGAGAGAATAACAAGCTTGGTCACATAAATCTTCCATCTGATATTTTTACCCAGCAGGAGTGCTAGCCTGTCCTATTGTGAACCATGGGATGGGAAATGATTATCCTCATTATAGAAAAAAACTTAGAAAACTAGTAATGATGAAATCTGGAAATTTGTAACATAGTTTATGATCAATATATATGTAGTAAATGCTCAATACACACAACAAATTATAAATGTAGTATATTATAGATGCATAAAATACATTTATAATTATAAATGTCAAAATCTTAGATAAAGCATCACTGCTTGTAGAGAGGAGCCTCGGGGTGCACTATTAAAGTGCTATATATAAGTGAGACATTTATTTTAATATGACACTTCTAATTCTAACAATATTTTATGTGCCTTTTTTCACAAAGCTGTTCCCTCAACTGAACATAATGAAAACTCCAATTACAGTACTTATTATTAATAACTATGATGGTAGTTAGGATGGTCATTTGGACTTCAAGTACAAGCATGACCTTGATATTTATATAGATTGACTTATAAGTATGAAAAATGAGTTTTCCCCCATCCACAATTTAGGGGATAACTTTGCTGATTGTGGGGGTCCCATCAGTGGTGGGATCACAATAAAGGATTGGCACAACAGCTCCAAAATGTGCAGCTCTGCAGTTAAAGACACTGACAGAAGTAGCCAAGTCATGGTGTCAGCTATCTCTGGTGCTGGTACTGATGTCAGCTATAGCAGGTGCGACTAGGTTCTCTATTCCTTTGGGGATACAACGGAGCCCCATTTTTGTGATCCGTGGCACCCCACCAATTGGAAAGTTATCTTCTACATTGCGGATAGGGGAAAACTTGTCATGATTGGACAACCCCTTTATGGCTATCATAACTACCAACTGACAGACTCAACTCTTCTGACAACGTAGATCAGCAAAAATATAGCCCTAGACTCTGCCACGCAGGTTATTGTTGTATTTTCAATAGCTTGTGTTTGTCCAGTTTCCTCCATACTCTCGAGAACTGTTTGAAGGGACATTCCTGCTGGGAATTCTTTATATTTTATTCTACAATGGGGCACATTCACTTACCCGGTCCAGAAGCAATCCAGCGGCGCCTTCTCCGACGCTGATTCGGGTTCTGCCGGGATTCACTAAGGTCGTGCGCCCGATGTCCACTATGTGTCGCTGCTGCGCTGAAGTCCGCCGTAATTCACTTTCTTCGTCTTGGTCTTTTCCGTGGTTTTACCGAATCCGTCGGGTTTTCCAACGGCCAAGCCCCGATTTCTGTTGCGCCACAATCCGATTGCGTGAGCCAAAATCCCGGGGCAATTCGGCGCAAATGGGAAAAATTCGGGAAACCCGCTGGAAAAACACTATTCGGACCCTTAGTAAATGTGCCCCAATGTGTATGTAATTTTGGGACACTTGGTAATCAACAAATAGTGGAGTTGCCCAGGCTTTCAAAAATCCACATATTAACCGCCATATACAGGAGCCATTGCCTGCTGCTGCTGTGGCAGTTGGAAGCTGAGCGGTGATTGGTTGCTATTCTCCCACAGGTCATTAATATGAGCTCTGCTCTGTGATTGGTTACTATAGGAAATGAGTATAAGACACTTATGTGTGAGGTAAGATGGATAGGGATACAGAGATAAGGGCAGATTTATAAGAAATGTCTGCAGTAAAACTATTCCAGTTGCCCATGGAAACTAATCGGAGATAAGCTGTAATTTTATAAACAGCTGCAGGAAAATGAAAATTGAGCTCCGATTGGATGCCATGGTCAACTACAGCAGTTCTGCTCTCAGACACTTCTGATAAATCTCCCCATAGACAAAGTGACAGTCAGAGAAAGATAAAGAGACAGTGACTGAAGGAGATGGTCAGAGACATCACTGAAAGAGACAGTCAGAGACAGAGAACATCAGAGACAGAGACGGTTAGTGGCAGATAGTCAGTGATAGACAGTCAGAGACAGAGAGAGTCAAAGAGAGAGACAGTCAGAGAGAGGATAGATACCGTATATACTCGAGTATAAGCCAACCCAAGTATAAGCCGAGGCCCCTAATTTTACCACAAAAACCTTGTAAAACCTATATATTTTTTACTCGAGTATAAGCCAAGTTTGGGTTTTCAGCACATTTTTTTGTGCTGAAAAACTAGGCTTATACTCGAGTATATAAGGTACATATAAAATATTTTTGTTAATCCATTCTATTTTGTTTTAGGTCATGGCAGTTACTTCATATCCCAGGCAGCGCTGGGATCTACAGCTAGCACCAATATATATATATATATACACTAAAATAGAGGTTTCCTGCCATAGAGTGTAACAGTCACTTCACCATAGAGATCATCGAGTGCCTATTTGCTCAAGTGATGTTAGGCAGCCTCTTGCCTAGGTAAGTCAATGGTAAGTATCGTTCAGCTCTACAGAGCAATATGTGTGAGGAAAGTCTCAAGCAAAATGACTTCTTTACAGAACAGTTTTTGCACTAAAGATGGGCCACGATGAGCTGGACACAAAACAACCAAAGTGCAGAAGGAGGTTTGTGACAGGTCCTCTTTTCCAAATTAAATTATTTCTTTGCTACTAAACATCTACTTTTTTAATTTTATGTGTGTATAAATAATTTCAGGATGATCTGCAACTGCAGCAATTTACTGGATTGGACCTTCACTTGATAATTCATTATCTCCATTAGAAAATCATTCATGAAGGTCAACGAGGATCTGCTTTGATTCTGGCATCAAATCCAAAAGTATAAATAACTACACATAGACATAAGGACAAACTTTTCCATTGAAGCTACAGATCCAGAGTTTAGTTTTCCAGACATAACATACTCTCCCTCATGCAGATACTATAGTATTGTATACAGGCGCATTGCATGTGTATTTTATTCTACCAGTCAGTGTGGCTATGGCTGTCCTGCAGGACTGAGTAAGACGGATTTTAGAATATGGCACCATGTGGTAAACTGGCCCCATTATATACAAATTGTGTAATATTTTGCTACTGTGTAAAAACACACTTTGTAAATAAAAATAGGTTTTTACATTTAAGTTGATGGAGCTACACAAGGGGCAGAATAGGCAAAAGAGGAATTTTGGAAAAGTTTGTTATTTTTTTTATTTCACACTGTTCCCAATTTTGTGATCCAGGTTGTTATACATGGGAAATATAAAGTAAGTCTGCCTTTTACATTTTTACGTATTTTTATGCATTTTTAATAGTGTATATTCTGTATGTTTGTTTTCTTCTATTGTTTATTTTTCAATTTTTTTACATTTATTGTTTTATTTATTTCTTTTTTTTCAGTCTCACTAAGGGACCCAAAACACAAATGACTGGCGACTCAGAAGCCATCTTATAATGAATGGGGGGTGCAACACAGGTGATATATCTCTTAGATGGGCAAGTGAAAAAGGAGAAAGAGACATATTTCTTTAACCCCTTAACGACTTGGCCTTTTTAAGTTTTTTTCACTTCCATTTTTCACTCCCCACCTTCAAAAATCTATAACTTTTTTATTTTTCCACATAAATAGCTCTGTGATGGCTTATTTTTTGCGTAACTATGCACTTCATAGTGACAGCATTGAATATTCCCTGCCGTATAATGGGAAGCGGGGAAAAAATTCCAAATGCAGTGAAAATGGTGAAAAAACACATTTGCGACGTTTTCTTGTGGGCTTGGATTTTACAGCTTTCACTGTGCGCTGCAAATTACCATATATTCCGGCATAGAAGACGACTTTTGAAGACAGAAAAATCTTCTGTCTAGTCTGGGGTCGTCTTATACGCCGGTAATCCCGCCCGCTGTGTATTCACGGCGGCGGTCGGGTCGCGCTGCATGGAGATGGCTCACGGGCTGAGCCCTCTCCATAGCCGGTAAGTCTTTGCTGCATATTGCAGCAAAGGCTTACCGGTAACACCGGTGACACCCTGCTAGCACCGATCATCGGGGGCGGCGATCCGTCTCCATGGTAGCCTCGGGTCTTCCGAAGACCCGAGGCTATTTCTTTTTAACCTCTTCGTTACAATGTTATCAGCACATTGTAATGAATGAGGAGGAAAATCCCCATATACTGCCATACTGTAGTATGGCAGTATATGATAGGATCGATCAGACAACCTAGGGATAAAGTACCCTAGGGAGTCTGAAAAATAGTAAAAATAAAAATAAAAAAAAATGTATAATAAAAAAACCTAAAATTTCAAATCACCCCCCTTTCCCTAGAACTGACATAAATATAAATAAACAGTAAAAATCATAAACACATCAGGTATCGACGCTTCCGAAAATGCCCGATCTATCAAAATATGATAACAGTTTTTCAATGCGTTTAACGCCGTAAAAGAAAATAGCGCCAAAAGTCGAAAATGGCACTTTTTTTGCCATTTTGAAAAATATAAAAAAATCTATAAAAAGTTATCAAAAGGTCGTACAGTCCTAAAAATGATATCATTGAAAATATTATCAAATTTCGCAAAAAATGATACCACCCACAGCTCCGTACACCATAGTATAAAAAAGTTATTAGCGCCAGAATTTGGCAAAATCAAAAAAATAATTTTTGTACAGGAGGTTTTCATTTTTGTAAATGTATGAAAACATTATAAAACCTATACAAATTTGGTATGACCTTAATCGTACCGACCCAAAGAATAAAGTAGACATGTCATTTGGGGCGCTCAGTGAAAGACGTAATATCCAAGCCCACAAGAAAATGGCGCAAATGCGTTTTTTCACCATTTTCATTGCATTTGGAATTTTTTTCCCGCTTCTGAGTACATGGCATGGAATATTTAATAAAATAAAAATTTAAGGTACAGTATGGTAACATTTACAGTAAAATGGACGATGGTAATGTTGTTGTATGCCTTATGTTTATGAGCGACAGTTTTCCTGCTGTATACCTGCATGTCATAAGAATTTAAATTTAAAAAAGGACCATGTTAAATTCAAATCTGTTTTTTAAAAAATTTTTACCGGTGTTTTGTATGCGTTGGAAAAAGGGTAGTCTTATACGGCGAATATATCTTAAACTCTATATTTTAACAGGAAAGTAGGGGAGTCGTCTTATACACCAGCAATACCAATAAAGATAAATAGGACCACAATAATCTCTATCAAGTAATACTCATAACCATTTCAATTTAGAATGTGTTATGCAGACTTTATTATAAATATGGCCATCAAAAACCATTAAAAACATAGAATAAAATCCACAGAAACAAGAGTGTGGCGATGGTCAGCAGTCTCAAAAAACATGACAAGCATTACCAAATGCACATAAATCAGTAAGATCACAGTATATACAATTTCGGTTGTAATCCAGCACATTACCCACCCGGGTGTTGCATAATACCAAAATTGCCAGCCAATAAGTAATGACCACCGCCACAGCACCCCGACGCACGTTTCGCCGTCGCTTCCTCCAGGGGGTGTCAAACGTCTTATACACCAGGTCGTCTTATACGCCGGAATATACGGTACGTCTACTTTATTATTTTGGTCGTTGCGATCATGGGGATACCAAATTTATATAGGTTTTATAATGTTTTCATATATTTACAAAAATGAAAACCTCCTTCCTGTACAAAAACTGTTATTATATTTTGATAGATCAGGCATTTTCAGACGCGGTGATACCTGATGTGTTTTTGATTTTTACTGTTTATTTATATTAATATCAATTCTGAGGAACTTTTTATTGTTATTTTTACTATTTTCAGACTCCCTAAGGTACTTTAACCCTAGGTTGTCTGATTGATCCTACCATATACTGCCATACTATACTGCCATATACTGCCATACTATACTGCCAGTCCTATTGTGTACCATCTATTAGTTGGTCTAGTTCAAACCAGAAAACTGTGCATAAATTATGTTGTATTTGCACAATATTTGTCGCACTGACTATGCTATAGAAGGCCAAACCTTTGGTACTAGTATGAAACATGTCCAAAGCCTTAAAGGAGGGTTCATTGTAACCCTCTAAATCCCAATCTCTCTTTACCTAATCATATGATAGTTTCCTAGGCAAACTACACTGTATCTAGCTAATATGGTAATTTTTTCCAAAGGCTACTGTAGCATGGAGTAACCTCTCAGCAGTGAGAGCAAATGCTACTCTATTTCCCAGAAGCCTCTGTGATCCCTCACTTCCTGCACGTCCTTGGTGCATACCTATTACTACCGTATTTTTCGGACTATAAGGCACCCAAAAAATCCTTTGATTTTCTCAGAAATCAAAGGTGTACCTTATAGTCCAGTGCGCCTTATATATGAACCGTACTTACAGACAACAGCTGCCTTGAAAAGTGCACAGGTCTGCCACCTGCTGGTCATTCATCCTTATAATAAGGTGTGCCTTATAATCCGGTGCGCCTTATATATGACCCTGGACGTTTTAGCAGGAATTTATTGATGGTGCGCCTTATAATCCGGCGCGCATTATAGTCCCAAAAATACAGTAAATGTCCTGGCTCCTTTGGATCTCTGTGCATGCATAGTAGGTCCGGCTTGAGTGTACATCCGTAATGAAACCAGAGCTACTGCACATGTTCAGAGCTCCAAAGGAGCCAGTACCGCAGTAGTAGAAGCGTGTCAAGGACCCGCATGTAGGGAGGGACCACAGAGGCTACTGGGGCGTGGAGTAGCCTTTGCTCTCACTTCCCAGAGAGGTACTCCACGCCTCAGTAGCCTCTGATGAAAATTTGCATATTTGCTAGATAAAGTGTAGTTTACCTAAGAAACTGTAGAGTGTGTGTACTTACACAATGCTGATATTATTGATTATGGTAGTGATGCGGTATGTCTTAGGGAGTGAATAAAAGAGAAAATGATAGTGTTTTACCTTGTATTTCTCTTATTGTGTAATTTATTCATGTTTGGGGTTAGGGGACAACCAACTAAAGGAACACTTGCTGCAGCATGCGAGACATGGTGCCATATTACCATTATATAATAGCGATAGGGGCACATTTAATAAGAACAGTGCAGTGTGTACTATGTTCAGTTACCTGTGTATAGGGCAGATTGCACCAGATTTATGAATTGTGGCACATGTTCTTCATGAATCTGCCTCGACAGAGCGCTTTATTTTGGAGTGTGTGACAAATTTCAGTCGGGCATGTTAAATCTGGTGTACAGTCGAGCTGTGCACCGGAACGGCCATTTCAATGATGGAAATACCTGGCGCGGACACTACTTAAATACTTGTGCAAACAGTTTACACATGAAAGAATGTGCAAAATCCAAAAGAAAACTGGAGCAAGGACCTTAATAAATGAGGCCCATAATGTTCATGGGTCAGGCCTGTATTTAGGTCCATTCGTGCCCTATCCTCAACCCCGTAGGCTTTTCAATCATATGTCTACAGCTTCTTAATATTGCTTAAAATCCAAAAGCAATGCTGCATTCACTGGTGACATTCCATGTATCCAGACTCCTTTATATTCACCATTGCACAGTTCATTTCGGAGACAGAAGACATGCAGGGTACAACACAGATGACAATCACAGTCTGCATACAGCCAGGTGCTATACATAATGGTTGTAAATGAGGAATGCACAGGTGGCAAATGTGAAACATTACATAACACAAAACCGGGTACCACAATTCTCCATAAGGTGTTTGATGATAACAGCTAAGCTTTCCTCTCGCTCATTTTCATGGAAATTAGAGCGGCTCATTATAATTACAGTAATAGGCAAAATAACCATTACTGTAATATAATCACTGCTTTCTGTAAGTCATAGAAACCTGATCAAAATGTAAAGTGCTTTTAAGATCAACTAAAGATAAACCAGAATATAGCTGCTCTAAATATTAACAAGCAGCACAAGGAATAATCTTTAAATCTGCAAACTAGATCAAGCACAAACCAGGAACACTTACTCATAGGTCCAAGCACCGTGACTATGAAAATCTTCTTATAGTTGTTATCCATGGCCTCCTTCCTTCTAAAATAACTTTTTATTTTCACACTAATGAGCTAGAAGGACTCTGGTGGACGTTACCAGATCCCCTCTGTGCTGCAGATTCACAAGCTGTAACACTATGCATGAGAGTAAACGTGTTTCTGCACAGTGTAACAGTCTGAAGCCAGAGCACAGAGTGGGTCTGGTAACAACCCCCATAGCACCCTTTTTTTTATAACTATTTTAAAATTTGATTTTAGATGGAAGGCGGCCATGGATAACAAATATAAGATTACCACAGTTAGGGTGAATGGCGCAAGTGTTCCTGGTTTATTATGGTAGATTTCCTTTATGGTCGGTTGAACACAAATATGTGCAGCTGTGAAAACATAACCATATGTTGGCCCAATCCCACAGACGGCACACATTACACAGGACAGGAGTCCCAGAAAAGTATGATGCATCGGCATGGTAAAACTTCAGCATCGGCAATTTAACAGTTAAGAAAAAACACAATGTTTTTTTATCTTTTTTTTCCATCAATGGATAATCAGAGGGATTCAACTGCTGTGAAGCTACATAAAGTGTCCAATCCTACGGGTTACGTCGTCTTTTCAGAACACCTGGCAATTGTACAAAGCACCTGGGCAAGACAAATCTACAAGTCCTGCACAGATAATATATCCAGGTGCTCGATGTAAAATAAATGTATAAATCTATAATCAAGACTGGACACAATGTATTCTCTTTATACATAGAAACAGGGCGGCTAATGGCTATCATTTTGTAAAACATAATCATCTACTCATCCGGATTGCATACAATAGTGTTGGCAGAAGGCAGAGCCGGAAACTGGACCTGACCCACATATCAACTTATTGTTGGTGGCGATAGAGCCAATAGACATTTGCTGGCCCTCATTCAGCCGGACCTGATGGTGGATCCAAAGTCATTTCTTTCCAGATAAAGTTTTCAGAATGTCAAAACTTGTTTAATGTATGGGGTAAGGTGCTGTACATTTTCATCTTGTAAGCCTGTTTCCTTAAAGGGGTATTCTCATTTCCCAAATGACAGGTTTTTTTCATCATTAAATTATACATTTTTCCCAATATACTTTCTTTATCAATTCCTCATGGTTTTCTAGATCTCTGCTTCCTGTCATTCTATAGAAAGCTTCTACGTTACTTCCAGTGGATAGAAATCTGACCATGGTCACGCAGGTGCACGGCTTGTTAGTGTCAGAGAGTAAGCAGAGCTGTGGGTTTTATCTCACCGTGCACCTGTGTGACCATGGGCAGAGCTCTGTCCACTGTAAATAAACAAGATTTCTATAAAATTACAGCAAGCAGAGATCTACAATCACCGGCCACTTTATTAGGTACACCTGTCCAACTGCTTGTTAACACTTAATTTCTAATCAGCCAATCACATGGCGGCAACTCAGTGCATTTAGGCATGTAGACATGGTCAAGACAATCTCCTGCAGTTCAAACCGAGCATCAGTATGGGGAAGAAAGGTGATTTGATGCCTTTGAACGTGGCATGGTTGTTGGTGCCAGAAGGGCTGGTCTGAGTATTTCAGAAACTGCTGATCTACTGGGATTTTCACGCACAACCATCTCTAGGGTTTACAGAGAATGGTCCGAAAAAGAGAAAACATCCAATGAGCGGCAGTTCTGTGGGCGGAAATGCCTTGTTGATGCCAGAGGTCAGAGGAGAATGGGCAGACTGGTTCGAGCTGATAGAAAGGCAACAGTGACTCAAATCGCCATCCGTTACAACCAAGGTAGGCAGAAGAGCATCTCTGAACACACAGTACGTCAAACTTTGAGGCAGATGGGCTACAGCAGCAGAAGACCACACCGGGTGCCACTCCTTTCAGCTAAGAACAGGAAACTGAGGCTACAATTTGCACAAGCTCATCGAAATTGGACAGTAGAAGATTGGAAAAACGTTGCCTGGTGATCAGTCTCGATTTCTGCTGCGACATTCGGATGGTAGGGTCAGAATTTGGCGTCAACAACATGAAAGCATGGATCCATCCTGCCTTGTATCAACGGTTCAGGCTGGTGGTGGTGGTGTCATGGTGTGGGGAATATTTATTTGGCACTCTTAGGGCCCCTTGGTACCAATTGAGCATCGTTGCAACGCCACAGCCTACCTGAGTATTGTTGCTGACCATGTCCATCCCTTTATGACCACAATGTACCCAACATCTGATGGCTACTTTCAGCAGGATAATGCGCCATGTCATAAAGCTGGAATCATCTCAGACTGGTTTCTTGAACATGACAATGAGTTCACTGTACTCAAATGGCCTCCACAGTCACCAGATCTCAATCCAATAGAGCATCTTTGGGATGTGGTGGAACGGGAGATTCGCATCATGGATGTGCAGCCGACAAATCTGCAGCAACTGTGTGATGCCATCATGTCAATATGGACCAAAATCTCTGAGGAATGCTTCCAGCACCTTGTTGAATCTATGCCACGAAGAATTGAGGCAGTTCTGAAGGCAAAATGGGGTCCAACCCGTTACTAGCATGGTGTACCTAATAAAGTGGCCGGTGAGTGTAGAAAACTCTCAGGAATTGATACAAAAAGTATATTGGAAAATTGTATAACTTTTCATTATACATACAATAACATTTATTTGTTGAAATGGGAACAACCCTTTAAGTAGTTTTAAAAAAGTGAATGTTTTTAACCCCTTAATGATGCATTTTTCTGTGTACAGACCTGTATAAGGGCTTTTTTCTGTGTAACAAATTGTACTCTGGACTCCATCCTATAATAATAAATAGTAAATAATAATAAATCCTAATTATAATAAAAATAGACCTGTGCAGGGACTATTTTTTATTTTAGCAAGGTAACCAAGGGGGTTTACCTGGCCTTAACTATTTTGTAACAAATGTTGTAATGTAGGTGGGTAATAGGTGGAACCACTTATCTTAATAAATGCCCCATTAATAATTTAATCTACTGTCTTAAAAATAGATAATGCTGAACTGCACCAAATTTCTCAAAGTGTCTGTATGCTAAAAGAAATCTCAAATTGGGTTCTAACTTTCATTCTTTACTTATAATATTAACTTTTATATTTATTTAAATATAATCCAAGTGCTTTGGGGGGATGTCACTCCAGGCTCTGGCTATTACACATCCGTTGAGGAACTTATCCCCTCAAGGAATGTGTACTGTGATTTTGATTTGTTGTCTTGTTTGTTCCAACCTCTTTTTGGCTTCATGTTCTTTCTCTGTATAGAAGACATAAGATTTGAAATCTGCTTTCATTTAGTTAAATCTATTCTTTACTATATTAGCACAATAATTCCAGTGGCCCCGACTGCCATCAAACAACAGATTGTTAAATACATTCTTAAAGCTTGGCAGGGAATTATTCTCTTGGACTGACCCACAGGTGAATAGGTGAATCCACCGGTGGGCCCCTGAGTTTAGTGGGCCTCCAGGCCCTACTTCATGAGCATATATTACTGACTGAAGGATAATAATAGGGCTTTTCGGAACACAACAGTCCAAGGTAAGGGCTAGAAACAGGCTATGAGTAAGGTTTATTTTTTTGGTGTACAGTTGTGGGTCCCAGTAAAAGATTTTACGGCTGTGACCTAGGACACTGCGCAATAGCAATACGCCGCAAAATGTATAATCCTCACAAAATCTTCTCCTTATCTCTCCTATTGTAAACTATTCTTCTAACCATCTTGAAGACTTTTTTGGTACATATGTAGCTATGAACCCTCATAGTCAGGGTTTTTCTACCACTTGAGCCAATTTAGTCTAGCTTTGTGTCTTTAGTACCTAGCTATGCTTAATTTTAAGTAACATATGTAAATCCCATTGCGGTTGCACAGGGTCACAAAATTAATTAATTTAAAATAATAATAGCAATAGAATAGATATGTTATCAATAATTTTAGCCTATAAAATCCCTTATATTTTCATGTGTTACTTATTTCTGAAAATTGTAACACAAAACAGTAAAAAATATTTTAAAGACTCACTTTTCTTTACTTATAATACAAAATCCTTATCCAGGAGCTTACAAGATTCCAGTACTGCTGCTCTCAGAATGACACTACTGATCATATTATAAGCGGTTCATGAGAAACTGAGTGTAGTCCTCTGCTGTAAGTATTTTTTTCTTTAGGAATTTCTCCTTTACTGGTTGTTTTTCTATTGCTACAGCAATACAACTACACTATAATAGTAATACAAAAACTCTTAGACAACTCCGTTAAAGGACATCTAGCACCACTTTTGGGGTATTCGACTGTCCTATAACTCATCCTTGTTACCTTTAGAGGATGATCTTGCTTATTTCAGCTAGATTCCAGGCTCCTGAATCGCCGATGAAATGACTTTATGAACTTATGAAATATTATTGGAGACGCTGCGGATCCGTCATCTAAACTCCACCACTCAGTAATTTATGCATGCCCCCCTGCTAATTGATATACATAACTCCTCTCCGTTGCAGCTCCCCGGCCTGCCATGATGTCAGCTGGCTTGTAAGAAATCTTGGGCAGGTGCAAGAACTTGTCCCAGTGCGGCTGTACCTGGTGTGCTTTTGCCCTACTGCCCCGATACCAGAAATGTACCTAGTATTTGGCATATGAAATTATTGGCCATACACCTTTTGTTAGTCCTTGAAGGAAATTCTTTGAAGAGTCTTGGCACCAATGATGTGAGATGGCTTGTACCACATACAGCTTGCATTCGGTATAAGGCTGGGGAGGTGGGGTTTAGTTGTCACATATGTGATGCACTGATGTACATGAGAAGACCTGACATGTGCCCCCCCTCCTTTTGTATACTTCGATTTATTCTTCATACTACTTATTAGTCACTACCCTACTTTTAACAAGCCCCCAAACCAATACCATATGCAGACATGTTGTTTCAGAGGTTTTTCTCCTCATTAGTGCATATCAGAAAACTGGTTCAACTAGATGAGATGCCATGGATGCAGCAAGGGGGAGAGATACGTCTTTTCAGTTGTGTGAATTTCTATAGCTTGCTGAAGTGAGGATTCTGGGAAATTCTTTTCCTTGATAAGTAAAAGGAAAACTGTGCCTCCAGTGCCACCTTTTGGAAGGTGACTTTCTATTAGTTAATGTCGAGAAGCTTTCAAGAAGCCTAGTGATATGATGTTGGATTGAGCCAAAAAGGTTACAAAATCTGTGGGGGTTAGTATGATAATTTCTACTGGGATTTAAGTTTTGCTTGCACATGACAAAAATGTGAAAATTGTCCTGGCTGTTTTTTGGAGTGAAAGAAAAATAATTTTTCATAAAATGTAAATATTTGCACAATTTTAGCTGCTTGTTTTAGCCCATGCATTGTGCAATCTGAATAATAGATGTCCGTATTTAAACAGCTGGATATAAGGAGGGATCACTAAAAAATCTCCCCCCAGTGTGGAATCAGCTTACTTTTTACAACTTTTTCCAACCCACCCCCACTTTTAACTTTGGTCAACTTACAGCAGATTTATCATGTGTATACAGACGTGCTAGGCAAACTTATTAAGTGGGACCTTTCAAAAAGTCGCAAAATTAGACGCCAATTCACTCCATCTCCGAGTGGCGTAGATAAAACTTATGAGTGACAAATTTGCGACTTTTATGCGGACATGTACTGCATGTGCCACTTTTATCAATCTGTATAAGCCACAATTATAAATCTGATGTGCAAAAGACATCTAAAGGGCTCACAAGTCAATTATAGAATCTGGAGTCAGATCCTGCCTAATAATAATCCTGCCCCAGTGACGGCAGCTGGTTACAAGGTATGTTATTGCTGATAGATTACAGAACTGGAATTAGGCATTCAGCAGGGACACCTTCCCTGACCGTAACCTTGTAGAAGTTGCAGAATGTTTCTTCTGTGAATGTGTCTCGTTCTGTTCTTCTTTGTAACAGATGTCTGAGCTCCATGACTGTATTTGCACACAGTGTTCTGTAAACCCTCCCACAATTTGGCAATGTTTTTACGAGCTCAAATTTCATTACACTCCCTGCAGCAGCGCTCTTTATATAAACTGTCCCAGAGAAACCAAAGAGCAACAAGCTATGAGCTTCCTAATCCAAGGACAAGTGTCTGTAACAGGCAGAACATTTAGCATATAGCTTGCAGAGTGCTGAATGCTGAACAGACTGTTATCTCACATGGAATATCAATCACATTTATAACTCAGCGGAGGAAACTCTACAGAAGGTACAGGCTCATAAATATATGTATATGTTGTTTAAAAGTTGCCTGCATTTTATATGATTCCATTTTATTCTGTTTCGGAAATACGTGAATACTTATTGAGTTAATTCACTAGATATTTGAGTTTTAATGCTAAAGATTTCTCAAATGGTCCAAAGCCATCTGTGTACTAAGCAGCTCGCACGGGCATGGCTATGTCACTTTTCTTTTGGTGTTTGATGTTGTGCAGTCTGTTGTGACTTGTGCTGTTTTGTAATTAAATATAATTGTTTCTGTTTTCCGGTTTTGTCTCTCAGGTACAGTTTAGTTGCATTTTGTACCGCTCTTGATACTAGCGTTGTCTGAATTGGGACTATGGCATCTGTTCCGTCAGCTGGTTGCCTCTTAGCAAAAAATCAGTTCTACAGAGGTAAGCAACTTAAAGATAGATGTCTTTATAAAGTTTCTCCAAAGAAATTGAAAACTTGTACAATGATGTTTTGTTTTTGCAGTGCGGCTGAACTCCGAGTCGAGCAGCTGCTCCGGCAGTTCAGATTCAGGACTTCCTATGGATTTGGAGAAACCTCCACAAGGTATTTCCTTTCTTAAGTTGCTTTATGAATTGTGTATCGTGCTGTTACTACATAATACATAAACAAGGATCAAAAAGTTTTTTGTGCTTCTTTAATTCTTTTAAACTTAATAAAAATGCATGCAGATCCATATACTCAGCTCAAATAACCTGCTGCGTGCATTGTTCTGTATGTAAACAACAGGTCTCTGGCTTCTTTGCTACTATTATATATGGAGGTGTAAGTTCCTATAAAAACATGGACCTACGTTTTTGGCAATTGAGTCACTTTTGTGCAAATCTCATGAGACTTTCAGCTTCCAAGGCAGATTAAGATGAAAGCGATTATAAAAGTAAATATTGTTGTACTGTATACACAAGTCAAGTGTTCTCTAAAATCTCTTGTACTTTTACCTTTTTGTACCCATAGCAACGTTTTATAGCTTTTGAATAAAAGTATAAAGTTCTGGTTGTCGACAAATGCCAATTTACTCCATACGGTTTATATATCAAGTTTATTGTATAACATTGCACAGTGACCTCATATGGAGTCACTGTATGTGGATGTTAGATTCCGGAATGTTACCCTCCAGAAGATTTGGATTTTTACACAAAGCAGTGACTGCTATAAACATAAACTTAAAAATGTAGAAAGAAATGTTTAGAATGAAGCTATTGAGATGCAATGTGTAATGTTATACCTATTTTACAGGTCTCCCCGAAATGATTGAAAAATGTTGGTGGTTAAAAAACTTTTTCCACTGTGAGCAAGTTCCAGTTTCTTCTGTGCAGATAAAAATGGGCGCTGAAAGGTAAGAACTCAGGAACCTGTCCTGGTGATTTCAGGGATTTTTGTCCCAGATACCTGTAACATGCTTTGGATGCCACAATAATCAGATATAAAAGATTTCTTCATTCCTCCATTTGAGCTGGATCAGAATTTGCACATTTTATAACGTTATACCTCGCAGCAAGGTAGAGCCGAGCCCTGGATGGTAGGAAGTCACAACCAGATTGGGATGAGACGGCTTTTTGAATTTCATTTGTCATCATCAGGGCCCCCAACAATGATATATTTAGCTGATGTTATGTGAGCCTAATTACCCCTTCCTAATCTGTTAGGTGCTTGTAAATAGTCCATTCCAAACTTAACTCAGTATTTTACAAGCAAAATCATTCCCAACCATCAGACCATTCATTATGCCTCTTTTCCTATTTTCTCTTTGCATGAGAGCCGCTTCTGCCTGGTCTTCTGCCAGGCCATACATTTCCTATCTCTTCATTACTTCAGTATTTCATCTACATTTCATCTTCATTTATTTATACAACTCTGTATATGTAACATTTCCCCCTACATACCAGATACGATTAGATAATTTATTAATCCCAAAGTTACACTCCCCCTACATAACAGATAAGATAATTCATTAATCCCAAAGTTACACTCCCCCCTACATAACAGATAAGATAATTCATTAATCCCAAAGTTACACTCCCCCCTACATAACAGATAAGGTAATTCATTAATCCCAAAGTTACACTCCCCCCTACATAACAGATAAGATAATTCATTAATCCCAAAGTTACACCCCCCCTACATAATAGATAAGGTAATTCATTAATCCCAAAGTTACGCTCCCCCCTACATAACAGATAGAAAAAGATAATTTATTAATCCCAAAGTTACACACCCCCTACATAACAGATAAGATATTTTACAAATCCCAAAGTTACACTCCCCCTACATAACAGATAAAATAAGAGAATTTATTAATCCCAAAGTTACACCCCCCCTACATAGCAGATAAGATACAAATATTTATGAATCCCAAAGTCATTCAATGCAAAATCCCAAAAGAACAAAAATATACAACTCTCTTGCTTCAAAAGTTATTGGTCATTATTCATTTTGTATCAAGAACATCACATGAGTTATAACTAAGCGACACGTTTCTGACACCCTCCGGTCATGGCCATGATGAAAGACCCCGGAGGGTGTCAGAAACGTGTCACTTAGTTATAACTCATGTGATGTCCTTGATGCAATATGAATAATGACCAATCACTTTTGAAGCAAGAGAGCTGGATCTTTTTGTTAGTTTGGGATTGTTACGCCTATGCAGGAGGTTTGGTACTGTGCTCCCATATAAAATCCCCCTGAAACCTAATTCCAAACAATTTTGCTAACAACTATCACAATTCTTTCCTAAGCAAAGTCCTGTTTATGTGCTGTTACATGCCAAGTCTTGTTTATTTAGCTGCTAGACAACAGATTCACAAGCCATCATCAATGACCCGCAGAGAAAACTATCATGTGTAAGGCTAGCTTTAGCCCTCCTGCGTGCCAGACCCCTCCTTCCCTTACCCCGCTGGCCAGGACAGCTTTAATATTAAATACACTCCGTAACATGAAAGGTTGAAGTCCAGTCTTTATAGAAGACTCACAGTGATAAACTTAAACAAATATTTGCTGGCGTTTCCGCTGCAGTATCTAATAGAACAACACTGGTACATTCTCAGGACTATATTACAAATAATATATATTTTTAACGTTAGCTTTGAGATTGGCCTTAATGTGTTTATAATCTAAAAAAAAAACACAATTTGTCCTATGGAGCTATTTTTGCCGGCAGCAGAACCTTTTTATGTGCAGAAGCACAGTGGTGCAATTGACATGAAAAGAACCGGACGCTATCATAAAAATGATTGCTTTCTGCCGGCTGGATAACATACATCCCACTCAAGCTGCTGAAAAAGTTAACGGGGGAATTGCACTAAATGGCATCCAATCATAATATTGTATAGTAACTGAGGAACATATCAAATGATGTTTTTTTTGCCTTTCATAGGAACCACAGCTGATTGGAGCTGCCACCAATTGTCTTGCTTGCTTCAATGTATGGATGAGATGCTACAAGTTGTATTGTCCGGGATGATTGAACTCGCCATACAAAGAAGACGATTCATTATTTTTACCTTCTATCCAAGCATGTAAACCTGAATATAACGAGACTAATATTTTACTTTCTTACTGAACCTTCTATCGGATAAGCTGAGGAACTCGATCCAGGGCTGTCAGAATTATCAGACTGGTCATAATTGAAAATGCAGTAACAACTTTTTTACTGCATGACTATGTAGTCAGTAGACAGACTTAGTTTTTTCTACTGAAAATGTAGGACTATGGATTTGGATACCCTTAAATATATGTGCCAATATTAGAAGGGTTGAGCGTATGCATAAAGCAAACTGCAAGAGCCTTTTGGGAAAGCTTACAATTTCTTCATTTAGAATATATTCCTTTTGCTTTTTGGTTTTATATCTTTCACTTGCATTCATAATCAATAGTTTAATGTCATATTGTATTATTCATATATCATGACTGATGTTACACAGAAGCAGGGGTGGATTAAGACTGCCGTGGGCCCTGCGCTGTAGGAATATTATACCCCCTACACAAGTTTAGAATTCACTTCCTACATCTGGTACTAGAATCAAGCTTCTTGGGAAATGGAGGATGTGTCCCTTCTGCCTGCTTTCAGTGTGCACTTTCACGACTTTTGGAGGACCATCAAAGGTTCTGAAATAGCTCTTATGTAAATGTGTATTGAAAGCATGAATAGATATATGAGGATTTCATTCATAAAGGTCCTTCTCAGTATAAAATTTGGTGGGTGGTTTGGGTGGCCTTAGAAAGCTTGGGGCTACTGCCCATGTTATATTCCATTACTGAATCAAACATTATCTCTAAAACTGGTTGAAAGAATTGTTACTTATGCAGAAAAAATGTAATTTCAGTTCTTATTAAGGGTAAGCAAAATAACTTGAAAGCTATCTATATATTTTTGTTGGCAAATGTCTTACTTTATGTTGGAAATCATAGACAATCTAATGTGTTTGTGTAAAATTGGGAAGTGAATAATATCAGCATTGAAACACTTTAGCTCATCCAATTTTTCTCCACATATTGAGCCCCTTGCACATATCTTTCGACAGCGTCAAAGTTCAACGGTGATATGTGGCAATACTTTGTTTTCTGGATAGATCTTAGAAGACTTACATTTCAACTTAATAGGGAAGATGTTTCCAAGTTTTTCCATTTAAATGCATCTTTGTATTCACAAAAGA
This sequence comes from Engystomops pustulosus, assembly GCF_040894005.1. Classification (NCBI taxonomy): domain Eukaryota; kingdom Metazoa; phylum Chordata; class Amphibia; order Anura; family Leptodactylidae; genus Engystomops; species Engystomops pustulosus. Next base: position 51,416,311 of record NC_092415.1, read on the forward strand.
AGTCACAATTTCTGTTGACTGTTATGGAAATTGGGACTTTTTTGCTCCTTTTTGTCCTACTTGTGACTTAAAAGTAGGCAGTAAACTAGTCAGGCCAGGGCTGACGTGCCTTGGCCAACGCAGTCAATTATTAAAAACAGAGCACAAAGTGCTGGTCGAAATAAATCAACCCTAATATGCATGGGGCTGAATACTCTATAACCTCTGATAAGCTTTTGGTTGGCAGTTATATAATATCTGTGCCATGTTTTTATAAGAATAATCCTGGAATTTTCCAATTTATGGAAACGTCATTAACATCAAACATTCAAATGCTGAAAACTAATGGAGAGGCTAATATCAGCATCCAACTACATCTTAAGTATGACATGCTCTTTACATATTTTGATTCTTTAGATTTAGTTGAAATTAACTCTGGATAAATCTATTAGAAGAATTAAGACAAATTTATAAAGAAAATATTTGGAGACAGCTGTACTAATATTAAAAACATTTCCAGCTATGTCATACACCTTGTTAAAGATAAAAAGTCTAGAGAAATTAAGCCATATATTGTCAGTCTGAGGTTCTCAAGAGTAATCCGATCAAGATCATTGAAAGCCTTGTGATCTATTCGCGCATTCGGAAACTTTGACACAACTTTGGATGCAAATCTGTCTGTAATATAAAAGATATTTCTTGTAAAGTGTTTGCTTGGATTTATGTCAAAATCTCTGATGTTACATCCATATTTTCATGGATACTTTCTCTAATGCCATATTTGTCATTTTATACTGAACTTTTGTACAAAAATATGTTATATATAAAAAAAATAAACAAAATATTTTTATTATGTTTAATCTTTGTTTTTACTGTGCTTTTAGAATTACTGCCGTACTCAATCTCAATTATCATATAGACAGTAAATGCATGGACATCAGGGGTAGATTAGGAATACCATAAGTGTCGGACCGATAGAATCTTTTAATGGGGCCCATCGTTGTACACCCTAGTTTACTTTTTAGCTATTGCCTTGGACTGTTATGGTCTTAGGAGCCATGTCAGTAACATGCTGACAGGTCTTTGCCTTTAACTTAGCTCACCTGAGGGCCAGTCAGTGTCTGACTACCATGAGCCCTTGGGTCCCCCACAAATCTTATTCTTTTTCAGTGATTTGACATTTTGTGCCTACATACACTACCAGAACCAAGCTTTCTGAGAAAGTATCGTATAGTATCTGAGGAACATATCATATGTTCTGAAGACTTCAGAAGTCATTCTAAAGACTTTCAGCTGTGCATAAAAGTGCTCTTTGGAGGACATGGTCATTGAGAGCTGGTACACATACTGAGGAATGGGGTCCCATTATTTATTATCTTTGTAAACTAATATCCAACATGGCGGTTGGTTTGGGAGGCCATTGGTCTATTCACCACCAGATTTGGAAGCCATTCTTTAGTCGGCCATATTGTGTATTCCTAGATCTGGCAATCTTACGATCTTCCATCTTATAGCCTGTTGGTGATTCACTCAAATTAAGGTCTTCTGAAAACTACTACACCACACTATTTTGTTTTTTTACATTTTGGTCTGATTGATTTGTAAAAAGATCAAGCCTCACAGTAAGAATTATAAATCATTGAGCATTTCTGAGTAATTATCTAAAGCTTGACCTCGGTTCACTACTTAAATAGATATTTTATAATAAACTTAAAATATATATTACTTAAATAGATATTTCATAATAAATGTAAAAAAGATATTACTTCAGATTAATCATGTCCCCACAGTATTAAAGCATAAAATGGTCCAAAGATCAAGAACATTACGGGTCTCATGTAGACAGCGCATATCTGCTATATGTATTTGTTATACTGTAAGTAAGCGGGCATACTAAAAGAGTAACTAAACCACTGAAACTCATTTTTTATCGTAGAAATGAACAGTACAGCAAACTTTGTAATATACTTCATCAAGTTAAGTAGCTTCTCTGTTCCTTTGTTCTGCTTTCTACTCTTGTCGTGAGCAATGTTTCTAAAGCCTATTTATTAAGATATTATCAGATTTCTTTATCACTGAATGTTAATGGAGTAGGAGACAGATGGATATTGTTATACAAACTGCTTAAAGAATATCTAACATCCAGCAATATAAACATAGATACAGGTACTTACTCATAGATCCAGGTACTGTGACTGTGGTAATCTTATTTTATATTTTTTATCCATGGCCTCCTCTAAAAATAACTTTTACAATTATGCTAGTGAGCCCGAGACTTTACCAGAGTCCCTCAGTGTGGCAGATTCACAGGCTGTTACAATGAGAAGAACATGTGTCACCCTCCCCCTGCTCTCTCCCTCCTTCCTCTGCCTGTAGCAGCAGGAGGTACAGGGGGAGTCTAGACCTGCTCTGCTCATTGTAACAGCCTGTGAAGCAACAGAACTGCCACAGTGCTCTTCAGGCTCATTAGCATCCATATAAATGTTGATTTTTGGAAGAAAGGAGGATTATTTTTACATATTTTGATGGAACATTTTCTTCAATTAAGGAAAAAAAGCAGATGAATCATCTGCACTATTTATGATAAACAGAAACTGTTGTATCCATCTATGTAACCATGATAACTTTAAGGGGTTCTCAGCCATAATCATTGTACTTAATAACAGTAAACTGGCTAAATATAACAAACTGTTAATTTAAACTAATTTGCTATATTTAGCCGTTGACTAAATACAGCAAATTCCTGGTTGCTGGCCGCACCGCACATTCCTTTATATTACATTAGTGCTGGAGCTGGGCACTTGAAGTCTCTAGGATGCGCACCGTGGCCATCTTTGAGCTGAAAACATTCTCTCCAAAGATAAAAAGGTACTACATACAGTACATATAAAATAAAGTAAAAAGGCTGCTTTGCTGTCAGTGTAGTGTGTTTTGACAGCAATTTATTTTGCCCTGGACTACCCCAAAAATGTTTATAGAGCTGCTTTTTCCAAAAACAGGACATGACCTGTCCATAGGCCTTGTCTGCTATGGATTCTGGGTCAAATTTACTTAAAGGACACCTGTCATCAGGTCTGTGTCACTTGTTTTGTCACTACTACCTGTTGGAGCAGCTCACAAGGATCCCATCACAGCCTTTATCTAGTTATTTCATACATTATTCATTGTAAAATCATCTATTTTTTATCATGTAAATGAGGCTGGTCACATGGTCAGAGGCAGTGATGTCACCCCTGTTACTCCTCCCCTCTCCTCCCCCTGCTCATGTCTGTGTGTAATGTATAGTAAAGCATGGCTAGTGTGTGCTGCATCTGCTGACATGCTGCATCCTCCTAATATACAGGTGAGAGACACAGACATCAGCTACACATGAATCTGACATGTTCTGCTGTAACATGGCTGCCTGGAGCTGCTGTATCTATCCTAAACACACACACATGCACACACAGGCTGCACACACAGGCTGCAGGGGGCGAGGCCACCAGCAAGCACATCATTATACAGCCTCACACCATTATACAGGCTGTCAGTCATGCACTGGGGGTGTGGCTGTGCCTCCCACTCATGAATAAGGTGGACAGCTTGAATATGCTAATGCTTCATTGGACATTTCACAGGTCATTTGCATACAGCTTTAGGACCTCATTGCTTAGGTTTACGGGCATGTAGAGGGACAATGAAGGGATAGAGGCAATGGTCTCTAATGACAGTTTATGAAAATATATTTAGTTTAGGGGGGTTATTTTGCATGACGGGTTCTCTTTAACCTCTTAGCACTATGTGCTGTAATAGTACGTCACTGAGCTGCTAATGCTGTATGCAGAGGGCTCACAGGGTGAGCCCTCATCATACAGACGTGGGACTTGCTGCATATTACAGTAAATACCCACTGCCAATACCCACCATTGGTTTTAGCCCGATCATGGGTGCTAGCTCTTTGATTTCCGCCCACAGCATTTAAAAGGCGGTGGCGCTTGGGCCCAGCCATCTTGTTTGCGATCGTCGCTCCATGTGATGTAATCAGGTACTGGTGATCGATTGCCATGATAGCCTTGGGTCTTTGTAGGATCCAAGGCTGTATGGTTTCTGCACATTCGTTACAATGTGCCAGTAGCACACAGTATATCGTAGGAACGATTAAACTGTCTAAGGTTAAAACATCCTACAGGGTCTAAATCTAGTGATGAAAATGTCAGTTTATCTCACATAGAACGGCGACTTACACAGCTCCATACACTGAAGTATGAAAAAGTTATTAGGGTCAGTGAAATAGCAATTTTTTTTTGCAAGCATTGTTGTACTTTTTGAAAATGTAATAAAACACAATGGGGCACATTTACTAAGGGTCCGAACACTGCATTTTCGTCTGCAGTTTCCTGACTTTTTACAGTTTTGCCCTGAATTTCCCCGGGATTTTGGCACAAGCAATCGGATTGTGGCGCAGCTGCGCCGGCTTGCATGCGACACAAATCAGGGGGCATGGACTTCGGACAACCGGACTGATTAGGACAAACCGCAGAATTTAAAAACAAAATTGTATCGCAAGATCAGCACTCACATGCACCGGGAAGTGAACTCCGGCAGACCTCACCGTGGGAAGCTATGGATGCAGGAAATTGGACGCACAATCTTAGTGAATCGCAGAAGATCAGAATCCTCGTCGGACAATGCACAAATCGCGTAAGTAAATGTTCCCAATAAGACCTATAAAAAATTGTTATCACTGTGATTGTACCGAACCAAAAATAAAGTAGGTGTATCACGTACTAAGCCCACAAGAAGGTGACAACATTTGTTTTTTTGCCAATTTCACCTCATTTGGAATTTTTTTCCAGCTTACCAACACATGGCATGGTATAATAAATAACATCACTGAGAAGTAAAATTTGTTAAGCAGAAAATAAGTAATCACATAGCTCTGTACATGGGAAAATGAAAAAGTTATAGATTTTTGAAAGTGGAAAGCAAAAAACAAATTAAAAAAACACGGTGCAACACGAAGGGGTAAAATGGATAGAGCTACAGTATCTCAGCTCACTATCACAAAAACAGTGGTTCTCTATCACATGTCTGAATGTAACAGTGGTCTATGCATACTGCCAGTCTATTTAATCTATTTTTACGTTAAATGTGGAAATTCTGGTGGTTGTCTTCATAAAACTGACTTTCTAAAAAAATAAAACTACCAACTCATCTATTCATCAGTAAACTTTTTCATAAAAAAAAAATCATGCATCACGAATTCAGTTCATGTCTGTTTTGTCGTAACTGGCGCTGTTGCTCGTTGGTGAAATAGGCCTGGTCTTTTCAATCTGTGAAGCTTGGTTGATTTCCATTAAAAGTACTAGTAAATATTGAACCTGGTACATCCATTAAATGACTTCAGTCACTATTAATAATGTAATAAAACTCATTTAACTCTATCTTATAGCTTCACTGTGTTCATTCTTTAAACTCATCTCTAGCACAATACATTTTCCAAAAATCTTAAATAAATTCATGGGAAAACTGTGGCACTGTTTGTTTTTCCCACAACATGATTCTAAAGTTGCCTGTGAATCTTATCTGTCTAAGGCTATATTCACACTGCCATTGCCCACCCGCACCATACCGTAGCGGGCAACGGCAGTGTACGGGGAGAGGAGGAGGAGGTGAGCGCCCCTCTCCATAGGAAGTAATGGCGCACGGTGCCGTATTACGGCGAAAGATAGGACAGGTCCTATCTTTTTCCGGGTACAGAGCGGTACGGTGCCGCACGTGTGCTGCACCGTACTGCTGCTGTAGGGCGCCGTGCGCCCATTGACGTATATGGAGGACGTATATCGGCCGTATATACGTCGGCCGTATATACGTCCTTCATACGTTAGTGTGAATGTAGCCTAATACTGAACTTAAATGTGTTTTTAATATATTTAAAAAAAAAAAAAACTTGTGCATGAAAAAAAAACATTTTGTTTGCCATCTAGTGACCCTAATAACTTTTTTATACGTTGGTGTACAGAGCTGTGGGACATTTTTGCTGTTTTCATTGCTAACATTTTGAGGACTGTACGACCTTTTGGTCATTGTTTGTTACATTTTTTATATGTTTCAAAATGCAAAAAAGTGGTGTTTCGGACCTTTGGGCCCCATTTTCCATTACAGAGTTCAATGCCGGGAATAACCATTACTATATTTTGATGGGCTCAGTGGCATAGCTAGCAGAGGGGCTGGTGACTCTTCATACATCCTTAACAGCTGCATGACGTACAGGTATGTCATAGAGCTTTAAAGGGGTTAACTTTCAGCAAATACTTGATATTGTTTGTGTAAGGAAAAGTTTCGCAAATTTCCAATATACCTGTTGTATCCATTTATCACGGTTTTCTAGATCTCTGCTTGCTGTTCTCCTATAGGAAGCTTCCATATTTACTTCCTGTGGATAGAAATTTGTGCATGGTCATGTGATGGACACACAAGTGCACGGCTCGTTATCACACACAGTTCTGATAACTCTCTGAGATAATAATGAACCATGCACCTGTGTGACATCACATGGCCATGCACAAATTTCTATCCACTGGAACTAAACAATGAAGCTTCCTATATAATGACAGACAGCAGAGATCTAGAAATATTTGAGGAATTGATACAGAAAGTATATTGGAAAATTGTATAAGTTTTCCTCATACAAATCATTATTTTTTGAAATAATATTATTTGTTGAAAGGGGACAACCCCTTTAAGAAGTTGAATTAACCATCACTATTTACAGACAATCTCGGCCCCCGTTTTTTTTTAAGCCAGCAGCAATGGACGGTATAACACCCACGAGCACTGACCACGGGTGTTACCTGTAAGCCTTTGCTGCAATATGCAGCAAAGACTTACTGGTTATGGAGAGGGATCAGCTGCTGAGCCCTCTCCATGCACCCGCACCCGGCGTGTGACACACTATTACGTCACGCGTCGGTAAGGGGTTATATACCATCACTAGCAAAATTTTTACATTTGCACAAGTACAATTTGCACAATTTAGACTTGCACAAGTACAATTTGTTACACAAAAAAAACTGTACAGCTCTGTACATGGAAGTATGAAAAAGTTATGGAATTTTGAAAGTCGAGAGTGAAAAATGGAAACGCAAAAATGAAAAATTCCATTGTGTGGGCGGGGACTCTCTAAGCAGAAACTTTATGATCCATCTAATATCTGACACATAGAAAGAGAGATGAGACAGATGACAGAGAGATACATGAGATGGATATATCACACAATGCCATACTTCAGCACTGCTACATCTGACCCTGCCTGACCATAGTCAGGCACAGTTGGATCCTGGGACAACCAATATTGAATACACCAGGACTGATAGAGAAAGGTTGGAATTATATCTGTGAAATTCATTTATTTTCATTAATAACATTGAATTAGGGAATATGTTATCTTGAGTAGATTTCTGAATTTTGTCTACATGGGAATACCCCTTTAATGCATTAAACATGTTACTTTGAAGGTCCATGGACAATGTACAAGTACTTCTACCTATTGTGTCACCCCTTCTTCCTAACAGATTGAAAGCTCTTGTGAGCAGGACCCTTATTCCTATTGTTTCATCTGGCTGTTTTATCTCTAATGTATAGTTTGTTTATATATTTACCCGTAGCTGCTACAGATGGCTTTGTATCTGAATCTGACAGATTCACTTGAATGAGTATCTTGGCTCAGCCACTATACAGTGGATGGAGCCCTATGCTCCCATATCCATCATCAAATTTATAGGAACAGCTGGATTTTGTACCCCCAAGATCACATATTGATATGTTGTCAGTATGAGAATGGGGGAGCGGGGTCAGAAAACCCTTAACAAGCAGAGGCAGGGATATAACCACTACTTCCTTTCCTCAAAACTAGAAATATTAATACAAAAGTTGATGTTACAAGATATAATGATTTCCTCCTTGCAGCACACTTTGTTATTTGGAAGGTAAATTTCTAAGATCTGTGAGAAATTCCTGCTTTCTTTCTAAAGTAAATGAGCGAGGCATATCTGACATAAAGCTTTGAAAAATGACATTAGTCTAACAATCCATGCACAAAAATCCTGCTGTTAGTTTTGCCACATATCGCCTTTGGGTATTGCTGACCCTTTATAAAAGAGCATTGTTTCAGAGTGGAATATGAATCACTTCAGAGCCTGGGACATATGATTTGCGTTTTACACAGATAACATTAAACCAAGTGCTCTGAGAGTGGATAAAACACCTTGCAGCTAGTGTGATTTTTATGGAAGATCCTTTGTCGCTTTATCCCTATAAATTTACATGTAGTGTGCCGCTGCAGTAAGTAAGCAATAATATTTTTTTATTAAAATAGGATAAATGCTTGTCTTCAATGCCTCGGAGGGCAGTACAAAAAGAGTAGAGCAAATTAAACCTCCATTAACCCCTTTTGCACAAAATTACTTTGGAGAACGTTATGGTACCATTAAGAATGTATGAGGATATCTCACAGGCTAAGCACTATTCAAACATATTGGGGCAGATTTACTTACCCGGTCCTGTCTCGATCCAGAGGCGCGTTCTCAGTGGAGGATTCGGGTCTTCCTGCGATTCACTAAGGTAGTGCGCCTGATGTCCACCAGGTGTCGCTGCTGCGCTGAAGTCCGTCGGAGTTCACTGGAGTTCACAATCCGTTGCTGGGTGCAGGTAGCGACAGTTTTTTTTTAAAAAAAAATACACGGTTCTTTCAAATCCGTCGGGTTTTCTGATTGCCACACCCCCGATCGCATGCGCCAAAAACCCGGGGCAATTCAGGGAAAATCAGCGCAAAACGGTAATATTCGGGTAACCCGACGGAAAAACGTGATTCCGGCCCTTAGTAAATGACCCCCATTGAGTGTTTTCTTCATTATGCAGCAAACACCTGCCATTAACCCCTTAGCGCTCCGCGCCGTAGCTGTACTGCGCAGCTTTCCGACGATTAGCGCTCAGCGCAGTACAGCTACTGCGCGGAGACGATGCCGTTTCAGCGCTGCATAGCAGCCGAACCGGCATCGTTAGCCGCAGGATTTCAGCGGTAATCTACCGCTGACATCCCCGGCTAACACCCGTGGTCGGAGTGGGCTCCGATCGCGGGTGTTTAACCCGTTAAATGCCGCGGTCAACGCGACCGCGGCATTTAACATGCCTTCTGGGGGTCTTTACCCCACGATCGGCCCCCCCCGCACCGTTTTCGGGGGGGGGGCGATCGCTGTTTTGGCTCCTCTGGGGTCCGATTGGGACCCCTGAGAAGCCATGAGGGTTTACCTTTAAGATGGCGTCTGTGACGTCATCTTAAAGGCAAAGTGTCAGCCTATACATCTGCATAGGCGGGCACTGATAATACCTTGCAATAAATTAGTATTGCAGAGTATTATCAAGAACAAGCAATCAGATGATTGCTTGTTCATATCCCATGGTGGATCATGTAAAAAATGTACAAAATAATGTTTTTCAATAAAAAATTACTTTATAAATCACTAAAAATGCCCATAAGCCCCAAAACATATAAAGAGACATATAACGCTCAAAAAAGTCTAAATCATAACACAAACCCCACATATATAGTATCACCGCGTCCGTAACAATCCATAGAATAAAACTAAATAACTATTGAACCCATATGATGAACGCCGTAAAAAAAACCTCAAAAACCCGCCAAAAATTATGATTTTTACCTATTATATCCCACTAAAAATGCAATAAAAAGTGATCAACAGAACATATGTACTCCAGAATGATATTGTTGCAAAGAACAACATTTCCCGCAAAAAACAAGCCATCAACCAGCTCTGTAGCCAAAAACGTAACAATGTTATGCCACTTGGAAGACAGCGATGCAAAAATGATAGATTTTTCCCCACTTTAGGGTTTTATTTGGCAAATTTAGTAAAACATAAGAAAAAATATTCATGTCTGGTATCCCCATAATCGTATCGACCCATAGAATAAAGATAACAGGATTATTAGGATATACGGTGAACACGAAAAAAAAAAAAGTAAAAAATCCAGTACAGAATTGATGCTTTTCTACTCATGACCTCAAAAAAAGTTCAAAAATTTTCAACAATAGGTGATACCAACCCCAAAATGGTAACACTAGAAAAAGCATCTCGTCCCGCAAAAAAAATGCCATCACATGGCCCAAATAACGGAAAAGCGAAAATTTTATAGCCTTCAAAAGGGGGCATCCAGAAAACTAAAATCCTGGCAGTTGCAGGGTGCTCCTTCCCTTCTGCGCCTCGCTGTGCCCCCATAACACAAGTAACGGCCACGTGTGGGGGGGTTGCTGCACTCAGGAGAAATTGTAGAACAAATTTTATGGTGAGTTTTCTCTTTTTATCTTTTGGAAATGTGTAAATTTTAGGGCTAAATGAACGTATAACCGACAAAATTTGACCATTCTAAATTTCACCACCATTTTGATTCAATTACTATGAAGATCTCAAGGGGTTAACAATCTTTGTAAATGCTGTTTCTGATAGTTTGAGGGGTGCAGATTTGAAAATGGGTTGGTTATATAGGGGGTTTTTGCTGCTAAATATGTAAAATTTGATTTCAAACAGTATTTATCCCCAAAATAGTCAATTCCGAAAATACGGAAAATCGCTATTCGATTTGTAGGCCGCGTGACGTCAAAATAAATTATCCAAACATTTCAAAAATTATGAAAATGTAAAGTAGACAAATGGGAAATGTTATTCTGCAAGTTATTTAGGTGGTAAATCTATCTGCCTGAAAACGCGGTGATTTAGAATTTCGAAAATGGCAAATTTTTCTAAAAATTCATAATTTTTTTCTTTTTTTTGTAAATAAACGCAAAACTTATCTGCCAAAATTTACCACTAAAATGAAGTACAACATGTGGGGGAAAAACTATCTCAGAATCGCTTTGATAAGTAACAGTGTTCAAAAGTTATTACAACAGGAAGAGACACTGGTCAAATTTTAAAAAAAAGTTGCGAGCCTTAACCTGCAAACAGGCTGCGTCCTTAAGGGGTTAAGGACCAAGATGAGTGTTGTTATCAATCGCAAGTATTAACCGATTAAACATTCCGGCAAATCTGCTATGGTATTTAAATTCTGGCAGTATGTTCACAACGCCACCTGAATAAGATCATTACCCTTCTCTAGACATTATCAGGGGGTGAGTATCCATTGCCATAAAAGTTGATAGTCTCTGTGAGACTCCATGTTTTGTATCATCACATTATCACAGTATATAGCTTGGAAAAAGACCCACGTCCATCAAGTCCAACTTTAAAGAATTAAACAAATGTTTTTCCCCATATTTTTGCTCTCCAGAAAGGCATCCAGGTGTCTCTTGAACATGTACAAAGTACATCTCACTTCTACCCCTGAGGAAGTCTCCAGTTGGAGATGTAATGCATGGGGAGCCCTCCACCTCCTGGACAGTCACTACCCCCATCTGATGCTGTGATATCTGGATGTATACTCACCGCTATGTGACCTGTAATGTATACCAGGCATTTGACTTGTTTACCCATTATATTTCATCATTTATCCATAGATGCATATCCTTGTGTCCTTCCTTGGTAGGGCTTATTACATTTTACAGTGGCTTGATGTTATTCCTTTTTGGATATAGGTACAATTTCATCTATTGATTTTGGGGTAGTGTAGGTCATATTTGATCTTAAACAGGAGGAGTTCTGCTGTTTCATTTATCAGGATGAAACAACAAATGTTTTTGTGGATACTTTTTGGTCCATTTTAAATGTTTTTATATTCAATTGTCTGTGTAGAGTTTTGTAGAAGTTTAATAACCTATGTTGCACCTATTGCTTAGCCTCTATGACACACAGTTGTTTTGTCTTGACCTTGAACATGTACAAAATAGCCACCATCACAAAAGTCAGAGAGTTCCATAGTCTTACTGCTCTTACAATAAAAAATCCCCATCTATGGTGATACCTCTCCTCTAGGTTTAGTGGATGCCCCCTTGTCCTTGTCACAGGCCTAGGTATAAAAAGATCTTTGGAGAGATCCTTGTACTGTCCGTTCAGGTATTTGTACATTGTAATGAGGTCTCCCCTCAGTCGTCTTTTTTCTAAACTGAACTATCCCAAATGTTGTAATCTTTCATTGTATTCTATTCCGACCATTCCCCTAATAATCGTGGTTGCTCTCCTCTGCGCCCATTACAGTTCTACTATGTCCTTTTTATACACTGGCGCCCAAAACTTGTACAAGGGCTTCAGCTGTAATTTTACCAAGTAATTGACAGTATAGAACATAATTTTACCTTTTGTTTCCATGGCCCTAGTGCATAACTTTACATTTATCTACATTAAACCTCATCAAACATTTCTCTATCCACTCCCCAAGCTTCCACAAATCCCTCTGTAATGCTAAACTATTGACCTCAGTATTTATTACTTTACACAGCTTAGTATCATCTGCAAATATTGAAACTTGACTGTGTAAACCCACTACAAGGTCATTAATAAAAATATTAAAAAGAAGTGGCCCCAATACTGACCCCTGTGGCACTCCACTGGTAACATCAACTCAATCTGAGAATGTGTCATTAATGACGGCCCTCTGTTTTCTATCACTAACCCAATTGCTTACCGAAATACACAGATTTTCCCCTAGTCCCAGCAGTCATGTTTTATGTACCTTTTATGCAGCACTGTGACAAATGCCTTGGAAAACTCCAGATATACAACATCCACAACTTTCCCCAGGTACAGTCTGTAACTTACCTCCTCATAGAAGCCAATCAGATTAGTCTGACAGGACCGATCTCTCATAAACACTGATGCTGTGTTATAAGGTTATGGACAGTGAGATACTCCAGGATAGCATCTCTAACAAACCGCTCAAATATTTTCCCCCCAACAGAAGATAAACTCACAGGTCTGTAGTTTCCAGGATCGCTTTTTGATCCTATTTTTGTCTCTTAGTAAGGTTTATAACAGATCTATTGCAAATAGATTTATTTGGTAACTATGTATTCTTTGGAAATGTGGTTGAGATATTGTGAAAGTAAATAATATAATATATAATAATATAATAATATAATAATACTTTATTATCCCAATCGGGAACTTATAGTGTCACATCCGCAAATACACTAATTCAACAGAGATATAACATATATAAAACTCACATAAAAACCACATACACCATACAACAAAAGGAGAGACACAGGTACACATAAATAATAGTACCCCCCAATTACATTTCTTGAAGTCGAACAGCACGGTCCTTACATATTCTACCGCTGTTCGCTGTATTTGACTAATTTTAATATGGCTGCATACAATGGAGCACATTTATTTATCCGGTCCAGTCGCGATCCAGCCGCGCGTTCTCCGACATGGATTTGGGTTCTGCCTGGATTCACTAAGGTTGTGCGCCCGATATCCAGTAGGTGTCACTGTGGGCCGAGGTCCGCCGGAGTTTACCTGCTTCTTCTCGGTGCATGTAAGTGCTTGATCTTGCGACACATTTCGTTTTTTAAATTCCGTGGTTTTTCCAAATCCGTCAGGGTTGTCTGGAGGCCACGCCCCCAGATTTCTGTCACATGAAAGCCGGCGCCAAAATCTGATTGCGTGCGCCAAAATCCTGGCGGAATTTGGCGCAAAACGGAAAATTCTGGAAACCCAACGAAAGTTCGGCCGTGGAGCCCTTTATAAATGAGCCCCAATATGTTCTGAGTTTTTTGCCAAAAAAATGCTGAAGCAAATGAGACATGCCTCCTTTTCTATTTTCTTATTCTATGGCCACTTATTTTACATTTTGGAATTCCAAAAACTATATTAGTGATATAAACCAATCAGGCCATAAAGTCAGATCAGTTCACACTCAGGTTAACTCCTCATGTTTGTAGAACTCTCATGATTATGAATTTTTCATTGACATCTTGTTTTGCTATTTTCATGTCTTATTTATTTCCTTGAGGCACTGAATTATTATTATGTAATGTAACGTGTCTTACTTTGTTTGTGTTTCCAATCACTTGTGGCAGTGAAGAAAGATGCTGCAAGTCTTTTTAACTCAAGGGTCTTATTTTTTATCATAGAGCACATTTTGAACACATATTAAAGAGTTTTCATGTGATTTACAAATAAGCTATGATAAGCCTAAAGCTGGAAATCAAAATAAATCGATTGAAATATACTTGTCTTTTGATTCTTTTCTGGGCCATCTATTCCCTCCAGTTTCTCATCTTTTTGTAATAGGAGCTGTGCAGTATGGCATTTATTCATACTATTCACATTCATACACATACAAGCAGGCCGCGACTGGCAGCTCACATCAAAAGACGTAACATAGAGATTATGACATCACATGCGACCAGAAATGTATTTATGTGACGTCACGTTCTAACCTAGTGATTAGGTCTGTGCTCGCATTAGCTAGACGAGCCACTGTCCGTCTTAGTGACTAATATGGACCATTGTCCATTTAGTTTTTGAAAGTACAGCAGCATTTACTTTCTTGTTTAGGTTCCCCTGATGAGTGTGTTTTTACCGACGCACGAAACGTGTAGGAAAATAATGCTAGTACATAGTTTATAGCTTGAGGGCATACTAGCCATTAATAGGTGCAGCTTGGGGACCACCCTTGTAAGGGCTGGGAGCAAACTCGTGGGGCTTAAGGAATGAGTTATACTAGGGCTTACTAGGCAACAATCGTTTCTGGATTTCCCTACCCCTGCATACCTGAATGAAGTTTGGTGAGATCAAACCTATCTATTTTATTTATTTTTTTGCCCTACTGTGCTATGGGAGATTATCATTGCTCTCAAGTTTTATGTAAAATGCCATGATGCTGATCTAGGACAAGTTATCCCTGTCCACTGGTGTTAACTGTCTTTTTAGGTTAAATCACATTGATGGAGGACAAGTTTCTCTTGTCTACTGGTGTTGAACCCTTTCACTAGGTTGCATCACATTGTGTGATATTTATATTGGACTATTTGTTATTTGTGCTTTTATTGCATAGTGATTAAAAGTTAAGTTTTAATATTTTTGGGCTTTCTGCTATTTCACATGTGATTCTAAGACCACCCTTATTGTGTTATTGTGCATATAAAGACCACTTAAAATTGAAGCAATATCAGAATTGCTGAATAATGAAACCTTCTCCCCCAATCCATACATGTATTTCATTATTAGCTTACTTAAAAGGAACCTGTCATGGCAATTTGGGACATTAAACCATTTGCAGGTCCTTATGGTTTAGTTTCCCAAATTGTCATTATAATATTTTAAGCAGGAGTAAAAAAAAAAACTTTCTATTTTTATAAAGTGACACAAATACAAATACAACCCTCATGCAGGTCGATTGTGGATCCTAAACCAGATGTCCATAAGGACCTGTAGTTTGTTTAATGTCCCAAACCGACCTGACAGGTCTTCTTAAGGAGCTTTTTGGGTCCTTCAGAAAGCAGTAGTAGGCTACAGCTACTCTAGGATTCCAAAAAGATGCAACATTATTATAGAGAAGGAGAATGTGGTTGACGTTGGGGACTCAATGACTCACTCCTCCTCTTAGTCACAGCAGGATGATGTTTTTTTTTCTACAACTTACCTTGGAGCCAGGAGTCAGAAAACAGGCCACCTGCTCCTACTCTTTCCAGCTGAAGCAAAGCACAAAGTCTGTCCATTGGGTCCTTCTATCTGTTGCCTGTACTATTTGCACAACAGTAGGAAAAACGGGATAGGGTGTTTTCACAGAAGTGTGACTGAGAGTTACATTGGGGCTCATTTACTAAGGGTCGGCTGCTCACTTTCATCGGACTGTGCACTTTTTTCGGGGATTACACGGCTTACACAGGTATTTACGAAGTGTGTGCACTGGGATTGTGGCGCACATGACCCTTTTGTGGCGCAGCTGCGCTGACTTCCATGCGGCACAATTTAGGGGTCGTGCCATGGGACGATCCAACTGATTCAGACTGAATGCAGGATTTAACTTTCAAATTTTGTCACAAGAAATCATATGTACCACTAAAAAGATGGTGAACTCTGTCGGTCCTGTGCGGGAAAGTGACACATGAAGGATATCGGGCGCACAATCTTAGCGAATGGCGGCACAGTGCATTATCGTCAGACAATGCACCTTCGGTGAACTCCAGCAGCCGTGTTAGTAAATGTCATAATTCCCTACTACCACCACTATTAACGCTTTGCATCTGCCTCTAATACCCCCATAAACAGCCAATTAACTGCCATTCCAGGTTGCTAAATGTTGCAGTTGCAGCCCCATGCCCCAATCCTTCCTGCCCTTAATTCACTGTAATCATTCTGTTCTCTTTAGTCATAGAGACAGCTATGCATTACAGCCTTCTGGACTATAAGCCATAGTTTGAGCAGAGATTTTGAAAAGTGAAATACATATTTTACAAAATCTTTTTAAACATATCTACTCAGATTTTCCTGCTATAATGACCCTATAATGACCCAGATAGCACATTGTGTTCTATGTGACTAAAGAAAAACTAACGTTTTCAGTCAATATAAAGGAAAAATACAAAAGAGAAAAGAGCATGAGATATAAAGCGTAACTTATTATTGCAACAATATTTATAATGCTTATCACTAGATGTCTGAAAGCCTTAAACCACGGTGTTTGTTTTGCTTGTTGACTTTTACATTTTCTTCTAGAGGCATAACAATGCGAGTACCTTTCACCTACTTCACATAAGACATTTAGTTAGTCCTAAGACAACAAAAAAGAAGTGTAATAACTACAGAGAAACAAATTTTTAAGGTGACCATAAAAAGCATAGTACAATTGTTTATAAGATCAGAAACAGCAAAAGCACATGTATAAAACTTTTATAATATTGTAAAACTAAAGTAGAATTTTCTTTAGCCTGCAAAAAGCCGAAAAGTATCTGAATTGATCTTTTAGATTTGTCATATTTATGACAATCGATCGGTGGGATCGGTGTAGGACCAACACTCAAGAAGCTCAGCTGATGTTGGCAGTCAACATGCAGAACAGAGCTAGAAGTAGTGACTACACAAAGAACTAAGCTCAGGTTCTATTCAAGTCAATAGTTTGCAGGGATGGACACCACTATAATAATAAAAAATGTACTCACCTCCTCTGTTGCTAATGATGTCCCGTGCCGGGGTCCGTCTGATCCATGCCCCGGTTCCTCCCATCCGTCTCTATCTCTCAGCATTGTAGGGCGCTGGGAGATGGAGATAGAGCTTCTGGCTGGCCCAGAACAAACAGGCGCGCCAGCAGTGCCGGAGGAGGTAAGTACACATTTTTTTTTTAAATAGCCTGCCCCAGCCTTAAGTTATTACTAAAACTCAGATAACCCCTTTAAGGGGCCATGTAGTTAAGCGGGGCATACTTTTGTGTTAGGAAAATAGCCTTAGTTTTATATGACCATTTATACCATGTATACTCGCGTATAAGTCAAAATTTTCAGCACAACGTTTACGCTGATATATCGAGGCTTTAGCTAAGGTCCAAATTTCAAAATGATTCTATAGGACATTCCTTCAGCAATTATTTCCAAATGTTTGTGCAAAAAAGTTCTTTTCTAATCTACGAAATTCTTTATTTAGCTTTCTAAATTGATCTGTTTCTAAGGGCTCTTTTACATTGACATTGGTGCTCAGCTTCAGTTGCGCACGCGTTATTTTTGTTTCCTTTGTGTCTCCATTTTTCTTCTGTTTTTGTCTCCGTGATGCATCTGTTTTGTCTCCACATCTGGAAAAAAAAACTGAATGTGTAACATTGCTTTGCAAACAACACACCTGTTTTTTTAGCCTCATCAGTAAAAAAAAATGATGTTGCATCCGTTTTGGTTTTTTTTTGCGGACCCACTTCTATAGGCTTCCATGATCCGCATCCATTAAAAAATCAAAATCCGCATCCATTAAAAAATGTGAAAATACAAGCAAAAGGGGCACATTTACTTACCCGTCCGGTTGTGTCTGCCGATCCGCTGAGGATTCGGAGCTGCCGCAATTCCCTTACAGCATGCGCCCGATTTCTTGAATGTGTCGCTTCCCCAATCAGGTTCGCCGGAGTTCACCATCTTGTTCTCAGTGTTTGTGATTGCTGATCTTGCGATACAATTTGAATTGTAAATTCCATGGTTTGTTTGAATCAGTCAAGTTGTCCGACGGCCACGGCCCCCGATTTGTGTCGCCACAATCCGATCGCGTGCAACACAATCCCCTGTGCGATTCAGAAATAGTCGGGAAATCCGACAGAATCGCGGTCTGCAGACGCTTAGTAAATGTGTTCCAATGTGTAAACACCCATAGAAATCAATGGCTTTGTAAGGCATCTGTGAAAAAAAAGGAACAACGGACATGAAAAACAAAAACCAATGTGAAAGAGCCCTTTGGTTGTTAAAGTTTACTTGTGTCAATCACATAGCTCGGAATTACCTAGTAAGCACTGGCACTTAAAGATCTGCTACCAGCCTGTCTTCCAATTACATGTCAAAAGGTTTCTTTGAGTTTCATTCCCAGTAACTGTAATTATAAATACCCTGAGCAGCCTTAGGTGGGATGATACTATCAGGATTTTGATGCGGTAATATATGCTAACTTTCTGCTAAATATAGCTGCTTTTATACTGACAAAATCAAAACAAAATGTGAAATATTCATCATGCATCAAGCACAAGGACATTACAGACTTACAGAATGTTTGCAAATGTAGGGTACAAATCCCTCTCTAAATTCCTTTTTGTCAGTGACCTGCACTTAACTAGGAGCTGAATGTTAGATGTGTAATCACAGTGGGGCTTATTTACTAAGGGTCCGTGGAACGCACTTTTGTCGGATTTGGGCAATTTTCTGGATTTGCGCCGGCTTTCATGCAACAGAAAAGGGAGGGCGGCCCGGACGATCCAACTGATTCAGACTGAGCGTGGGATTTAATATTCCAATTGTGTCGCAACCAATGCACTTACATGCAACGGGAAGAAGAATGTGAATTCCGGCGGACCTGAGCGGGAAGCGACAGAAATCGGGTGCACGATCTTTGTGAATGGCGGCACAGTGCATTGTCGTCGGACAATGCACTTCAGGTAAGTAAATGTGCCCCAGTGCAGGAATCTGATTTAACAGCTCATATTATTATCTCAGCGCTGAAAAGTAAGAAGAAATCAACAAAAAATACCATATAAATACTCAATAAGTATAAATTATGTAGCAACTAGTGATGTGCAGACCAGAACTCATAATGTTCGGATCCATGCCCTCAGTCAGAATTTCGGGTTTGAGTTCCTTTCACCACCCCTGTCAGTAACACCTGGTGCCAGCACTCAATGGCGGTGGTGCGTGTGCACAATCACTTACATGTTGGCACAAGCGAGCATGCCACCATTTTGGGGAGGATTGGTGACGTCACTGCTGGGATTTAAATGCTGGTGGCACCAGTCACAAGTGTTACCTGTGAGAATTTGGGTTCGGTCAAACAGGGCTGAAACTGAACTTTATCGGGTTTGCCCATCACTGTTAAAAACCTCAATTTATTAAATATTGTAGCAATTTAACTTTTTCTATTGCTCCTGGTTCTCAACTCTAAAGTACAGGAAATTTAAGTAAATTACAGAAAATCTTGCTTTCTTGATAGGAAATATATGTTGTGAAACATACATATTTTCTACAAAAAAATTGGAATGGGAACAGAATTATATGATATGGGTAGAAAAATCAAAATAGTGGAATTCTGGGAGTTTATCCAAGGTGGTTTATCTGGAGCAGATGAGAATATGTAGAAGCACTAACACAGCCAGGAGCAATTACTTTGTGAGAAACAAAGGCACCACGTTAGAGCTGTTGGTGAACCCTTAAAAGGGGTGTTCCCATTACAGAAAATTCATGTTATTGTATTATAAAAAGTTATACACTTTCCCAATATACTTTCTGTATTAATTCCTCACAGTTTTCTAGATCTCTGCTTGCTGTCATTCTATAGAAAGCTTCTACATTTACTTCCAGTAGAAAGAAATCTGACCATGGTCACACAGATGCACGGCTCTTTAGCATCATAGAGAGTAATCAGAGCTGTGTGATATAACGAGCAGTGCACCTGTGTGACCATGGTCAGATTTCTATCCACTGGAAGTAAACAGAAGCTTTCGATCTAGAAACCTGAGACAAATTAGACTAAGAAACAAGAAAAAAATTAACTAGACTGACACGAAAACTAGAAAGAGAAAAGATATATCTGCCCTTAAAGGGCATCTACCACCAGGATGAAAGACTCTATGCAAATGAGCCAGAAGGGCTCCAGGCTCCATTAACACCCATGTAGTTGGTAGATACCCTTTAAATCTTTTACTGTTGAATGCTCATCCTATTAAAGGAGAAAGTTGTAGCATACTTAAAGAACTCAGGCAACAGTTTCGACCAAGTTAAACAAAATAGTAAAACCTGTTACCAGAGACATTGCCCCTGGAACATAATGATTCTCTAATTTTGGTGCATGGTTCTTGAAATTTTATAGTTAATATAAAAAATACTTCAAAATATTCATTGTATCATCCATCAAGTTAAATTTTTTTGTTCAATTATTTATGGGTTATTGTTTAATAACTCACAATACCATTCATTAGACACGCAAATAATGAATACATAGATTGACTATTCTAACAGGAAAGAAGCCTTTATAGATGTCTTAAACCTCTGTCCTTTACTCATAATGGATATTCTCCTGTCCTTTGTACAATCCTTGGAATGTATATAATATGCATTGGTTCTTCAAACTCATTGTATATAAATAACACCAACCCAAAGGCTCCTATAACATTTTCCGAGCCTCACATTATAAGAGAGACCTTTCATGTCATTGAGTATTTAGTCGGTGACCCTTGAACCCTCTCCAGTTTGACTACTATATATCCTTTTTAACATTGAGGAGCCATAAACTAACTTCAAAATGTGGCCTTACATGCAATTTATAAAGGATATATACATTACTATTACAGTTTTTATATCTATTTTTATACATCCTAAAATTTTATTGGCTTTTGCATCTGCTGATTGATGCTGATTTCTGCTTCTTAGTCTACTTTTATATGCAGTAATAAGATTAGCGTAGTGATTACAATCATTAAAATTCACCTGACATGTACTCACTCTTGTTCTCATCTTATCTAGGTCTTTTTATAATATTTAGCAATTATTAGAAATTGTTTTAAATATTCTTCAAAGTTTCTTTTATTTTTTTCATCACTTTACTTTGTATTCCTTCTACATTTACTGTAGCACATCATCTCCATGATTAAGATTTGTGTCCACCTCCATACAAAACTAGGAACGCTAGTTGGGTAGTGCCTGTTTTTGATGCATTAATGCAAATAAGTTTCCACTGTTAATTATAATAATAATACATCTTTATTTCAATATTCCACTGCACTTTACCGATCATGAGGTACATATCCAAACCAAATAAGACATTATAGAGTAATAACATAGCTACACGAAACAATAGGAGTGAGAGCCATCTAGTTTACAATCTATGAGGAGGACAGGCTGACACAGAAATAAGGAATAAGAGCTTGTACAATTGTCCAGCCATTTTTCATAAGGGATTAGAATAATTGATTATAATAAAAATAAAACAAAACAATGAAATGTATGAATAATTCTGCTGCATGAACCAGTCATTAGCCGCCATCTTATAAACACAGTCCAATCTGCATTCCTGTAAATTGGTATCTAGGGCTTCCAGGATTATATATATATATATATATTGGAGGAGAGAAAAGATGGACCTGAAGAGATGGGTTTTAAGAACGCATTTTAAGCACATCATGGAGATAACTCTGCCTACTTTAAAAAGCCTATAACATTTTGTGAATCATAAAAGCAAACTATTTAAGCTCAGTTTTGTGATTTATGACATGGAGTTTTGTTGCATTCATTTATTTATAGCATTATGGGGCACATTTACTTACCTGTCCGCCGGAGTTCATTCAAAGTGCATTGTCCGATGATGATGCACTATGGAGCGTTTGTGCGCCCAATATCCTGCATGTGTCGCTTCCCCGCTCAGGTCCACCGGAGTTCACCTTCTTATTCCCAGTGTATGTAGTGTATGTAAGTGCATTGTCTTGCGACACAAATTGAAAGTTAATTCCCACGCTCAGTCCGAATCATTTGGATCGTCCGATGGCCCGCCCCCTGATTTCTATCGCATGAAAGCCACAATCCGATCTCGTGCGACACAATCCCAGCGTAAACCCCTGTTAAATACCTGTCAAAGCTGTGCAACCTGTGCAATCGATTCACCTTAGTGAATCGCCGGAAGACCCGAATCCTCGACAGAGAATGCGCCACTGGATCGCGACAGGAACGGGTTAGTAAATCTGCCCCAATGTGCTGGCCCTGAATATTGAAGCTCGGTGGTCCTGGTGACGATGAGACCTTGTTGACCTAGGCTTCGGTGACTGCATTAGTGACGAGTTGGTACCTCTCTCTGTGGCTTCAATGTATGCTGCTTCTGGGGCTCTTGTGTATTCCTGCTGGTATTTCGGCTGCAAAACTCACCAATGGCTTTTGTTCAATGGGGCTGGTCTCCAGGATTAGGGCTTGGTCCATTATTTCCATTGAATGGTAAGGATAACATTTTAGGACATAAAGGTATATTATAACTGTATACTTTCAAAGTTGTGGTTATGGTTTCAACAAGGCTCTTCCCTGTGAGCAAAATGTGGTCTATAAGGACATTGTTTGACAAGTGCTGGATGTGTTCAGAACTGTGGATACAGATGTCTCCTGAACAGAATAGTGAGGTACAAGATCTCCCCTGTTCAATATCAGTTCCTCTAATTTAGTTTGTGATTCTACAGAACTTTCTCTGCCTCTCTCTTCACCTCATGTTGCAGCCTTCCCCCACCTTGCAGCCACGCTTTGTGCACTGTGCAGATAAGCTATAAACCATTACTTCTTACACAGCACAGACATGGACTTCATGTTCTCTGCTACTCCATGTGACGGAAGCTGCCAGGCTAGTCACCATATACCGTATATACTCGTGTATAGGCCGAGTTTTTCAGCACAAAAATTGTGCTGAAAAACCTCCCCTCGGCTTATACACGAGTCAATAAAACACAAAAAACTTCCATACTCACCCTCCGGAGGCCCGATGGTCCGCGTTGCTCCCGATGTTAGACGGCTCCTCTTCTGTCTTCCCCGCGGCTGGTCTTCGGTCTTCTCTCTTCTCTGTGTTGTATCAGCCGGCAGATACGTGTCCACGCGATCAGCTGGCTGGCGCACAATATCACGCGACGGTGTCACCGCTGATGACGCCATCAGCCGCGACACCGCCACATGATATTGTGCGCCAGCCGGCAGATCGCGTGGACGCGTATCTGCTGGCTGATACAACACAGAGGAGACCGGAGACCAGCCGCGGGGAACGGAGCATCAGGAAGCCGCCTGTAGGTGAGTATGGTGTTTGTTTTTTTTAATGTGCTTGGCGAACGGGGCTGGGTGTATACTAAGGGCTGGCCGGCTGTATACTTAATGGGGCTGGCAGGCAGTATACTTAATGGGGCTGGCAGGCAGTATTCTTAATGGGGCCGGCAGGCAGTATACTTAATGGGGCTGGCAGGCAGTATACTCAAGGGGGCTGGCAGGCTGTATACTTCAAGGGGGCTGGCAGGCTGTATACTTAAGGGGGCTGGCCGGCTGTATACTTCAGGGGGGCTGGCAGGCTGTATACTTCAGGGGGGCTGGCAGGCTGTATACTTCAGGGGGGCTGGCAGGCTGTATACTTCAGCGGGGCTGGCTGGCTATGTGCTACTGGGGGCTGGATGGCTATATACTGGGAAGCTGAGACCAATGCATTTTCCACCCTCGGCTTATACTCGAGTCAATAGGTTTTCCCAGTTTTTGGTGGTAAAATTAGGGGCCTCGGCTTATACTCGGGTCGGCTTATACTCGAGTATATACGGTACATCTTGTATGTGCACTGTGCAGTGTTCAGTGGATTTACTCGGACGAAACTAAATGGATTTAATGCTAAATTACTTTGAGAGAGAACAGAAGGCATCATGGAATCTGTGGGCAAGCTAACTGGATTTAGCTTGAGGGCATAGACAGGCAGACATTAGTCTCTGCCCACTGGAGAGAAAGATTTTTGTTGAACACTTTCAGAACAATAAATGCCATAACTTTGGAAATAAAATGGCAGGTAGCACAAAGTAGACATGGTTCTGTTTTTTTAAAGGGGGAATCACGTATAATAATTTGGTAAAATCATTGGAACTTTACAGGTACGTTTGATATTGAGTCTACCACCTTCACTAGTATTATAATCTGATAGCAGCATGTTTTAGAGAAATGCACTGTGATTTCTATTATACCTCTATTATTTCTGTCAAGTATGGTCTTTCTGAGAAATTATCATTTTAATCTGTAAGCTAATTAGGCAGTTGGTGCTCCTGGGGTCTATTCTTAGCACCCAAAACACTGCTGGACCACCATACAATGTTTTAAAAGCAAAATAGTATAAGGGGCTTCACAGAAAATGGGCTAAGGTTAAATGCCTTGCTCTGAGTCTGCCTCATCCATCATCAACACTTGACTTGACAAGTGCTCCTTTGATGCAATTCAAATGTTGTGATTAGGGAGCCCAGCTCTACATAAACACTCATTCCAGTGTCGAAATGGGATGTTCTGCAAGCTTAGGCTACATGGACACTACTGTATGCTTGCCACATTCTATCTTCTGCAGCTCGGCCACCCAGCCTGGTCATGGTGCGGTGAGACAAAGTGAGCTCACTGCACCTTGATCAAGTGCCATAGACCTCTATTGTGGCCATGCAGCCAGATCACGGACACAATAACATTAATGTGAATATAGCCTTATAAAGGTGCTACGTCCAGGAACAACCGAGGTTATTTTTGACTGTTTCTGCCTTCATCTCTTTATCACTGCATGGATGCTAATGAAGAAGCATTGACATTCATGTACCCTTGCGACTTTCAGAACTCTAATACTTACCACTTACAGTATCCTGTGTTATTCCAATACATCTTTAATGAAAAAGTTTTAAAAATGATGATGTTTTTATTGGTAACCGCTAAAATATCAGTGATGAGAAGTCCAAAGTTTAATGAGAAATAAAATCTAAATATCTCAGCACATTGCATGGACGTTTTGGCAGCCATTTCTATAAAGCAGAATGTGCCTGTTATTACACTTTTACTAATCATATTCCTGCCATCAACTGGCACAGTCAATAGTTTACTTTTAATAAATGCGGGACCCTTTTGCTTTCCTGCTCGAAAACCACCATTAAAATAGATTGATTTTTGAACATTGTTGCTAATGTTATTTACTCTCTTTACTTTAATAGTGAATTGACTGAAGTCCAGCATGACCTGTTTTGTACCGAAACTTAAATGTAATATAGTGATAGATTTGAGAGACAACCAGTTGGATGCGTTCCTGGAATGATGACAACAGCTGAAGCCGTCTCAACAGGAACCCTGCAGCCATGTATACCGAGATCTAAATATGAGCAATCAAACAGCCACTTGGTATTATGCCTAAATGAAATGCTTTCCTTAGAAACATTTCTATGACCTACTTAAAAAAGATGTCTCTCATCTGAAACCAGCTTTTAAAATTAGCTTTGTCAGATAGACTTAGAGCCACAATCACCTTTGCAATAACCTTCAGACAGAAAGTGAGGCTCTTTTTCTATTAAATTAATCATTTTTGTCTAATCATCTACTGTAAATTCTAATGTTTTTGTTCAAAGAAGAAATTCTTAATGATGTCAACAGATGACATGTGATATATTTTAATACACCTCGGAAGAGAAGAACATCTCAATTTTCAGAAGTAGGCCATTCGTTTTTTTGTGGGTGACAGGTAATTATTTTCCATGATGGTTGCTTCAGACCTTGCCAGAACAAGAACTGCCACTCATTTAATTGGTTTTTACAAGATAGATTTAACGTGAAAAAAATAAGTCAAATTTCTTTTCATTTCCATTCCAGGTATGAGCATTTAAAAAAATAGATACTGAGCGCTCTTTGATGTCTGCTCTCAGTGCACCAATGGTTTGTCACCTTGACAGTGTAATTCCGTCACTTTGCATTTTGTCCTGAATTTGCAAATTGTTAAAGCTTTTAGAAGCATAATCCTTGTACCTATAGTATTTGTATTACACATTTTACACCAAATCCCTTTGTAAGCTCCTGACCTAACATCTATTAACAGGTGTCAGGGAAATCAAGTCAAGTGACACTAAATGGATCCATGCAGAATACTTTTTGGATGGGTCTAATTATACTGGATGTATAAATCCTCTGCTCCATATAATCATCCAAGGCAATACATTCTCCAATGCATTTAAAATGATTAAAGCATAAATTTAAATACACATTAGCAGTCCCATTACAGCTAATTAATGTTATTGTTTTTATGATAAAAAGTTATACATTTTTCCAATATACTTTCTGTATCAATTCCTCATGGTTCTCTAGATGTCTGGTTGCTGTCATTCTATAGAAAGCTTCTATGGTTACTTCCAGTGGACAGAAATCTGACTATGGTCACACAGGTGCACGGCTCATTATATCACACATCTCTGATTATGATACCAACGAGCCTTGCACCTGTGTAACCATGGTTCATTATAACACACATCTCTGACTACTCTGTTCTGTCTGTGCCAACATTGTGGGTTCATATCACCAAAGCCAAAAGTAGGGGTTTGGCATTCAGACTTACCCCTTCAACACTGACGATTGGTGCTGGCACCGCTCGCAATTAGTAACTGTTTGCCAAGCCACTTATGCACAAGTAACAATGGTAGCACTGATTGCAGGTTTTAGCGATCAGGTTGGGTATGGTTTAGCTGCAGGGATACGAACCAAACCTTTCTTTACTGTACGGTCGAAGACGCCAAACCTGATTGAATCCTCTCATGCCTCATAAGTATGCACTGTCCCTTACACTAATAATCGAGAGAGAAAACTACTGGATACCACAGACTGGTGAACATGAGGAACTGTGCATAGGCAATTAAGCAATAAGGACAAGGGGAAGGGTAAAACATAACTGAGCTGGAAACATACCGTGGATGCATATCAAATGGAGAACCTAAATCCACATAAAATAAAGCCGCTGACGTCACAGCTCGAGCAACAGCACTGGGGACAGGGGGGGGTTGTCGGAAGGTGAGTACAAGTTTTTTTTCTTATACGCTGGGCAGGGGCTGTATACTGGGTGAGAGGCTGTATACTGGGGGCTGCAGGCAGTATACTATGGACAGAAGCTGCAGGCTATATACTGGGCGGCAGGGTCTGCAGGCTATATACTGGGGGGCATGGGCTGCAGACTATATACTGGGGGCAGGGGCTGCAGATTATATATTCGGGGGGCGTAAGCTGCAGGCTATATACTGGGAACAAGGGGCTTCTGGCTATATACTGGGGGACATGCACTGACTGGCTGTATACTGGGGGTAGGCTGGGACCAATACATTTCCTACCCTCGGCTTATACTCAATCAAAAAAAAAACAATAGATTTTTACCAGTTTTTTGTGCTAAAATTAGGTACCTCGGCTTATATTCGGGCCGGCTTATACTCGGGTATATATACTGTAGTCATTTGGTCCCTTAGAAACAAGACTGTATCCTTCGATACGACCACCCTGCTGGTGTGATTGCACAAAGAAACACACATTTTTCGTATATAAGAAATGTCAGGGAGTTACTGCATATCCTACAGCCATCCTGAGATAATGATCACAGAATCCAGGAGGTCAGACAGGACTCAATAGCACAAGTCTACCCACCACTGCCAGAGTGTGGGGTGGTCGTATCGGAGGAAGCTATCTTGTTGCTAAGGGACAACATGGCTACATTTATTGGAAGTTATCTTCACACAGGAACATTTGTTTTGGAAAATTAATGAAATTAAATGTGACTGCCCAGATGGGAATACCCCTTTAAGTAGTAGAGGAGTGCAAGAAAACAGCACCTTGAGTGAAGTCACAAGCACGTGACTCATCACAAGTTTAGGTTGTCCAATTAGAAACATGCTGTCCTGATTCATGTGAAAGGCCTTTGTGGTCTGGCAAAGGACCTTGAGTGATGTCACAAGCATGTGACTCATAACATGCTTCAGGTCGTCCAATTACAAACATGCTGTCATGGTTTATATGAATGCCTTCAGTACTCTGGCCTCAATCCCCTTAGGTGATGTCACAACCAGGAAGTGACACCCACTTAAGGAATAGCTGAATATGATTTTAAAGGAAGGGCTGATAGATATACCAGGCTGTATCTAGGGCTAGAAAGAAGCCAGAAACATGATACATGAATGGCTGGAATTGTTGTCAAAGGCTCTCTCCAGCTGTGATAAAACTATTTTTTTGTCAGTAACTTTGCAGTTAATCTTTAAAACTCATAGCTATAATAGCATATAAACATTCTGAAGCTGTGCACTCTTTTACAGTGCTAGTGAATCAAATGTTTATCAGGTTATAATGCAAATTATGCTTGGCATGCTGTAAAAATATTCAGTATGTATATTAATCACATTGGGCAAGCTTAATTAAGTACCTGCAGTAAATTAATTACCTTACTTTGGCTTTAATGTAAGATTTGCGAGTCAAGTAATCTAGCTTAGCACAGCTAACAAATCAGTGGAGGTGCCACTTCAGTTTGGCAACAAAACAAAATATTGAAGATGACACGTCAGCTGACACCCACTGAACCATGAAGGATAGTTATCTAGTGCCCTGTAACTGCAAAATAACTCCTACAAAAAAAAAGCATTTTTAATATTGAAAAAAATGTAAAAACTCACATTCTGCCTTATGAGTCCCGTAATTATGATGGATATGGTAAAGATGTTTAACCATTGTTCAACAGATTCTTTATTATGTCAAAGTAAGAAAATATAATAGTAATATACATGTTTAATATATAGTAATATATTTACCATATAATATATAGCAATATATATGTGTGTACAATCCAGTGTACAAGGTCTATGCAATGAGTCAGTATAGTAAAATACAGCATTACCAACCCCCCTACCTCCCTTCTCTGCTGTACAGGAAACCTTAAAGGGAATCTGTCAGCAGAAATTGCTCCAATATACCACTACCAGTATGTCGTGAACACAATATCATATTTATTTAATGGCCTAGTGCGATGGGATTATCCAGAAAAACAACTTGAGAGTGATATATAATTTGGTTGCATAAAGTCATGGAGGCAGAGGGTTTAGAACCGAAATCAAGCTCTCCTCGCCTCAGAACCTCCCCTGAGAGGCATTTACTGATGTCCCAGGAGTCCTCAAAAGCCATCAATAACAGTGAAGTTGGCATTTTAGACAAGGAGAGCTTAAAGCTCATCACAAAGCTCATTTTTCAGGTATGACAGGTTCCAACACATTGTGTGTTGATTACAAAGCTACCCTTGCCTTATCTTTGAACAATTTTCTTTCTTTACATTCCTGGATTTAAACATACCTGGCTCCCTGCTAGAATTGTGTCATAAGTCCCCTGGGGAAGGAGGGTGGGAGTTGAGGCATTTTAAAAGTAACAGCCATCTGCCCCACTCATCCCTCCTCCCATCTTCCTTGCTGCACATTCAACAAAACTCTCCCACCCCCTCCCTCCTGCTCACTTCTGACACTGCCCACCACTGATACAGCTCCATTCACGCATTTAGCACTGTCCCACTGTCATACACACAGAGTTGAGGCAGGGCAACCAGTCTTCACTGCTCAGTGTGCATGATAGAGGGACAGAGCTCACAGTGGGAATTGTTTGCTGCGGCGGGTAGTAGCTGGAGTGAGCAGGAGGTGGGAGGGTTTTAGAAGACAAGCAGTACTGAAGAAGGTAGAAGGGACGAGCGGAGCAGATGACCATTCACTTGTCAAATGCCCCCTCCCACCCCGCAAGAATCAGCACACAATTCTAGGCACACATTTTTTATTCCAGAAATATTAAGAAAGGAAATTGTAATCAACATACAATGTGCTTTTGGAACTTGCTATCACTGTAAAATACGCTTTTTGATGACAGGTTCCCTTTAACTTCGGTGAACTATCCGACTGCTCCACTTTACATAACTAATTTAAATCTTACATCAAAGATGATTTTCTGGAAGTTGCCACCACATTGGGCCATGAAAGAAACAAGATCTGGAAGGTGTTAAGGTGCTTTACTAAAGGTTTAACACGGTTCTATATGAATAACTGTGATTTTTGCCCATAGTAAACCCCAGCAATGTGCATTAAAGCACTGAGGAGCTTAAGATCATACACTCAGTTATATATGTGTTGCTTACGAATACTTGAGCCCTCCACAGAGATGTCATTATTTGTTTCAGTGTCTGTCCTCAATAAGGATTAGTCTTTTTTTCTCAGACATACAATAGTGCCAATTTTATAGGAAACTACTGAAAGGCAAGACAGCAAACCGTTAAGACACCATGCTGCCTTGTATGAACATCAACTCTTCATCTCGTGCTAATTCTGACTAGTCACTGACCAGCGGGATGCACTATTTGTGCACAAATCCCATCAAAAGTCAGAAGTCTTTGGATCACTTACATAAAGCCTCAGATTATTCATGGAGGTTTAAAAAATCTATCTATACCACCAAATAAAGATGAATGAAATTAATACATAATCCGCATACAAAGTTATACCATAGACGCTGCAGAGCATTAGAATTTCAGTTACCTTTTAGCATGAACAAATGTCACAAGAGTTTAGGCCGAACATTTCTGATGGAAGTTTGCAGAAATGAGCCAGACATCTTGAATTAATTCCTTCTAAAAAGGTCATTTTATGATTCCACTAAGCCATTTTGTTAAAGGTCTACAAACTTTATGATATTAAGATAACCTTTGGGACATGATAGTTTTTGTTTTCAATATGTTTCAAGATTCCATTTCAGATCAGAATATTTATAAAGGTTTTACTTGCTTGAGAAAAGTGGCGGCATTTACCTAGCTACATAGGGGAGGTTCGCAGTGTAAAGGTAGTGTGTAGAAGCAGGACACGAAAGCCATGCACCTGCCCACCCTGCCATCAGCCATGACCCCTTCACACCTAAAGGGAAATATACTCGTAATGCCTGGTGATTCATAAGGAACTGCGATTATTGATATCCCCATACAGTGGAACATAATTTGTCACTTTAGAAGGTAAAATTCAAAGTTGTAGTTGTAATACAAGCCCTGGGAACAGATAGATGACACATGCCCCCCCCCCCCAGTAGATAGGTAGCCCCTGAACATGCCCATCAGTAGGTTGGATTTGCTGCTTGGCACCATCAGGTCATTCCACAGCTGCAACTTTGTCTGCAGTGAATGCCAAGGTGAGGTACACAGACGTTGAGCAGAACCGTAGTTGGGGACAGGCAGGAGGTCAGGACGGGTAGCAATAGGTCAAGGCAGGCAGCAGAGGAGCGTAGTCAGGAACGGAACCAGGGTCACAACGGGAAATCTGTGCTGGGCATGAGACAAAGCTCTCTCTAAGGCACAAGGCACGAAGATACGGCAGGGAACACAGGAAGAGGCTGGGAATTTAACGGAATTGGCAGCCAGCCAGCGCCTGCCGGACCCAACACTGCAACGTGAAAAGGTGAGAGCCATGGCTGGCGTCTGGGGGCACAGAGAGGAGCACAGGTGCGCCTGCGACCCAGGTCATGGGTCGCAGGCACACCCGTGACACTAGGTCAACTCTCATATCTCTGATACACGGTACATGTGAGAGATATGACCTAGTATTTATAAAATGTGATTCTCTAATACATAAATTTTTTTATAATATATGTATTATACTGCCCTGTGCATATAATGTTCACCCAGCTTCATACACAGAGCTGTTATAACCCTACAGACACTGCGCTCAATATTGGGGTGCCCTTATAAGAAGCAATTGTCATATTGTCACTGTACGACACACTTTATGATCCTATTGTGAGCACTATGTAATGAAATAAAGCTTGTGGAAAGACTGTATTGAATTTCTTGCCTTTTCTAGAAGTAGGAATGGATTAAAGTTGTACATTCTTGACTGAAAATACAATGCAAAGATAGATAAATCATTATTCTGGATAGATTAGCCTGTGAGGCGAGTACAGGGAAGACATAGTCACTGACATTACCCTGACAGTGTTATGATGAAGGAATACGCTGTGTCTTCTTGATAACACAGTATTCCGTTCCTTCATCACAAGTCAGGTTTGTCAGTTAGCTAGACATTACAGCTTGGGCTATTTCCAATTTTTGCTATTAACCCTTAACTTGTAGGCCTCAGGAAAATAGATAAAAATCATGTCAGGGATAATTGGCTATTAGTGGGACCATCAAATATCTACTGTAGCTCACCGTGTTAACACAGCCATCCATCCCATGATAGAAGATCCCGTACTTGAATGCTATGCGCTTAGACTCTTGGCCAAGTTATATTTAAGTGTAAGTTGTTTTTAAATGTGTCCTTGTGTCAGTATCCTACTGACCGCTGCTAAACTTAGCCACGCACCCAGGCATCTTCCTTCTTGATCACAGTGACAGCAGCACGGAGCCAATGACTACTTTGTAGGGCAAAGGTGGTAGTTAGAGATACTGCAGTATAGAGGAAGCTTCAGACCAGAACTAACTGGTATCCAACACCGCATATTGTCAATCAACATCCGGATAAGGGTCTAAAATGCAGAGCTATAAACAGGCTTTATCCCCCAGCATGCACCATTTATTCAAACAGATTTACTGCTGAACAATTGCAAGATGTAAAATAAATACAAAAACATTTTATCATTACATCGTTACAGTTTTATTTCCAAATGACAATGATATTTTCATTGTAAGTAAGGATTCATTCACATGAATGTGTCCCGCCCCGGCCATCATAACGCTGCTCACTCCTCCCCTCTCCGTGGAGGAGCGCACGGCCGGCGCAGGGACATGTCCTATATTTCGCAGTGCATGGTCACAATGCAGCGAGACAACGCCTGCTGACCGCACTGTGACCGGGCACAATGAACGTCAATGGGCACTGATATGCGGCCACCAATGCTGCAGCCGCATATCGGTACTGTAACGGGTGGTCCCGCGAACCAAATCGCTCCTCTGCCAGCGCGCCATCAATTGGCACTGGCCATATTGCATAATTCTTCATAAGCCTGCCTCTACCTGCAAGTCCTGCCGGATCGTTGTGCCTCACAGCCTGAGAGAAAACTTCCTGGTGATTATTCCTGCGTTCCTGTGTATTCCTGCATTCCTGCGTATTCCTGCGTTCCTGTGTATTCCTGCATTCCTGTGTGTTCCTGCGTTCCTGTGTGTTCCTGCGTTCCTGTGTGTTCCTGCGTTCCTGTGTGTTCCTGCGTTCCTGCATTCCTGCGTGTTCCTGCGTTCCTGTGTGTTACCCAAGTTCCTGTGTCTTACCCAAGTTCCTCTGTGTTGCTGTGTCCTGTGTGCCTGTGTTCCCACCTGCCTGGACCTCCCGTTGCTGACCCCGGATCTGGACTTGACCTTGCATCTCTGCCACGTGTCCTGACCCTGAGCCTGGACTTAACCACAAAACTGTCTTCCGCTAAGGTACCTCGACCTCGGCTGCCACCGTGGGCTAGTTGCAACTGTGGAACGACCTGGTGGTATCCTGCCGCAGCAAGTCCAACCCGCTTTGCGGCAGGCTCTGGTGAAGACCAGGTGCCACTTAGACTTTGGTCCCAGGTGTCGGCTAGTTCCATCTCCCGCAGTAGTCCAGAGGATCCACTGATCCTGACAGGTCCCCATTACGATTGTTTGAATGTACCCTAAGGCCTCTTTCACACTAGCGTTGGAGATCACATCAGAGTCTGATCAGAGAGCGATCAGGGTTTGGTCAGTGAATAACTGACATTTTTCATCAGAGTTCAATGAGTTTTCAGTTAGAGTTTGTTCAGTGTCTTAGTTTTTCACTCACTTTTTTGGTGTTTTCAGTGCATTTTCAATTAGTTTTTCACACGCAGATAATGCACGTGAAAAAGACTGAGATCTAGCTTTTCTATGGTAATAGAATTTAAACGTGCATTTAAAAAAAGCTTGCATGTGTGCGTGAAAAATAAATGCAAGTTTGAAAAAACCCATTGATTTCAATGGGTCAAAGTACAAGGCAAGTTCTGTACGTGAAAAATGCAAGTGTGTAAGACTGGGTGCTAGGCAAACAGAGTGAGTTTAGCAGGTATCACTAGCACCTGCAACCTTCTAGGATTCAGTATTATAGGAAATCTGCCATCAAAATCCATCATGATAAACCACTGGCATTTACTCATAGATCCAGGCACCGTGACTGTGATAAACCTCTTATATATTTTATCCAAAGCCTCCTTCCTTCTAAAATCAACTTTTAAAATGAAAAGCTACTCCGTTCTGTGGCTTCACGGTCTGTTACAGTGTGCAAGGAGCACTCCCCCTTTCCACTGTGCTTCCTTGAGATTACATCAGGCAGAGGGAGCGGGGAAGTGCTGCAGACACGGAGTGGAAGGGAAAGACCGTGCAATAACTTGTGAATCTGAAGCTTTACATTTCGGGCACAGCCTTTAACATTTTTACAGTAATTTTTTTTATGACACATAGGGCTAGTAATTTGCACCTGTAATCAGTGTGCCATATTTATCAAGGGTTTTCATGCGCATCACTGTAAACCGGAAGTTTGGCACCACCAAAGGGCACCATCATAGGATATTGGTTTACCAAAGCATACTGCCCCCCATAATAGTCATACCATGTTGCAAGCAAAGCCTCAATTATGCAACAAAATTTTGCAGTCATTGACCAAAAGAAGAAGGGGTTTTGGATGCTTGAACCATCTCAAAACATATCTCTATCCCATTGCTGTAGATGCAAGTAGAAAACATCCAGACTGTCCTGTATTGAGTGATATGAATGACACAGCTACTAGTGCAAGTTGTGATCTGAGTGGTAATATGATCAGCTTGTACTAGATGTTAAACTATAAGTAAAGACTACAGTCTGTGTAACAGAGGATTACAAAGTTAAAAATTTGTAGACATTTCAAATAAAATCAGCTCAGTTGTTGCCGTACACGGATTGTAATGAAGAAAATCTGTGGACCACGGCCAAAGTATCATGTTATGTTATTCTCTGTATCATGGGCTGTGTTATGTAATTGAAAACCAGCTTTAACCCCATTACACTTTACAGGGGAGGCCACATAGTCTCCAGTGTGAAAGGGATTAATGACAACATAATGATGCTGCTTGGTTTGGCAATACCAGAGCACTGTTATTCCCGTCTTAGTGGCATTACGCAAAAAAAAACATTAGATTCAGATGCAGGCTGCAGTCAGGTCCAATGAAGACTAACTTTGCTCAGGGAAAATAATAAAAGAAATAGTTTTTCGGGGGAGAAAAACAGACTTGTTTTCCAAGGAAAGCAGACAGCTTGGCTTCTAGAATGACAGCTTCTGTCTGGAAAGTTGTTTACCACTTTAGAACCTTTCTGGCATAGAATATTATGTAATATGACTCAATGTAAAGAGCAGGCATTGTCATTGTGTGTGCCTAAAAAGAAGGTATATAAAACGAACAGTCCCAGTGCCTAGTGTCTCGCAGCTAGGGAATGGAGCTTGGAGGAGAAGACTGCCAGTCTATCTGAGCAACAGGAGAAGAAGCTGAGATAGGGATACTCTGCCATTGGCCCGGGGCTACTAGCCTTTGGCCAGGGTACCAGCCTTTTTAGAAAGAGAGGGACAGCTATCCCAGCTAGCTACTTCTTTGTCGGTATTGCATATGTCTTAACCAATATTGAACATTGGTCATTTTTAGAAAATATCTTTAAGAATAATGAATTACTTCAACACTACTATCACTTTTAATTTTTTTCCAAAACCTTTTTAAATCCCCAATTTTAGCTACTTAGAAAGGAGAGGAAAGGCATATAGCTGTCTGAAAGTATACAATATTCAGATCAACATTTACCTATGGGTTATTCTGCAAAGTTTATGCTGCAAATAAAGTATCAACTGCTAACTGAGTTGTGATAGCATGTGGCAAGGCGACAGAGCCCCAGCCGCTTTAGCTGCCTACAATCAGTCGGTGCTTGCACATTAACTGGTGAGAGACACCCAGCTGAGCAATGTTCAACAAAACACAGTGGGGGTCATTTACTAAGGGCCCGATTCGCGTTTTTCCCGACGTGTTATCCGAATATTTCCGATTTGCGCCAACTTTCCCTGTATTGCCCCGGGATTTTGGCGCACGCGGTCGGATTTTGGCGCATCGGCGCTGGCATGCACGCGATGGAAATCGGGGGTGTGGCCGAGCGAAAACCCGACGGATTCGGAAAAACCGCCGCATTTAAAACAAAAAAGTGCCGCTTGGGACGCGCTTATTTTCACTTGGTCCGGCCCGGTGCCAGTGCGGAACGATGCTTTTCAGCGCAGCAGCGCCACCTGGTGGACGGCGGAGGAACTACCTTAGTGAATCCCGGCCGGACCCGAATCCACCGCAGAGAACGCGCCGCTGGATCGCGAACGGACCGGGTAAGTAAATCTGCCCCAGTGCGTCATCCAACAAACTCTTGGGAGTGAGGAGAGAAGTAACACCCCTGATCAAACCTCATCATACAAGGTACTGTCTCACATAAAAACTTTACTGCACAAGGTACTGTTCCATACATATGAACGGAATACAAAAACACATAGCACTTGCTCTGTTATAATAACAACTATTGACAGTAACCATAGCGGATAGAACTGCTATGTACAACTCTACAATCTTTGGGAGTAGTAGGCCCTAGATAAACCCATAAGAAACTCTATGTATTTATGTATTTGTATGTATTTTATGTTTACATATTTTTATGCATTATTGGGGAGATTCATTATGGCCTCTCTGCCAGTTTTCTAGCGGAAAAACCACATGAATCTTCCCGCCAGTTTGTGCCATTCTCTCACCCACACGTGTCGGGGTGGAGAGCAGGTGAGGAGATGGACGATCCGAAGGCGGTCTGGGGCATGAACTTCTGGCGCGCCGTATTTACTATAGTAGAAAACTAGAGGTCGGAACAAGCGGGGTTTGCATCCATATTCAGTAAGAGGTCGGACCCTCTTAGTGAATACAATTGCTGTACCACCAACACAGGGACTAATGTTCTAAACACCTTACATCTTAAGGAATTCCCCCTGTATGTTTATTTTAACACATGGTATCGAATTTTAATATTTTTTTTAATACTTGGATTACTGATTGTGCCAGAACAAGTTATGTTTATCAGAAATTCTCAATCTGTCACCTGCCAAATTTATCAAACTTTGGAAAGGTATTAAATTTGGTGCAATTTACAGCAACATACACTGTTAAAACTGCCCCACATAATAATTCTTTCTTGTTAATCTTTACGGGATATAAATTTATGTCTCTGCTAGTAAAAAAAAAAAAAGTAAACCAAAAAAGAAACATTCATGAACAGATAAAACACCTCTATATAATGCAGACAGCAGTGGGCATATGTGTTTCTCATGGGGACCTCATAAGAGAGCTCCACACTCATCTTTTACACATGAAAATACAAACCATTGTTGTACTCCTGTCAAATTGATATGTTAAGTTATTTGTGCAGCTGCTTGTATTGCTCCTTTGGGACTGGAAACAAGGATGTTGGCTTCCTGAGGCTTTCAGAGCCAGTAACCTTTGTGGGAGATTTAATCAGCGGCTCATAAGTATACTGATGCATGCCCGCTTACCTTTGGGCTCCACAAATCTATTCTGTTGATTTGTATGTGCTGTACTGATTAGCCTGCTGGGAGTCAGAAGTGATTGGCCTTGCAGTGGTTCACTGCAGTCATTGCGCCCATCATTCTTAGCATGTAAAGTTTTATTACTGCATCTCATTTTCTTCAATACCACAGAGTTTTGTAGGGTTGTAGCGGCATGCAATAAAACTATGTCTTATCGTTACTGTCTAGTTCTACTGTTTAACTCTATCATGTCTACATTTCTCTATTGGGTCAGTATCTTGGTCCAATACCGGATAGGTTTATTTTTTCACTCCAGATTTTTTTTTCTACCCCTTAACCGATTGCAGTATACATAACACACAAATTTCCTTACAATTCACTCTCATTTCTGTTCTAATAAAACACTACCTTTTACATTTATGTAAGGGGTGGACTGAACCCACTAACTCGTCCTACCTACTTACTAGAAACAATCCAAAACAGTTGCCTGTAACTGGGCAATGATCCCTGCTTAATTCTAATTTACCATATATACACGAGTATAAGCCTAGTTTTTCAGCACAAAAAAATTTGCTGAAAACCCAAACTCGGCTTATAAAAAAATATAGGTTTTACCAGGTTTTTGTGGTAAAATAAGGGGCCTCGGCTTATACTTGGGTCGGCTTATACTCAAGTATATACGGTATATAATAGATGAATAGACAAACAAATAATAATAGTTGCTAGAGACGAGTCAAAACCTAGAGGACAATGAAGTACCAAATCGACAAACAACATGAAAACCATAAAGACAAGCTAAGGGATCAGAAGATACCAGATACCAGTAGGACAGAATAAGCTTGGTCAAGTATGAACTACAACAAGCACTGTGGTTGGATCCCAGGACCTTTTACACTATGTCAGAAATCTGGTTCCAACACTGATAGGATGAAGATTCTGTCCATAACGACAGGTAAATTGTTATTGAACCAGGAAGGAGCCT
This sequence comes from Engystomops pustulosus, assembly GCF_040894005.1. Taxonomy (NCBI): domain Eukaryota; kingdom Metazoa; phylum Chordata; class Amphibia; order Anura; family Leptodactylidae; genus Engystomops; species Engystomops pustulosus. The sequence continues at coordinate 51,454,988 of NC_092415.1, forward strand.
ACTGGGTGTTGTGCATATTCAATCCATGCTGCTAGAAAGAAATAGCCCAGTGTTCAGACTGAACAATGCAATCAGCGCAGCCTCCACTGCACCTGGCTGGGTGAGGAGTAGGCTGGCACAGATATTACAACTTATCTGTCTCTTTGCTATCAGCTGTCAATCCCATGATGACTTAAGCTCATGTGTACTAGAGTCGATACCATCTTTGATTCAGGTAGAAAAATAACACTAAATAAGGTATAAAGAATAAAAATAAGGAATAAAAATATTACTGAATTTACTGGTGTATTTTATTGTAACTGTTACGACTTCCAGGACCTGAAGTGCCCTTCATCATACCGACTTATCTCTTTGATCAATCTGGATGTGAAGATCCTTTCTTAGGTTTATGCAAACTGCTTGGCAGTCATTATGCCTTCCCTGATTTCCCCCTTACAGTTCGGTTTTATGCAGTGGCGTAACTAGGAGAGGCTGGACCCTATGGCTAAATTCTGCATGGGGCCCCCCTTCCCCTTTAAAAAAAATATATATGCATATTTGTGTACATGTTAATACAATCACACACATATGTACACTTTCATATACACACATTTCTATACTTGCTCACATTTACATACATGTATACACTTGTACACACACATTTATGTACACATGTACATGCAGTATATACACACATACAGTATATAAAGACATGCTGCACATACATAAAACATATACACACATGTACAGTATATACAGCATATACACACAGACCATGTCCATTCACACAGCACATACACACACCTCTTGTACTCATACAGCACATACACACACCACATGCACTCACACAGCAAAATATCTACAAATCCAGAATACTTATATAAAGAAAATATACTTTCCTAAAACAGCTAGATGTGAGAAGATCATACATACCCCACACCAATATATTCACCAAAATAGGCAGCAAAGGGAACGTTAAATCCACAGGGGACAACAAACTATTTTTGCAGAAAATTGCACTGAGCGTCACACAGATCTATCATTGTACGCTCCCTTACACAATGGTAACCCAAATAAATAACTATATATCCATAAACCAATGAGATAATAAAAGTCACTTTTAGATGTGCGCCATTGTATTAGCTGCACAATAACAGAACCCTCCGCGTTTCGTAAGCATTTGAGTAAGAACATCATAACATAGGTGTAAATAATGGAGGATGGTGTGAAATAAAAACTTTATTCCAGAACATGTGTGTGTGTTTTTGGTGTTCTGGATCGCTGTGTGTTAATTTGTAGCCACATTAGGCGAAGAGGATCGAATGTTCATCGTATCACTCAATTTTCCCTACAAAAACTAAATAAAAAGTAATCAGAGAGCAAGTGTGTTCTTAGATAGTTCTGGATAGAAGAGGGTTAAAAACATGTACATTAGTTGATATTATCCCTTATTTAAATTTAGTAACATATGTTATATTTAGTAATAATTATAGTAACATATGTATTATCGTATCTGCGCCATAAAAAAGTCGGGAACGCACATATTGTTTGGCGCATAATTGTTGCGGATTATTTATAATGAGTTGGCGCCAGAAAGAATAGTTGTTTCTGACTATCCCAACTCGTCCGTCAAATGCACCCTGTACCCAACATAGGAAAACTGCACATTTTAGGGGTCATTTACTAAGGGCCCGAATCGCGTTTTTCCGGCGGGTTCAGCTAATTTTTCCGTCGTTTTTCCCTGTATTGCCCCGGAATTTTGGCGCACGTGATCGGGTTGTGGCGCATCGGCCCTGGCATGCACGCGACGGAAATGGGGGGGGGGCGTGGCCGTACGAAAACCTGACGGATTCGGAAAAAACGCTGCATTTTAAAAAAAACTGTGTCGCTGGACACGCGCTTACCTGCACCCGGCCCGGCTTGGTGAAGTTCAGTGCATTCCAATGAACTTCAGCGCAGCAGCAACACCTGGTGGACATTGGAGGAACTACCTTAGTGAATCGTCAGAAGACCCGAATCCTCCAAACAGAACGCGCCGCTGGATCCCGAATGGACCGGGTAAGTTAATCTGCCCCTTTGTAGTTTGTACTGTTTTTAATAAATGTGCTCCGGATGCCCCTTTACACACTTCTTAAATACTTGTGCAAGCAGTTTTCACTAAAAAGAACTTGCAAAAAAACTGGCGCAGGGTACTATAATAAAACTGGGTCATTGTGTTTTTTTCTGAGGGTCCATGTTCTATGTTTTGTTTGTGTCAGCGTAAGTTTATACAAACCAATTTTTCAGTAAAAAATTAGGCAACATAAGCCTTTCCGTGAATTCTAGGAGGAATACAGAAAGAAGGCAAACTTGGAAAATATGGTTCCATATTCCAGTCCATGAACATCATGGGGTGCCAATGTGTTTTTAAGGTGATGGCGGCCTACTTAGGGTACTCAAGTCATTATTATAAGTGAATCTACGAGGATTTATCAGTGGCAGAAACCTATAATCCTGCTTTAATTTTCCCATGGAGCAGTACAATACAGCAACAAAGAACTGTACTGTAGTAGCAATCATGCCTCCTAGTGTTTGAATCCCATAAGGAGCCTAAGTGAAAAAAATAATTATAATAAATTAAAGTAAATATTCTTAATGACTTTTACATTTTTTTGTAAAAGATAGCCATAGATAACCATCTACTCATATTTTTTAAATTGTTATATTTGACTATTTGCAGAAGTTGCTAAAATACAATCTTTATAAAAAAGAAATAGAATAATCATAACTTCAAATAATCCCAGACCTTGATCATTCTCATTCACATTTCTCTGTATCATTCTGCACAGGTTTTACACTACATATATAAATGTCAAGCTCTCTTTTAATAGTGTGAGACCTCTTGAAACTTACTTCAGTACTAACTCAGACCTTGGTTTTATAAGATGCATTAAAGTACAGGGAACTCTGAGAATTAGAATGAACAGACAAGAGGGAAATGAAATAAAAAATAAATGTAAGAGGAAGGATCAGTCTGACAAGCTAAAATATTGTACTGGGCTGCATTGTTATGACAGGATAACAGAAGAATATCACCTCATAAGATCCCTTTCAGTACCTGTGATATTCATCTTCAGGTAGAAGAAATGTCTGCCAAATCTGTGTCTTTGTATTTCAGTATTATGCGCAGATCCACAAAGTCAACACTTGCCTGATCCATTGTCAGGGACTAGAGATAAGCGAGCACTAAAATGCTCGGGTACTCGTTATTCGAGACGAACTTTTCCCGATGCTCGAGTGCTCGTCTCGAATAACGAGCCCCATTGAAGTCAATGGGAGACTCGAGCATTTTTCAAGGGGACCAAGGCTCTGCACAGGGAAGCTTGGCCAAACACCTGGGAACCTCAGAAAAGGATTGAAACACCACGGAAATGGACAGGAAACAGCAGGGGCAGCATGCATGGATGCCTCTGAGGCTGCTTAATCGCACCATTATGCCAAAATTATGGGCAACAGCATGGCCATGACAGAGTGACCGAATGAGGCTAGATAGCATCTAAAACATCCAATAATTGACCCTGACACTATAGGGGACGGCATGCAGAGGCAGCGGCAGCAGTGGCAGGCTAGAGAGTCTCATGGCGACACACCCTAAATGGACTCAGGTTTCACCAAACGAGGTGAAATGATTTCCTATGTGAACAAAAGGTTGACGGTATATTTAGTCGATAACACAGCATGGTGGCGACATAGTGACCAAGTTCCATAACGTATCTGGTGAAACACTCAAAAAATGAGCCTGACACAGCTCTTTTGATAAGGGGACGACATGTGGAGGCAGCCATGGAGAGGACTTCCATGATTAAGAGCGACAGTATGGGGCATTCATATTGCGCTGCTATGATTGCAACTTCAGGTCTCCAGCATGGCGGCGACAGATGGGCCGAGTTCCACTATATATCTGGTGAAACACCTGAAAATTCTGCCTGACACAGCTCGTTTGATAAGGGGATGATGTGCTGCATATCCTCTCGTGCTCCAGCGTCTGGGGTATAGAGAGTTGAAATGAGACATTGGTGGACGCTGTGGAGAATCGTGGAGGCAAAATAGACAGGAAATAGCAGGGGCATCATGCATGGATGCCTCTGAGGCTGCCTAATATTGGGATGGTGCTGGCGGTCCACTGCCAGGTGAGCTTTCGCCTGTCCAAGCCCCTGTCTCTCGGCTCCTCCCCACCCAAAATGGGCCTGGGGGCCAGAAGCGTTTACTTTGAAAAAATTATAATTTTCAAATCAGGCCGGGTCGTTTGAATATTTCACCTAGGAATAATGGAATAGCATAGTGGTTCTATTTTTAATTGTTTTTACGGAAATGGTTCCATGATTAAGAGCGACAGTAAGGGGCATCCATATTGCGCTGCTATGATTGCAACTTCAGGTCTCCAGCATGGCGGCGACAGATGGGCCGAGTTCCACTATGTCTCTGGTGAAACACCTGAAAATTCTGCCTGACACAGCTCGTTTGATAAGGGGACCATGTATGGAGGCAGTGAACTAGTAGTAGATTAAAGGTGCTGCAGTTAAAACTATGTTAGTTGGATCTTGAGATGGAGCTGGCGCTCCGCTGCCAGGCGAGCTTTCGCCAATCCAAGCCCCTGTCTCTAGGCTACTCCCCAAACAGCACTTCTAGGAACCTTTTGTATAAGATCAAGTGTAGTAGCGTTCTTATAAGTTTAGGATATGGCGGGTGAGGGGAATGTAAACAGATGCGCAAGTAGCGCTGAAATAATATTGGTAAATGATAAAAGTTTGCCAGTATATTTTGTGGATTACACAGCAGGGTGGCGACAAAGTTAACAAGTTTGATGTGGGAGCCATGAAAACAACCCAAAATTCTGCCCGACACAGCTCGTTTGATAAGGGGACGATGTATGGAGGCAGTGAACTAGTAGTAGATTAAAGGTGCTGCAGTTAAAACTATGTTAGTTGGATCTTGAGATGGAACTGGCGCTCCGCTGCCAGGCGAGCTTTCGCCAATCCAAGACCCTGTCTCTAGGCTACTCCCCAAACAGCACTTCTAAGAACCTTTTGTATAAGATCAAGTGTAGTAGCGTTCTTATAAGTTTGGGATATGGCGGGTGAGGGGAATGTAAACAGATGCGCAAGAAGCACTGAAATAATATCGGTAAATGATAAAAGTTTGCCAGTATATTTTGTGGATTACACAGCAGGATGGCGACAAAGTTAACAAGTTTGATGTGGAATCCATGAAAACAACCCAAAATTCTGCCTGACACAGTTCGTTTGATAAGGAGACCATGTATGGAGGCAGCTATATGGACGACTTTTGGAGGCAGCTATGGCGATGACGTGTGGAGGTAGCAATGGAGACAACGTGTGGAGCCAGCTAAAAAGACGACACGTGGAGGCTGCTATGGAGACAATTTAATTTGGATAGTGCCTGTATGTGGCAGTCCGAAAAAGTTTTCAAACCAGAGGAGCAGGTAGGTGGTCCTCCAGAAAAATTAAATAAATTGAGTGCCTGTATGTGGCAGTCCAAAAAAGTTTTCAAACCAGAGGAGCAGGTAGGTGGTCCTCCAGAAAAATTAAATAGATTGAGTGCCTGTATGTGGCACTCCCAAAAATTTCTTAAAACAGAGCACCGGGTAGGTGGCCCTCCAGAAAAATTAAATACATAGAGTACTATAGCTAGAGCCAGTTGGCCCTGGCAAAAAATAGCCAGTTTCCTATGCTTTAGTGTACAAAGAGGAGGAGAAGGAGGACAATGAGGAGGAGGAGTGCATACATTATTCAGGTTCAGCTTCTTTCACCCGGGGGAGAATGAAAATGCGGAGAAATCCAGGCTTTATTCATCTTGATAAGCGTCAGCCTGTCAGCGCTGTCAGTCGACAGGCGTGTACGCTTATCGGTGATGATGCCACCAGCTGCACTGAAAACCTGCTCGGACAACACGCTAGCGGCAGGGCAGGCAAGAACCTCCAAGGCGTACAGCGCCAGTTCGTGCCACATGTCCAGCTTTGAAACCCAGTAGTTGTAGGGAGCTGTGTGATCATTTAGGACGATGGTATGGTCAGCTACGTACTCCCTCACCATCTTTCTGTAAAGATCAGCCCTACTCTGCCGAGACTGGGGACAGGTGACAGTGTCTTGCTGGGGTGACATAAAACTGGCAAAGCACTTGTAAAGCATACCCCTGCCAGTGCTGGAAAAGCTGCCTGCTCGCCTACTCTCCCTCGCTACTTGTCCCGCAGAAGTACGCCCTCTGCCGCTAGCGCTGTCAGAAGGGAAATACTGGTTCAGCTTGTGCACCAGGGCCTGCTGGTATTCATGCATTCTCACACTCATTTCCTCTCCAGGGATGAGAGTGGAAAGATTTTGTTTGTACCGTTGGTCCAGGAGAGTGAATACCCAGTAATCGGTGCTGGAATAAATTCTTTGAACGCGAGAGTCACGGGATAGGCAGCCTAGCATGAAATCTGCCATTTGTGCCAGAGTCCCAACGCGCAAGAATTCACTCCCCTCACTGGCCAGACTGCCCATTTCCTCCTCCTCCAACTCCTCTTCTTCTGCCCATACACGCTGAACAGTGAAGGACTGAACAATGGTCCCCTCTTCTGTCTCGCCAACATTCTCCTCCTCTTCCTCCTCATCCTCCTCCACCTCCTCCGAAATGCGCTGAGAAACAGACCTAAAGGTGCTTTGGCTATCAACAAGGGAATCTTCTTCCCACGTCTCTTGTGACGAGCGCAAAGCTTCCGACTTCATGCTGACCAGAGAGTTTTTCAACAGGCCAAGCAGCGGGATGGTGAGGCTGATGATGGCGGCATCGCCACTGACCATCTGTGTTGACTCCTCAAAGTTACTCAGCACCTGACAGATATCAGACATCCACGTCCACTCCTCATTGTAGACTTGAGGAAGCTGACTGACCTGACTACCAGTTCTGGTGGAAGTTGACATCTGGCAGTCTACAATCGCTCTGCGCTGCTGGTAAACTCTGGATAACATGGTTAATGTTGAATTCCTCCTCGTGGGCACGTCGCACAACAGTCGGTGAGCGGGCAGTTGGAGACGGCGCTGCGCTGCCCTGAGAGTGGCAGCATCTGTGCTGGACTTCCTGAAATGCGCACAGATGCGGCGCACCTTCGTGAGCAAATCAGACAGATTGGGGTATGTCTTGAGGAAACGCTGAACTATGAGATTTAACACATGGGCCAGGCATGGCACATGTGTCAGTCTGCCGAGTTGCAGAGCCGCCACCAGGTTACGGCCGTTGTCACACACAACCATGCCTGGCTTCAGGTTCAGCGGTGCCAGCCACAGATCAGTCTACGCCGTGATGCCCTGTAATAGCTCTTGGGCGGTGTGCCTTTTATCGCCTAGGCTCAGCAGTTTGAGCACCGCCTGCTGTCGCTTAGCGATGGCACTGCTGCTGTGCCTAGAGCTACCGACTGATGGCGCCATGCCCACGGATGGTAATTCGGAGGAGGAGGAGGTGGAGGAGGGGTGGGAGGAGGAGGAGGTATAGTAGGCCTTTGAGACCTGGACCGAGGTAGGCCCCGCAATCCTCGGCGTCGGCAGTATATGAGCAGCCCCAGGGTCAGACTCCACCAAGTTAACCCAATGTGCCGTCAGCGATATATAGTGGCCCTGCCCGGCAGCACTCGTCCACGTGTCCGTGGTCAGGTGGACCTTGTCAGAAACGGCGTTGGTCAGGGCACGGATGATGTTCTCTGACACGTGCTTGTGCAGGGCTGGGACGGCACATCGGGAAAAGTAGTGGCGGCTGGGGACCGAATACCGAGGGGCGGCCGCCGCCATGAGGTTTCGAAAGGCCTCGGTCTGTACCAGCCTATAGGGCAGCATCTCCAGGCTAAGCAACTTGGAGATGTGGACTTTGAGGGCTTGGGCGTGTGGGTGGGTTGCGCTATACTTCCTTTTGTGCTCCAGCATCTGGGGTATGGAGAGCTGAACGCTGGTGGATGCTATGGAGGATCGTGGAGGCGAAGATGGGGTTTTCGCACGGGAGGTGTTTGGGCCGTGGTCCTCGGCAGGGGGCTGACTAGCAGATGACACAGGGGAAGGAGCAGTGGTGTGCCCGGCCGGAGGTGAACGGGCTTGGTGCCATTGAGTGGGGTTTTTAGCATTCATATGCCTGCGCATACTGGTGGTAGTTAAGCTAGTAGTGGTGGAACCCCTGCTGATCCTGGTTTGGCAAAGGTTGCACACCACAGTCCGTCGGTCATCCAGACTTCTGAAAATCTAGCCCTCGCCACGGGAGCTTGACTACGGGCAACATTTGGCGCTGATGCACCAGCTCTGGCCCTGCCTCTCCGTCTGGCCCCACCACTGCCTCTTCCAACCTGTTCTGCTATAGGACTCGCCTCCGTCTCAGAAGCACTGTGTTCACCCGGCCTATCAACCCAGCTTGGGTCTGTCACCTCATCATCCTCCGATCCCTCAGTCTGCTCCCCCCTCGGACTTCCTGCCCTGACAACAACTTCACCACTGTCTGATAACCGTGTCTCCTCATCGTCCGACACCTCTTTACACACTTCTTCCACTACATCAATAATGTCATCATCACCCACAGACTGCGACTGGTGGAAAACCTGGGCATCGGAAAATTGCTCAGCAGCAACCGGACAAGTGGTTTGTGACTGTGGGAAGGGTCCAGAAAACAGTTCCTCAGAGTATGCCGGTTCAAATGCCAAATTTTGCTGGGAGGGGGCAGACTGGGGGGAAGGAGGCTGAGATGGAGGAGCTGGAGGAGTGCTGATTTCGGTGACATGGGTGGACTGCGTGGAAGACTGACTGGTGGACAAATGGCTAGAAGCATTGTCCGCAATCCACGACATCACCTCTTCGCACTGTTCTGGCCTCAACAGTGCTCTACCACGAGTCCCAGTAACTTGAGACATGATGAACCTAGGGAGTGTAGCTCTGCGGCGTTCCCCTGCTCCCTCATCAGCAGGTGGTGTCTCACCCCACCCAGGACCACGGCCTCTGACCCCTGCAGTAGTTGGACGCCCACGTCCACGCCCTCGTCCTCTACCCCTAGCCCTCGGGTTAAACATTTTCAAAATTAAAGTGTAAACTTCAAATTATTGTTTTTTGTGTTTTTTTTTTAAACAAAACGATGCTATCCTATTGCTATGGCTAGTTTCTAACCTACACTGACAGCACACAACTGGATTTTGTGCTGTGCCAGATGACTTTGAGTTATAAGAGAAATAAACGTAAAAAAAAAATAAACAAGCAAACCAAAAAAAAAAGGAAAATATAACGCTATTGTAGGCTTAAATAAGCCGTTGGGGTTCTCCTACGGCTATTTTCTAGCCCACACACAAAGCACACTGCTTTGGCAGATTAATGTGAGTTCTAAAAAGAAATAAACGTAAAAAAAAATAAATCAGCAGACTCGGCGTAATTCAAATCAAACCCCTAATACATTGTCCCACTTCGGTGTTTGAGGTGGATATGTGTGTCACTAAGAGCTAAACACAACGGTCGCAAGTCCCCCTGCAAATTCCTCACAATATGGTACTAGCTGCACTACTAATGCCAGCAAGCCCAGCCACAAGCAAACCAAAAAAAAAGGAAAATATAACGCTATTGTATTGTATTGAGGTGGATATGTGTGTCACTAAGAGCTAAACACAAGTCTCCCTGCAAATTCCTCACAATATGGTACTAGCTGCACTACTAATGCCAGCAAGCCCAGCCACAAGCAAACCAAAAAAAAAAAGGAAAATATAACGCTATTGTATTGTATTGAGGTGGATATGTGTGTCACTAAGAGCTAAACACAAGTCTCCCTGCAAATTACTTACAATATGGTACTAGCTGCACTACTAATAGCAGCAAGCCCAGCCACAAGCAAACCAAAAAAAAGGAAAATAAAACGTTATTGTAGCCCTAAGAAGGACTGTTGGGTTCTTGTAGAATCACTCCTGCCTAACACTATTCTAATAGAACAGCCTAACGCTTTCCCTGACCAGCAGCAGCTCTCTCCCTAGCGGCATCCAGACAGAGAATGACGCGAGCAGCGCGGGCAGGGGCTAGTCTATTCCAGGGTCACCTGATCTGGCCAGCCAACCACTGCTATCGACGTGTAAGGGTACCACGTCATGCTGGGTGGAGTGCAGAGTCTCCTGGCTTGTGATTGGCTCTGTTTCTGGCCGCCAAAAAGCGAAACGGCGGGAGATGCCATTTTCTCGAGCGGGCGAAGTATTCGTCCGAGCAACGAGCAGTTTCGAGTACGCTAATGCTCGAACGAGCATCAAGCTCGGACGAGTATGTTCGCTCATCTCTATTAGGGACGGATTATAAATTCATAAACTGAAGCAGACAAAATAGTGGACTTGTCCTAGTGACTAGTGTGTATTTTATTGTATATTAATAAATATGTGTGTTTTGTCATTTCTAACAAGGTTTGTAAGCCCGGAGGCATATAGCTGTTTGGCTAATGACTGCGCAAAAGGGGATTTAGTTAGCGGGAGATAGGTATAGAACATGGCCCTTTTTAACGTGAGGTGATTTTTCCCCTTCTTATTTCCTGGGCTACGTGACTAACGGCTGGTCTAGTGTCGTGGATGGTACAGGAAGTACAGGCTGCAGATCCACTCAGGTTTCCTGTTGTTACCATGTCTGATATATACACAATAACCACTGATCAAAACATGCCAAAATATGTAATCAAAAGCCACAAAAAGAACAGAGGCAAAATAGATCAAGCAAATAATATCTTTATTAATAGAAAAATATACCACAAAACATGCTTAAAAACCTTTAAAAATTGTGAACGAAGTCACAAATGAATGACATCCTCGGGAAAGTGCTGGACACATGATAATGTGCACTATTCCCGGAACTCCAGCTCCCCCTACTGGCCACAATATAGTATACAACAATGTACAGAAACAAAAATAAATGGTGAGCTAATCAAATCTTTTGACAAGTCCATACAAATGCAAGATAACAACAAAAAGAGAGGTGAAACACAATAATGGATGGACACACAATTCAAGGATCAGCACAAAACCATGTACAAATAAGAAAGTTGTATACCTAAATGCTCAGGCCATGAGAGTGGGGTGATGGGGATAGATGCCCCACGCGTATCGCTACCTCGTGGTAGCTTCCTCAGGGGTAATCTGTTGGTGTGATGCAAGCTTCTTTTATGCTCCCACTCATAGCATCAACTTCCTGTATTGACCGGAAGTACTATGTGTGCCCATTAAATCAGTCCGTGTGGAAACAGTGATGCCTGCACAGTACACATTTGACCATAAGTACTATGTGTGCCCATTAAATCAGTCCGTGTTGAAACAGTGATGCCTGCATAGTACACATTTGACCGTAAGTACTATGTGTCCCCATTAAATCAGTCCGTGTGAAACAGTGATGCCTGCATAGATGTTTAAAGACGGCCACTGCCACTTCTATGATGTGTGTAAATTCTGGCATGAGTGCTCCAACTGTGGGGGCAACCATTCCACGATCCGCTGTTCCTGTCCTGCATCAGCCCCCTCCCGGTCTCAGGGTGGTGGTCGCACAGAGGACCCCAGTGCGCATGTTAGAGATGCTGCCATGGTTAGAACAGTACCCCAAGAAGGCGGAAACCCCCATTCTCAGGATGGATTTTTCTTTCGGTATTTCATCCCTTTTGTGCCCTGGGATTTCCTGCCGTTCTCCAGGAACCTGAAATCTGTTCGCAAATTCTCAGATGTTGCTAGGGATAAGGCTGGGAAGGAGGTGGAATTGGGCCACATGGCGAGTCCTTCCCGGGATTTGCCCTTCTCTAATTTGCGCGTTTCCCCCATGGGTGTAGTTCCCAAGAAGGAGGCCGGAAAATTTAGGTTGGTTAACCCCTTATCACCGACACTAGTTTTCAGCTCAATGACCAGACTCGATTTTTCAAATCTGACATGTCTCACGATAATTGGTTATAACTTCGGAACGCTTTAACATATCCCGGTGATTTTGAGAATGTTTTCTCGTGATACATTGTACTTCATGCTAGTTATAAAATTTAAGTGATACGTTTTGCGATTCGTTCTGAAAAAAAGTGAACATTTGGCAAAAGTTTGTAAAAATTCTTCATTTTCCAAGTTTGAAATGTTCTGCTTTCCAGATAGGAAGTAAAAATACCCAAAAAGCTTGATAAATTACATTTACGGAATGTCTGCTTTATATTGGGATGATATTTTATGCGTCCTCTCACTTTTCTAGGATGTTATGAGGTGCAGAACTTTAGGTGTGATTTTTCTCATTTTCATGAAAAGTGCCAAAACTCTTTTGAGGGAAAACTCAGCTTCCAAGTGACTTTGTAAGGCCTAAATAATAGTAAAACCCCATAAATTACCCCACTATAGAAACTTCACCCCTCAATGTATGTAAAACAACTTCTATTAAGTCCATTAACCCTTTAAGTGTTTCACATGGGTTAAAACAATATGGACCTGCGATTTAGAAACTATGGAATTTTTTTGGAAAATACATTCATTTAGGCCAAACTGACAGTTTCAGAATAAATTAAATGATGAAACGCACTGCAACGTTTGATGCCCAATTCCTCCCGAGTGTACTGGTACCACATATGTGGTGGTAAACTTCTGTACAGGCGCACGGCCAAGTATAGAATGAATGGAGGCGCCATTCACAGCAGATTTGTATTGTCACATTGTACTACCTATACATTTTTATTTTTTTTGGTAATGCAAACATATGAGGGCTTATTTTTTAAGGAATGAGATACAATGTATAGATAATTCATTTAGGGGGGTCTATAGCTTATTCATGAGATTTTATTAACTATTTCAAGGGGGACACAAACAAAATCATCAATTTTTATTTTGGATTTTTAGCATCCCCCGCGCTCACCGTAATGTAAAAATAATATTTTATCTTTATTCTCTGGTTCACTACGATTGCGATATAGTTTTTCTTATCTTTGCTCAATTTTCCTGAGCAAAACCAATATTGGAGAATATCGCATTGTTTTTACTATTGACAACTTTTCAGGGCCATAACTTCTGTATTTTTATATTGTCAGACCTGGTTGAGGGCTTATTTTTTGCGAAAAGAGTTGTTCTTTTCAGTCGTATCATATTATTTTCTACTTCTTGGCTTGAATAAGCGATCATCCGATCGCTTATTCAAGCCTTTACACTGCAATACACTTGTATTGCAGTGTATAGTGTAAGTAACTGAGCATGCTGCGCATGCTCAGTTACTTACAGCCGGGTCCTGCCAGGAAGCCAGAACCCGGCGAGAAGAGGAGCCGACAGCCTCGGGTCACTCATCGGGACCCGGGGCAGCGGCAGGAGGGATCGGATCCCTCGGTAAGCACACCGGGGGGGTCCGATCCACGGGGGACACACTTGCACGCCGCGGTCATGCTTGACCGCGGCGTGTAAGGGGTTAAACACCCGGGATTGGAGTTTTTCCGATCCCGGGTGTTAGTGCCGGGTCTGGGCTGTGATATCACAGCCCGACACCGGCACTATACTGACCCGATGTCCCGAAATTTTCTCCTGACGCGGCACCGTAGAAAGGCGTCGCGTCAGAAGAAGTACCCTTAATGACCGCCGTAGAATCCCGATAGGGCAGTCATTAAGGGGTTAATGACGGGATCTAGAAGGATTTGATATCGGTGACGTATGTGTCCTTTGACAGGGCTGTCGATTTGGTTCGCAATGCCGATTCCAGTGCCCTTATGGCCAAGTCCAATATTGAATTGGACAATGTTTTTTATTGTGACAAGTGCCTTCCGATGGGGTGCTCCATCTCATGTTACTACTTTGAGGTGTTTAGCACCTTTTTGGAATGGGTTCTCCTCTATGAGACGTCCTCTTCCTTGGTTACCCACTATTTGGATGATTTTTTATTTGTCGGTCCTGGTGGTTCCTCCCATTAAGATTTCCTCCTTCGTTCTTTTAGCTTTTGGCACTGTGCTTTGGGGTTCCCCTTTCGGCAGAAATAACGGTGGGCCATTGTGTTGTCTTGTCCTTTTTGGGCATTGAAATTGACTCCATTGCCATGGAGTGTTGCCATTACAGGGTGTCCGTGTGCCAAAAAACTGCTGCTGCAACAGATGCAATCGCTGTTACGCCATTTTTGCTTGCCCATGGGTCCCTTATCATGCCCATGGGTCGTGTGTTTTTCCGCAGGCTGTCACTGGCGACTGAAGGGGCAAGCTGCCCTCATCATAGGGTCCGTATTACTAGGCAGATTAAGGATGACCTATGTGTCTGGGAATTTTTTTCTTGCCGAGTACAACGGGCACACTTGCTGGCACTCTGCAGTCAAATCCGGTCAGGATCTCCAGTTGTTTACAGAGACTTGCAGGGGACCCCTTGTCCAAGTTGGACCGCGATGGAGGCCAGCTGGTCCCACTCGTGAGGTCGTAGGTTGCTCCCTCCAGCTGGACAGCGTATGGTAAAGCGTGGCGGGAATGGTGTAGGTTAGCAGGGTAGTGGGTGGTCGTTAGCGATTCTAACCATATTTTGGAGTTCACGCGGCAGTATAAGGATAGCTTGCACATGCAAGGGGCTTCGGAGTTGGTAGCGAAGCGGCGTTTGATGGGTTTGGCTTTCTGTTCTAAGCTATTTGGGTGGCAAGATGTGACAAAGTGCTTTTTCATTTGTCAGGTCCTGAAGGGGTGGAAATAGGGTTTCTTTTTCTATTCTATTTGCTTATTAGCCTCCCTTCCTTTTGTGTGCATGGATGAGTTTGAGATTTTTCTGTTCCGCGCAGCTTTTCTCATTGCGTTTTTTGGAGCCTTGCGAGTGTCGGAATTGGTGGCGCCGAGCGCTACTCGTCCTGGCGGTTTGTTTTTTGACGATATGTCCCTCTTGAGCAGTGTTCTGCGCTTTAGGCTTCGTCATTCTGAAACAGATGAGTGGGTGCGGGGTTGTTGGGTGTCATTGCGTCACTGTATCTGCAGTGTCCCCTTATTTAGCTAGCCGAGTATGGGGGGTTGCAATTCCTGTCTCATTGGGACTCTTCTCCTCTGAGCCGGTATCAGTTTGCTTCAATGTTTAGGAAAGCCCTGGAGGCTGTTGTGCTCCCCTTGACTGAGTATGGGACCCATTCATTCCAGATTGGGGGCGGCGACCACGGCTAGTGAATTGGATTTGTCTGATGGCGATGTGCAGCATATAGGGCACTGGCATTACAACTGTTTTGCGGGCTATGTTCGTCCTTATTTACTGTTGTATTAATGCTGTTTCATTTTTAGGTCCTCATCTAGCTGTGTGGATAATTGGCCATTCCAATGTCTATTGGGCGGAACATGGGCAATTGGTGTTGGTATGGTCGGAAATTATTCCGAGGGTTGTGTGGCAAGGGGCCTGGGATGTGACGGCTATTGAGAGAGGGCACAGGCTATTGAACACCAGGGTTTCGAGATTTTTATGGGCCAGAGGTAGCATGGATATTCGTTATAGGCAATCGGAAGGAGAAAGCAGTTGTTTGTTGATGGCTGATGGGATCCATCTGACATTGACCTGGACATATTTTTGTCAGGATTACATGACAGCGTTCAAAGGGCCTTATTTTTGTTGGCTGGGGGACGGAGGGTCGTTTAGGTGGTACATGACCTCCTTCTTGGCGGATAGGTTGGGGTTATCAGCCTACATGGCCACTGGCTGTTTTAGAAATAATACAAAAAAAGAAAATGTTTATATACAACGGTTAAATTATATCAAAGCTGTGGCCAACAGTCACATCAACCCACATGTTCAACTTTAATATAAGTCTCTGTGTGTTTATTACCAGTGGGTATTGGTTCAGGGTTAAAGGGGCCCGTGCTCTTGGTGGTTGGGCTAAACGTTATTTGTGCAATCTTGCAAGCCTGGAGGCATATAGTCGTTGCACTAATGACTGCGCAAAAGGGGATTTAGTTAGGGCTAGTTAGGTATAGAACATGGCCCCCTTTAACAAGAGGTGATTTTCCCCCTCCTTATTTCCTGGACTACGTGACTAGCGGCTGTGCTAGTGTCGTGGGTGGTACAGGAAGTGAGCATAGCTTAAAGGAAACCTATCACTGCTCACATGATGAAATCATACAAGCACACCATCCTGTAGGCTATTTAATACTGATGCCGGCAGATACTTTGGTTAGGCACAGCGATTTTTAGTTTAGCTAAAAAAACTATTAACTCACATATGTAAATTTAGCCCTCCGGTGCTACCTCTACATCATCAGCCCTCCGTCGATGCCTTCCTATTGTTATTTATTCATGCCTCCGTCTTTCACGGCTCTCGGCACCTGAAGGAGGGCAGGTAGAAAGACGGAGGCGTGAATAATTAACAATTGGAAGGCATAGACAGAGGGCTGATGATGTAGGGGGTAGCACCGGAGGGCTAATTTACATATGTGAGTTAATCTTTTTTTAGCTAAATTAAAGATCGCTGTGCCTAACTAAAGTATGTGCCGGCATCAGTATTAAATAGCCTACAGGGTGGTGTGCTTGTATGATTTCATCATGTGAGGAGTGGTAGGTTTCCTTTAAATACAGGCTGCAGCCTCCACTCACCCTCTCTTGTGGATCTTGTTTTCCGCCTGCCCTTCCATTTTTTGAGGTTTTTTCATGTTGCTTTTTTTTGTTACATCTGGCACATAGGTTGAGGTTATTGGCCTACATGTCCACAAGCTGGCTGGCATACAGGTAGGAAGTTTTGCACTTTATGTTATGGTTTATATAAATATGTTTATTGTTCAATTGATGTTTTAGAAAAAACATGGAAAAAAAGAAAATGTTTATATACAATGGTTAAATTATATAGAAGCTGTGGCTGACCCTCATGGTTATAGTTGGGGCTTTAGGCTTGATATATTTGTTCTAAATTGTAGGTATTGAAAATAGTGGACAGGCCTTACTGTTTGATTTTAACTTCTGAATATTCCAGGCTGATAGTAAAATCATCAACAGAATTTAATATCCCTAGGGCAGATGGAGAACTGTACGTCACATCTTGGTCATATGATCTAAAGTAACCATAAGTTACCATATCTTATACGGCATGTAAAATCATGGGAACCCCCTCACATATTTTGGATGCCTACAACATAATCATTTGCAAACAACTTATACTTTTTTATTTACCCCAAAACATCACAAGTAGAGATGAGCGAGCACTAAAATGCTCGGGTACTCATTATTCGAGACGAACTTTTCCCGATGCTCGAGTGCTCGTCTCGAATAACGAGCCCCATTGAAGTCAATGGGGCACATTTACTTACCTGGTCCGTTCGCGATCCAGCTGCGCATTCTCTGCGCTGGATTCGGGTCCGGCCGGGATTCATCAATGCAGTTCCTCCGCCGTCCACCAGGTGGCGCTGCTGCGCTGAAGTCCGCTGGAATGCCTCGAAATACACCGGCCTACCCAGGATGAAGGTGAGTGAAATTTTCGCGACACAATTTTTTTTTTAAATGCGGCGGTTTTTCCGAATACGTCGGGTTTTCGTTCGGCCACGCCCCCCGATTTCCGTCGCGCGCATGCCGGCGCCGATGCGCCAAATTCCGATCGCGTGCGCCAAAAACCCGGGGCAATTCAGGTACAATCGGCGCAAACCGGAAATATTCGGGTAACACGTCGGGAAAACGCGAATCGGGCCCTTAGTAAATGACCCCCAGTGGGAGACTCGAGCATTTTTCAAGGGGACCAAGGCTCTGCACAGGGAAGCTTGGCCAAACACCTGGGGACCTCAGAAAAGGATGGAAACACCACGGAAATGGACAGGAAACAGCAGGGGCAGCATGCATGGATGCCTCTGAGGCTGCTTAATCGCACCATTATGCCAAAATTATGGGCAACAGCATGGTCATGACAGAGTGACAGAATGAAGCTAGATAGCATCTTAAACATCCAATAATTGACCCTGACACTATAGGGGACGGCATGCAGAGGCAGCGGCAGCAGGCTAGAGAGTGTCATGGCGACATACCCTAAATGGACTCAGGCTTCAAACCAATGGGTGGCAGAGAGGAACCAAAGGAGGTGAGCAAGAAGCGCTCAAATAATATCGGTAAATGATAAAAGTTTGCCAGTATATTTTGGGGATTACACAGCAGGGTGGCGACAAAGTTAACAAGTTTGATGTGGAAGCCATGAAAACAACCCAAAATTCTGCCTGACACAGCTCGTTTGATAAGGGGACCATATATGGAGGCAGTGAACTAGTAGTAGATTAAAGGTGCTGCAGTTAAAACTATGTTAGTTGGATCTTGGCATGGAGCTGGCGCTCCGCTGCCAGGCGAGCTTTCGCCAATCCAAGCCCCTGTCTCTAGGCTACTCCCCAAACAGCACTTCTAAGAACCTTTTGTATAAGATCAAGTGTAGTAGCGTTCTTATAAGTTTGGGATATGGCGGGTGAGGGGAATGTAAACAGATGCGCAAGAAGCGCTGAAATAATATCGGTAAATGATAAAAGTTTGCCAGTATATTTTGGGGATTACACAGCAGGGTGGCGACAAAGTTAACAAGTTTGATGTGGAATGCCCTGTAATAGCTCTTGGGCGGTGTGCCTTTTATCGCCTAGGCTCAGCAGTTTGAGCACCGCCTGCTGTCGCTTAGCGACGGCACTGCTGCTGTGCCTAGAGCTAGCGACTGATGGCGCCATGCCCACGGATGGTAGTTCGGAGGAGGAGGTGGAGGAGGGGTGGGAGGAGGAGGAGGCATAGTAGGCCTTTGAGACCTGGACCGAGGTAGGCCCCGCAATCCTCGGCGTCGGCAGTATATGACCAGCCCCAGGGTCAGACTCGGTCCCAGCCTCCACCAAGTTAACCCAATGTTCCGTCAGCGATATATAGTGGCCCTGCCCGGCAGCACTCGTCCACGTGTCCGTGGTCAGGTGGACCTTGTCAGAAACGGCGTTGGTCAGGGCACGGATGATGTTGTCTGACACGTGCTGGTGCAGGGCTGGGACGGCACATCGGGAAAAGTAGTGGCGGCTGGGGACCGAATACCGAGGGGCGGCCGCCGCCATGAGGTTGCGAAAGGCCTCGGTCTCTACTAGCCTATAGGGCAGCATCTCCAGGCTAAGCAATCTGGAGATGTGGACATTAAGGGCTTGGGCGTGCGGGTGGGTTGCACTATATTTTCTTTTCCGCTCCAGCGTCTGGGGTATGGAGAGCTGAACGCTGGTGGATGCTGTGGAGGATCGTGGAGGCGACGATGGGGTTTTTGTGGCAGGGTCCTGGGCAGGGGGCTGACTATCAGCTGACACAGGGGAAGGAGCAGTGTTGTGCACGGCCGGTGGTGAACGGGCTTGGTGCCACTGATTCGGGTGTTTAGCATTCATATGCCTGCGCATACTGGTGGTAGTTAAGCTAGTAGTGGTGGAACCCCTGCTGATCCTGGTTTGGCAAAGGTTGCACACCACAGTCCGTCGGTCATCCGGTGTTTCCTTAAAGAACCTCCAGACTTCTGAAAATCTAGCCCTCGCCGCGGGAGCCCTCGCCACGGGAGCTTCACTACGTGACACATTTGGCGCTGATGCACCTGCTCTGGCCCTGCCTCTCCGTCTGGCCCCACCACTGCCTCTTCCAACCTGTTCTGCTATAGGACTCTCCTCCGTCTCAGAAGCACTGTGTTCACCCGGCCTCTCAACCCAGCTTGGGTCTGTCACCTCATCATCCTCCGATCCCTCAGTCTGCTCCCCCCTCGGACTTCCTGCCCTGACAACAACTTCACCACTGTCTGACAACCGTGTCTCCTCATCGTCGGACACCTCTTTACACACTTCTTCCACTACGTCAAGAAGGTCATCATCACCCACAGACTGCGACTGGTGGAAAACCTGGGCATCGGAAAATTGCTCAGCAGCAACCGGACAAGTGGTTTGTGACTGTGGGAAGGGTCCAGAAAACAGTTCCTCAGAGTATGCCGGTTCAAATGCCAAATTTTCCTGGGAGGGGGCAGACTGGGGGGGAGGAGGCAGAGGTGCAGGAGCTGGAGGAGTGCCGATTTCGGTGACATGGGTGGACTGCGTGGAAGACTGACTGGTGGACAAATTGCTCGAAGCATTGTCGGCAATCCACGACATCACCTGTTCGCACTGTTCTGGCCTCAACAGTGCTCTACCACGAGTCCCAGTAACTTGAGACATGATGAACCTAGGGAGTGTAGCTCTGCGGCGTTCCCCTGCTCCCTCATCAGCAGGTGGTGTCTCACCCCACCCAGGACCACGGCCTCTGACCCCTGCAGTAGATGGACGCCCACGTCCCCGCCCTCGTCCTCGTCCTCTACCCCTAGCCCTCGGGTTAAACATTTTGAAAATGAAAGTTATATAACTTTAATTTTTTTTTTAACTTTTTTTTGTGTTTTTTTGTGTTTTTTAGTTTTTTTTTGTGTTTTTTAGTTTTTAAAACCAAACAATGCTATCCTATTGCTATGGCTATTTTCTAGCCAAGTATGAAAGCACACTGCTATGCCAGATGAGATGACGCTGAGTTATGAAAAAATAAACGTAAAATAAAAAGGAAATGGCAGACTGTGCCTAATTGAAATCCAACCCCTAATAAATTATCCCACTTCGGTCTTTGCGATGGATATGTGCGTCACTAAGCGCTAAACACAGCGGTCGCAAGTCTCACTCCAAATTCCTGACAATTGGCTAGTATATGCACTGCAGCAAGGACAGCCACCAGCAGATCAACCAGAAATAAAATATATATAACGCTATTGTAGGCGTAAGTAAGCCGTTTGGATTCTCCTTTGGCTATTTTCTAACCAAGTATGAAAGCACACTGATGAGATGACGCTGAGTTATGAAAAAATAAACGTAAAATAAAAAGAAACTGCCAGACTGTGCCTAATTGAAATGCAACCCCTAATAAATTATCCCACTTCGGTCTTTGCGATGGATATGTGCGTCACTAAGCGCTAAACACAGCGGTCGCAAGTCTCACTCCAAATTCCTCACAATTGGCTAGTATATGCACTGCAGCAAGGACAGCCACCAGCAGATCAACCAGAAATAAAATATATATAACTCTATTGTAGGCGTAAGTAAGCCGTTTGGATTCTCCTTTGGCTATTTTCTAGCCAAGTATGAAAGCACACTGATGAGATGACGCTGAGTTATGAAAAAATAAACGTAAAATAAAAAGAAACTGCCAGACTGTGCCTAATTGAAATCCAACCCCTAATAAATTATCCCACTTCGGTCTTTGCGATGGATATGTGCGTCACTAAGCGCTAAACACAGCGGTCGCAAGTCTCACTCCAAATTCCTCACAATTGGCTAGTATATGCACTGCAGCAAGGACAGCCACCAGCAGATCAACCAGAAATAAAATATATATAACGCTATTGTAGGCGTAAGTAAGCCGTTTGGATTCTCCTTTGGCTATTTTCTAGCCAAGTATGAAAGCACACTGATGAGATGACGCTGAGTTATGAAAAAATAAACGTAAAATAAAAAGAAACTGCCAGACTGTGCCTAATTGAAATCCAACCCCTAATAAATTATCCCACTTCGGTCTTTGCGATGGATATGTGCGTCACTAAGCGCTAAACACAGCGGTCGCAAGTCTCACTCCAAATTCCTCACAATTGGCTAGTATATGCACTGCAGCAAGGACAGCCACCAGCAGATCAACCAGAAATAAAATATATATAACGCTATTGTAGGCGTAAGTAAGCCGTTTGGATTCTCCTTTGGCTATTTTCTAGCCAAGTATGAAAGCACACTGATGAGATGACGCTGAGTTATGAAAAAATAAACGTAAAATAAAAAGAAACTGCCAGACTGTGCCTAATTGAAATCCAACCCCTAATAAATTTTCCCACTTCGGTCTTTGCGATGGATATGTGCGTCACTAAGCGCTAAACACAGCGGTCGCAAGTCTCACTCCAAATTCCTCACAATTGGCTAGTATATGCACTGCAGCAAGGACAGCCACCAGCAGATCAACCAGAAATAAAATATATATAACGCTATTGTAGGCGTAAGTAAGCCGTTTGGATTCTCCTTTGGCTATTTTCTAGCCAAGTATGAAAGCACACTGATGAGATGACGCTGAGTTATGAAAAAATAAACGTAAAATAAAAAGGAAATGGCAGACTGTGCCTAATTGAAATCCAACCCCTAATAAATTTTCCCACTTCGGTCTTTGCGATGGATATGTGCGTCACTAAGCGCTAAACACAGCGGTCGCAAGTCTCACTTCAAATTCCTCACAATTGGCTAGTATATGCACTGCAGCAAGGACAGCCACCAGCAGATCAACCAGAAATAAAATATATATAACGCTATTGTAGGCGTAAGTAAGCCGTTTGGATTCTCCTTTGGCTATTTTCTAGCCAAGTATGAAAGCACACTGATGAGATGACGCTGAGTTATGAAAAAATAAACGTAAAATAAAAAGAAACTGGCAGACTGTGCCTAATTGAAATCAAACCCCTAATAAATTTTCCCACTTTGGTGTTTGAGGTGGATATGCGTGTCACTAAGAGCTAAACACAACGGTAGCAAGTCCCCCTGCAAATTCCTCACAATATGGTACTAGCTGCACTACTAGTGCCAGCAAGCCCAGCCACAAGCAAACAAAAAAAAAAAAGTATAACGTTATTGTAGCCCTAAAAAGGGCTGTTGGGTTCTTGGAGAATCACTCCTGCCTAACAGTAAGCTAATAGAACACCCTAACGCTTTCCCTGACCAGCAGCAGCTCTCTCCCTAGCGGCATCCAGACACAGAATGATCCGAGCAGCGCGGGCAGCGGCTAGTCTATCCCAGGGTCACCTGATCTGGCCAGCCAACCAGTGCTATCGACGTGTAAGGGTACCACGTCATGCTGGGTGGAGTGCAGAGTCTCCTGGCTTGTGATTGGCTCTGTTTCTGGCCGCCAAAAAGCAAAACGGCGGGAGCTGCCATTTTCTCGAGCGGGCGAAGTATTCGTCCGAGCAACGAGCAGTTTCGAGTACGCTAATGCTCGAACGAGCATCAAGCTCGGACGAGTATGTTCGCTCATCTCTAATCACAAGGCATCATGTGTAATGAAAACTCTTCCCCGTCGCCACACTGGATTTATCAGGAGGCTTCCGGCCTCCTGATGTATCCTTCAGTTGGGCATGCTAATTGGGCATGCCCCTCTTCGCACCCCTCCAAGCCCACTTAGCGTAGAGGTAGTGTAAGGGGGGAAATCATCCCAATTCCTGTCATACAAGCCCTGTCCCAATAAGTTTAAGTTTATAAATGGGATTTTGTCTTGACTATTTTCGCCATTCCTATAGCCTTGAGTAGAGAGTGGCAGAACAGGTGGAACAAACTCCTTATTTGGCCCTGCTGCAGAAAAGTATCTATCATGTATTTATGACATATTCTGTGGATATGTCATATATATGTCAAACATGAGAAAATCCATTTAAAGTGCTTTTTGCACGAACACAAGTTAGATGCTATCCATGGAATACAGTCTATTTTGCTGATCAGTGGGGTCTCAGCAGAACAGTCTTGCGCAGCCATCTGCTCCATTAGTCTGACAGAGAGAAGAGGGGCCCGACGGGGGACCTCTTGTTTTTCTGATCTGTGGGGCTCTCATCAATGAGATGGAAAACTCTTTTAACTCTTCTGTTGTCAACTGTTCGTACACAACCTGAGGCCTCATGCACACAACCTTTAGCCACTGTAAACTAGCTGTATTCGCAAAAAAAAGGGGTGGGCTGGCAACCACGTGACCTGGTCTTCTGGGCAACCCGCTGCAAAAACAGGCCGTATATGGTGGGCAACATGATGGTGATAAATACGATGATCAGATACATTGCTGTTTTTCCCAAGTCAATGGGGCCATTTTGCCCGTTTTTAACAGCTAAAAAAAGGTTGTGTGTATGAGGCCTAAATCTGGAATGTGGGTCATTGATCTGTTGACCCTAAAACACCTTGCAAGCTAGTGTGGCACATAATAGTTGAATCTGATGGTAGAATAGCTGGAAATAATGTAAAATAGATATTACACAACATAAATTGGACAGAAATTATAATATGAACCAAAAAACAGGCCTTCTATTTGTACTAGTTTTTCTTTTGCAACAATTTATGAACTCCAGATTCATGCAGAATTCTCTGAACAGTGGATATCGAGATTTTGCTACTTAGACTTGGTGATGCATTTATTTGACACTTCCTCAGGCTGTTGCCATTTGGGAGATACCCTTCCCTGTACATCTTTTTTGATGAAAAAGAGGAACAGATCACAGAAAACTTTTGATCTAAAAAGATGTAGAGGAGAGAAACACTTTGTAATATCAAGTTCAATAGGACAAAGACAGAATAGAACGAGAAATTGTTGATCTGACTTTCCTGCAGTGATGTTATATTTAGTTTTTTCCATGTTTTTAGGCTAGGGACACAAGGGGCAGACACACTGATGAATTAATATTTAATAAATTCAAAAGTATATTCTTACAAATTGGCTTACCTTCACAGCAATAGTAATAATGGCATGGCCCCCTGGCCATCCAGAAGTCCACAAGAAGTCCAGAAAGCAGCTGCCGATAGGTCACATGATGCGCAGCTCCTATGCACAAGGGCAAAGTATATCATGGTATGAATAATATTGGTAACCCTATAAGGGTATTGTATTTACATTAGTAAACTTTCTTAGATGTTGCCAATCCCTTTAAAACTGTTGATTTTTGCCCCAAAACAGATCTTCTCCCATTCCTGGTTTGGGCAGGACTATTAAAAAAAAATTGGAACCATGCCAAGGAAATGGGCCCCTGAGGAGAGTTTCGTATTTATTTTTAATTTGAACCTTGCCCCTACCATAGTATTTCCAGTAATAAGATAACTACCATATATATTTTTGTGCTAAGAAAACCCCACCCCGCTAATACTCAATTCATGTTACGCATTGCACAATGTACCGTGGAGCATGATGTACCTAAGAACGGGTCTTGCAAGGAGATCCTCTCTGAGGAGATGTCAGGCAGAGGCCGTCTGTAGAGCAGGAACTACGTCATGGGGTAATACCTTTCAATACATCTCAGAGGGTTTTCTCTGACATAAGTTATACTATTAAGCAAGCTCTCTTTAGGCAAAACTCTCCTTGCAAATCATGCAAAACACGTGGTGCTCATCAGCAATTGCACACATTTCAATGGAAACGCCTACACTCTATTTCTTTTCTTTTAAATATTGTATTGGTATTGAGTATTATGACACTGCTCCAGATATCATATACCAAGGGAGGCTGCTGCAGGGCAGAGTGGGGGCAGTTAGCTAGGCATTTCATTAGTGAGGGGAGGCTGCTGGACATTTCACTAGTGAGGGGAGGCTGCTGGACATTTTATTAGTGAGGGGAGGCTGCTGGACATTTTATTAGTGAGGGGAGGCTGCTGGACATTTCATTAGTGAGGGGAGGCTAGGCTTTTACTCAAGTCAATTTGTTTATCCAGTTTTTTGTTATTAAAATTAGATACCTAGGCTTATATTCGGGTATACAAAGTATTAAATACATTTTGCAATATTGTGATCCGTGACTACGAGTCTAGACTACATTCAGCATTTTTAAAACCTTAACTTCTAGCCTGGTTCTGTTATTGAGAAAATTGATTGACTGTAGCGTTCATGCGACTGCTGACACTTTCAGGTCTGCGAGACGTTTAAACAGAAGCATCAGACACTGCAATGTTGAAATCTTGAGCCAGTGTAGGGAAAGGTCTTTTATTTTAGGAGCACCCACCATCATGTACCATTTATAATATTGGTGTTTCCTTTTGTGGTCCATTAGGCCTTTAACCCTTTCAGTCTTCAGGTCCATGTATCAACTGCTATCCCTTCATAACCGGTAGCTTCACCACGGATGATGAATTTGCAAAGGAAAATTGGACTTAGATTATATAATATCAGCTGTTGGAAGTATACTTTATTTATAAGCATTTAGATTAAAGGAAATCTACCATTCCGTTATAGCTGTATTCACCCGTGATGCTGTTGGGTAGACCCCCAGCAAAGAAATAAACAGCTATAGCCTTATTAGGAACTCTGCTACAGTACTTTAGGCAAAAATTTACTTTCATCTTTATTTAAATGAAGCACTTCGGGGAGGGGGGCATCAGCAGATTCCCTACGGGCTCCAGGGGCTCTGGTAATTACATGCTGGCTATTAACAGTCCAAAGTACTTGTGCCTGCCCCCTGCTCACCAACCCCAAACTCATGGTAGCACAAAGTATGTGCTGCCTGTGCTGCTGTGAGATTTTGACAGACAGCCGGCTGAGGAGAGAAAAGAGTGAGCAGGGAGGTGCTACAAGTGCTTCATGGGCAATAGCCAGAGCCCTGAAGCTTGAGAGCTACCCAGCAAGTGAATACAGTAATAATGGAGTCATAGATTTCCTGTGACAAAACGGGCAATTCACATAGAAAGAAAAGTGGAATAGCGCTTACCCGTGAAATCTTCACCTGTCCTTCACCAATCATATCTTTCTATTTTGTGAAACATACTTTGTACCCTATGGTAGGAATTTATTAATATGTGGCGCTAGGTCCTGACTCTAAATTGAGTGACAAAAAAAGGCATGGCTGTCGGAAAAAAATATGTTTTTGTGGCCCCAAAGCGAAAAAAAAAAACGGTAAATCTGTCTCAACAGACACAAAGAAAAAACATGAGATTTCTCATGTATCACTAGATGCCCAGTTTTTCGCATAAATTACTTTTATGATATTCAAGATCCCTATTTATAAGCGTAAATATGTGGCTACTCATGGTACTATAATGGTTTCATGAGAAATTGAGCTACAGTAAGGGTGGATACATATGCATAATTTTATAGTTTTTTTCATTACACAAACAATTTCAATTATTTGCTGTGAAGTTCTTGAAGTTGACAACCCCTTCAAATACAAAATATTGTTTCATTTTTCAGACAATCATATGTGCACTTCTGTTCCTCATACATTCAGTGTACCAATCTTCCCTATCTTTGATGATGAGTCAGAGAAAAAATAAAAAAAATACAAAACTTGACGTACCTCTGGGTCTCACCTCACTCACCCACTCTCAACTTTCCTAAGAATAAGAGTCAGTTTGAAGATTTTCTTTCTCTGTCATGATAGAATCAAATCTAAATTAAAAAAAAAGATTTTATGTGAGACCTATGTTGTTATAGACAGAAAATCAATAAAACACAAAATCATGGCAAATAACCAACCAACTCTATGATAAATTACGAGAGCAGAAATCCAGGTCACACTGCAGTAGAGAAGTTCAGACTTCTTTCATAGCTACTTTCGTTATATTTTTTTTTTATATTTGCTGTACATACTGTATACTCCAGCATTAAAGGACATCTACCGCCAGGATGAAGGATTGTACACCAAGCAAACTGACATACTGATGTGTGTCCCCTCTGGTAGGATCTGCTCTATTTTAGGCTTCTTATCCCCTGTTTTTTTTAAAGTTGTTTAAATTATGCATATGAGCCTGAGGGGCTCCTGGCTCCATGGTTGCTAATGGAGCCTGGAGCCCTCAGGCTCATTTACATAATTTTAAAGCTTTTTTTAAGTTTAAAAACAAGAGCACAAGAAGTTTAAAGAAGAGCAGAACCTGCCAGAGGGGCCACACACCAGTATGTCAGTGTTCTTCGTTTACAATCCTAGTGGTAGACATCCTTTAACAAAAAAACTTAGAATTGGGACATCTGTGCAGAGATAAATATCAAGTCAGGCCCAGTCCACACCCGCTTTCAGACATCCATTATAATATTTTACAACTAAAAGGATAACACTCATAAGGGCAGATTCATCAGTGCTTGTAGACCTGAAAACTGATGTACAAGCTTTGAAATAGGCTTAATTCCTGGCAAATCAGCAGGCATTGCACCTATTTATCCCCCTCCCCCTTACCAAACCTCCACCTCAAGTTGGCGCGAAAGCTTGTGTAGGAAGGAGCGCACAGCGGTAGAGTGGGCCAGTGTTCCTGTGCACTTGCTATAAGCTTTGCCTGTTCAGGTACAGGCTGTAGTGAAATTCTATAATTGTACTACAGGCGCAGCCACCCGCTGGATTTATTAGGAGGCAGGTGCTTCTGATAAATCTGGCACATCACACCCATAGTCCTTGTTTTCTCATGCCTCAAAGAGCCTTCATTTTGTTGATTCTAGTTTCAGTATGGGGCATCTGGCATCAGTGTAGGGACCTCTTGTCCCTCATTTCCCCTCCACAGTGCACATTCATTGTGCAACATCCCCCAGCGGGGCCTAGCCTTTTCTTGGGGCCTGGAGGCAGCCGGGAAGCAGGCAACAGGCCTAAACGTTCAAACAGCAGATTCAGATTCTTGTACTGGAGTGGTCGTGGAGAGTGGTCCTCAGGAATAAAGCACCAGCCTGGTAGTACATGCAGGCTGGGATAATTAAGATGGAGCTGTGTCCACACTGTGGAAGCTGCAGCTTTGGATTAGTCTCCTGACTCAGTTCCTGGGATTGGTTTTCCGTGTCAGCAGTAGAGGTGTGCCGAACATTAACTCTCTGTTCACTCTGTCCATGTGTTCAAAGACCATGTGCTCCCACTGCACAAGGCTTTTATACTCCCCCTGTCAGGTGGTAGTACCTCTCCAATCACACTCCAGTTTGTATAACATCTTACACCCATTTAACTATTGCCTTTCCAAGCAGAGGCTACAGCTGCTTATCCCTGCATTATCCCTTGGTTGAGTTGCAAAGGTTCACCAGATGGATCCTGACAGGTAGAGGGCCCTATTCGCACCTACCCCCTGGCCTATATGTTGGCAGAGGTGTTGCATAGTCCATTGTAAAGCACAGTGTTGTCTCTTATATTAACCCTTGCTGATCCCCTCTCTCAGAATCATCCTTACCCCACAAGACAAGATCTTGCACGGAGCCTCACAGATCGAGGTTGAATGTCATGTTGTGTTTCTTAAATATTCTTATAGTTACAATGACAGTTGTCTTCTGCTGCTTGCCTATTGCCCTGTAAGCCTTATATTGTCCTGTAGCCCATCCAAGCCTTGTGCAGGTCTACAATTTTGTCCCTGGTGTCACTAGACTGCTCTTTGGTCTTGCCCATGGCAGAGTGTGATTGAGTGTGATTGGAGTGTGATTGATTGAGTGAGAGGACAGGTGTCTTTTATACAGGAAACAGGTTCAAACATGAGCAATTAATAAAGGTAATGAGTGCAGAGTAGGAGGAGCTTATTAAAGAAAAACAGAACTGAGAAAAACAGAAATTTTGCTCGTTGGTATAGAATCAAATACTTATTTCATGCAATAAAATGCTAAATAATAATTTAAAAATCATACTATGAATTCCTGGGGAATCTGTGTCTCACAATTGAAGCATACCTATGATAAAAACAACAGATATTTTTTGTATATGGAAAACTTGTGAAATCGGCCTGGGATCAAATATTTATTTTCCACAATCACAATGTATGAATTCATATTAAACTTGAGTATGAGAAGAAGATGTTTGCTTTCTTGCTGAGGTTTCTATCAAGTGACATTCTTTGACTTTTAAGCAGTAGTACAGTAGTACCTGTAGGAGCTCCCTATACCTCCCCCCCCCCCCGGCCTGTAGCACCAAGTTGGCACTCTCTCCCTATCACCCCCCTTCAGCATCAGCACCATTGGCAGTAGGAGATCCATTTTGCAAGACTGGGTGTAAAAGAGCGCCGGAACCAGAAGCCTGACAACCAAGAGCACCAGTGACTGTTCATCTGAGCACCTAAAATGTAAGCGATCACAACCATAGCCTTACCACAAGTCAGAAGGAACTTGGTAGTAGCCAGCACAAGGCAGTTTAAGCGCCGGTACGTGGCAACAATGGAGCTACGGGCAGCCTCTCTTCTGCCAAACCAATAGCAGCACACCGCAGTTTCACCAAAATCACTGTTAGCGCTGCACCGTCACCCCTACTGTGGTAACCCCTATGCATGTCTGTCTAGCCTCGGAATATTTGTTATTGTCATTAGTGTATTTCGTACAGTAATCCTTTCCCTTGTGAAATTCGGTCATGTTAACCTGTACTGTGCTGTATCGTAAAGTCCTGTAACTATGTTTTATGCAAACAGGGAACTAGCAACATGTAAGAACGTGCCTCTCGTAGTATATATGCTACTGCAAGGTTAAAGGAAATCTGCCATTTGTTGTCATGTATTGTGAACCAAGCATACCTTGAGAATGCTGTAGCTACACTGATGCAGAAACATGTCTTGTTTAATCCCTGATCCAAGTGGTTTTGCTCAAAAAACATTTAGAAAATTCAGTACCTTGGAAAAGCTGGGTTGCGTGCTTTCTGCCATTCATAAACATATTACACTGATCTTCCTAAACTGTCCAGACAGAACTAATCAACCTGAGCTGGATGAGGGATGGTGCAGTGATTGATTACTTCTTTTTTTTTTAAATCAGATTGATCTTTATTTATTTTTACATTTTAAGGCAAACAGTACAATGCCAACAATACCCCAATTGGGGAAAACCAAAGAAAAACCCAACCCCACCCCCCCTCTTCAACACCCCCTCCTCAACCCCCCCCCCCACCCCCCACCACCCCCACCCCCCTGGTTCTGGCCCCCGAAAGCTTCACCTACAGCAATTCTGGGATGGACCTTGTCTGCCCAATGTTATTACTTATAATAAGTTGAGCAATGCCCCAGCCCTTCAGCACCTTCCCAGACCAACAAAATCATTCATACCCCACATTCGTACCTCCCACGCTAATCCTACCTCTCAGAAATGCTTGTGACGCCAGCCCTGGTGTATCTAACCACTCACTCCACAATTTCTCAAATTTCTCCGGCTTCCCCCTTTTTTGGAATACTGCCCGTTCGTTTAGCAACAGCCCATTCGCTTTTGTAAGAAATTCCGCCTCAGTGGGCGAAACAGGCTGTATCCAGTGGGCAGCAATAGTCTTCCGCGTGACCAAGAGTATACGGCCAACCGCCGTTTTACATCTCTTAGTCAACTGCACCTCCTCCATGCATCCCAACACACACAGCAGTATGTTCCTAGGCAAATGTGTAGAGAAAACCTTATCAAGAAGATCCAGCACTCCTGACCAAAAGGATGACAGATGTGTGCAGGTCCACAACATGTGAGCCATATCTGCTGGAGCTTCCCCACACTTTGGACAGTTATCATCAGGACGGATACCTATATCATGCAATAATTTGGGCATACGCTAAGCGCGGTGTAAAATATAGATTTGATATAATCTACCCGATTCACTAATGGACATAGACGGGTTCTCCTCCAGTATCCCCTCCCATCGCTCATCCGTGATATTACCTACGTCCCTTTCCCACTTCAGCCTAACCCTAAGGGGGTAGCTATCCAAGAACTTATCCAATAAGAGACGATACACCAAGGATATCAATCCTGGTAGATAATCAGCATTGGCCACACATCGAATAATTGGATCCTTCCTGATTTCTAAGGGAGTTAGTTGCTTTTGTGCGTCAAATGCATGGCGGACCTGCAGATACGTGTAGAAGCTGCTGTGCGGTAAGGATAGTTCCTCCTGCAGTTATTGAAATGGTTTAATGCTACCTTCCTCACATAGTTGGGACAGTTTAACCAGGCCCACCGAGACCCAATACTCGTAATCTTCCATTTTAGCAAATTCCCCGAGCGTCCCATTATGCCATAAGGGGGTATATTCTGTAAAGCCTGTAACCCCTCTAATCTGCTTCACTTTCCCCCATAGGGTGTGAATAAGCTTTATTGTCGGAAGCCAATCAGTTTCCCGGCGGAAGCCCCCCCCCATCCAAGGTCATGAGTAGCCTCTTAGTACCTAAATAGTAGCTAACCATCCCTGCTGAGACCCCTACCGTTCTGTCAGCCCCCCACCCCCGTAGGTGTTGGAGCTGCGCTGCCAAATAGTAAAGCCATGGATTGGGGAGGGCTAATCCCCCGTTCGTCTTTGAGTGCTGCAGAGTTGCCAGCTTGATGCGAGGGTGTTTCCGCCCCCACACCAAGTCTCTTATTAGGGCATTTATTCTGTGTAACCTATTAAGGGGTAGCCATATCGGGGCATTATGCAGGGCGTACAGCAGCTGGGGCATCACCACCATCTTTACAAGGTTCAGACGGCCTATTACCGTCAAGGGAAGCTTACACCAAGCTGCTATCTTGGTTCTTATCTTAGTAAGAAGTGGCGTCAAGTTAAGTTCTTCAAAGTCCCATACGCATGGAGAGACCTCTATCCCCAAATATCAAAATCTAGAAACCACTGGTATGGGAGTCCCCAATCCCGCCAAGGCCCCATCCAAACGATCCACTGCCATCAAGGCTGACTTATGCCAATTAACAGTAAGGCCTGATAGGAATCCAAATTCCTCCAACAGGCGCATTGTCGCCGCCAAAGAGGGCCCGATTGATTACTTCTGCCTGTCAGGGACAACACAGTGGTTACATCATTCTCTGGAGCAGTGCATAATTAAGGTAAGAGGAGAAGCGCAGAGCCAGCAACACAGAGCGACATAGCCTCATTATCATAATTTAAATTTTTACAGCAAAACCACTCAAATCAAGGATTCAACAAGATATATTTCTGCATCAGTGTAGCTACAGCATTATAAAGGTATATTTGGTTCATAATGCATGAAATCAAATGGCAGATTTCCTTCCAAGAGAACCCGTCAGGCAAAATAACCCCCTAAACTAAATATATTTTCAGAAACTGCCAATATAAAGCATTGCCTCTATCCCTACATTGTCCCTCTACATGCCTGTAAACCTAAGCAATGAGGTCCTAAAGCTGTATGCAAATGACCTGTGAAATATCCAATGAGTCATTAGCATATTCAAGCTGTCCAGCTTATTCATGAGTGGGAGGCACAGCCACACCCCCGGTGCTTGACTGACAGCCTGACATCCTGTAGCAGCTGACCGCCTGAGCTCCCTCTCAGCGCTCCCTTTCTGAGTTCCGACTCAGCGCTTCCATTTTTGGTCTGACGAAGGGGTTTCCCCGAAACGCGTTACCATTGGATATCACTGCTACCAATACATTTTGTGTAATTCACTACACTTGGAGATTTCTGTTTGGTTACAAGCGCACCCTCCGGGCCCTCTCTATTTTTCTATTTTGTATTAGCCTGTATAATGGTGTGAGATATAATGGTGTAATGGCTCCTCCATGTGCTTGCTGGTGGCCACGCCCCCTGCTGCCTGTGTGTGTATAGGAGAGATACAACAGCTCCAGGCAGCCATGTTATAGCAGATCATGTCAGGTACTTGTGTAGCTGATGTCTGTGTCTCACACATGTGTATTAGGAGGATGCAACATGTCAGCAGGTACAGCACACACACTAGCAATGCTTCACTATACATTACACACAGACTTGAGCAGGGGGAGGAGAGGGGGGGCAGGGGTGACATCACTGCCTCTGACCATGTGACCAGCCTCATTTACATAATAAAGAAAAGATGATTTTATAATGATTAATGTATGAATTGACAAGATTAAGGCTGTGACGGGATCCTTGTGAGCTGTGCCAACAGGTAGTAGTGACAGAAATAGTGACAGAGAGCTGATGACACGTGTCCTTTAAGCCTATATCTTTCTGTGTGTAACAACTGCAGGGACACTATGTGAAAAAGAATCCCCCCCCCCAGGGGATAAAAAATGTGCTATTGTATTGTATTGTGTCATATTGCCTGCCACCCACACTCCAGAAAACCAACTAAAATGGCAATTTTGGGGCTTTCCCTCTATGTGGTGATAATTTTTTTATTCTTCCATGAAAAGTGAAAATTTAGTCTTTTTTAAATAAACATTCAGAACATTCAGATTCAAACATGCAAATTGTTATCCCTCTATTTCCATCTTTAATTACTTTAAAGTTGCCTAATCCAGGTCCAGGCCCAGATGCATGTGTGTTGCACTACTTAAAGGAAACCTGACCCCGGATTTTACCCCACTAAACTACTATCCCCTTAGATAGGGTATAAAATTTCCTCTTTTAGGTGAAATCTCAGCCTTTTACTTATAAAGTATCTCCTTCAAAGTCAGGCAAATATGACTCTTCTCTGCTCATTTTCCTATGACGTGACTCAGAAAGTGTCACTTCTTTGGTTCTATAATACATTCTTTCAGTGTCATGTTAAAGATAAGAATCTCATCTTTCAGATTGTGGTTCGATGAGCTGCAGGATGATAGATACAGGCAGTTGAAGAAATAGGCCTGAACTGGATCTGCACCACAGTAGCTCAGAGTTTATTCCTACAGTTTTGCAGTGTTGGGGTTCTGGGTTCAAGTCCCATCCAGGTCAACATCTGCAAGCAGTTTGTATGTTTTCTCCATAGTTGTGTGGGTTTGCATGCTGAAATCTGACCCTAAAAGCACCAGAAAAGTGTCAGGTTCACAAGTGGCACCCAAATAAAGTTGTGAGTGTCGGAAAGCACCAATATTGTGGCATCGTCTCTTCATAAATAAGACGAAAGAGGCCGATAATAAAAGCCTCCCCACAACTCTATATAGAACATCTTTATCTTTAATCCTCCTGCAGCCTCTAAACATGACTCATCTAATTTGAAAATGAGTTCCTGAGGGGGCAGATAGTTTAATGGGAAAAATTCTGGTGATAGGTTCCCTTTAGGCTGCCTCTAAATGAACGTATTTAGCGGTCGTAAGGTAGCAACAAAAATGGCAGCTAGCTTACAGCCACCATAGACTTGCATCACATCTGGTCATGGTGCGAGAAGCATGCAGCGTCTCAATTCGCCTGGCGAACCATAACATATAGGACAGTCATATATTTGGCCGGATTTACACCGCTCTGCTTTCTATTGAGAGGGGGGGTGAGTAGTGCACCCCTTCTGCTCCACAGTTTGCTAAGTTGGGGTTCCAGCCCCGGGTGAGTACACAGTTGTGTGCAAGGGGCCCTAAACTGAAGATGGCACTATACCGAATGCAACCACAACGATTTAACACTTATTAAAATGATTGTGTTAAAAATTTTAATAAAAAGTTCCGGGGACCGTGTCCTGGATGTATCACCCTCAACTCATTGGCTCCAGGGCCTCCAAGGTGCAAGTCAGTCACTGCATGGTCGCAACAGTCCAAGCCCAGACTCCAAACAAGCACCACGTGTGGTGGCTCTCTCCCTGCCTGGACAAGCCCTTTCACATCTCCATGCTATCATTTACTGCCACACCCTCCCACCTCTCTGCCCGAGTACTGGTGATATAATCCGGCTCTCGGGTAGTCTTGCGCATGCGCGGTGTTCATCTCTATCAAGCAGCTGCATCTGCCGGATTACTTTCACAAGGCTTCCCGTATGACATCACCGGCACAAAGTGTGCATAATTAGGAGATGGAGGAATGCCAGGCAGTCGATATTTTTAAAAGTCATTTTTCTCTGGATCCTGGCATTTAAAGCCTAACAAAAACATATTCTCGTATAGGGAAGTAAAGCCCAACCTGTGATTATATATACCTAAAATCATGATGCAGGCGCAAGTGGCCCGCTGCCGGGCACAGTCCCTTCACACCCTTCCATACCCACATGGAGGTGGAGTAAAAATTTCTGTCCATATACTGGGACAAGCCATGATAACCCCCCAGTGTTCCTAGAGTAAGGCTTTCTTCTAAATTTTCTGAAAAAATGTTACAAAAGATTTAGTCTGCATGAAAGGGGCAAAACAAGTACCTTATATACTCGAGTATAAGCCTAGTTTTTCAGCACAAAAAATGTGCTGAAAAACCCAAACTCGGCTTATACTCGAGTCAAAAAAATAAATACCCCTGCATATCTTCTGTGCGATCTGTCCGCCAGCTGCAGCATGCTATATACACTGGGGCAGGGTCTGGCAGGCTATATACACTGGGGCAGGGTCTGGCAGGCTATATACACTGGGGCAGGGTCTGGCAGGCTATATACACTGGGGCAGGGGCTGGCAGGCTATATACACTGGGGCAGGGGCTGGCAGGCTATATACACTGGGGCAGGGGCTGGCAGGCTATATACACTGGGGCAGGGGCTGGCAGGCTATATACACTGGGGCAGGGGCTGGCTGGCTATATACACTGGGGCAGGGGCTGGCTGGCTATATACACTGGGGCAGGGGCTGGCTGGCTATATACTGGGGAGGCTGTGACCAATGCATTTCCCACCCTCGGCTTATACTCGAGTCAATAGGCTTTCCCTGTATTTTGTGTTAAAATTAGGGGCCTCGGCTTATACTCGGGTTGGCTTATACTCGAGTATATATGGTATATTGTTTTAGTGCAGTGTGAATAACGCTCTAGAATTACCTTACAGGTGGTTAGCGAACAATAGAGTTTAAAACTCAGCTGTTAGAAAAATAACCAAAACTGACCTCTTGACATAGGTAGAAATAATATCACTGACAAGTAACAATGCAGAATAAAAAATATAACATGTAATTTTAGATCTTTTCAATATGAAAACAAGAGGTTAGGACGTAGCTCTCTGGAAAAAGACAAGTATCACCTTTAACATAACACCAGTAGGTGGCAGAAGAGACCCAATGCAATGTGCAAATGTGACCGGAGCACTTCCAGCTATGGCCAGTAGATGTCATGTTCCAACTTTGCATCAGTGCAATAGGTATGTATATTGAGCTTAAAATATGTAGTATATGTTACTTTTTATTTTCCTATGCAAGTTTAATAGATATTGATTCAATCAGTAAATTCGCTAGTACGGACACAGACACCTCATATGGTAAAACCTACTTTATGGTATGAGCCTTCAAAGACTGTAGATCCTTGGATTGTTTCTCGATTCTTTCATGTGTGGCATGTGTTGAAAAGTAATGGCATCGGTTTTTAATAAGCTGGCAACATCACAAATCCAAAGTAGCGTGAAACACGGAGGAAACAGCCAGTAAAGTTATTATCTGTCACTCCTAGAAAATATTTTGCATGCTGAAAAATATGGTAATTCAGGTCTAGAGGCAGAAGCCGATTATCAGTGCAGCCTTGGAAATGTTTTATGTCAGGAAAGCGATGCAATAGTATTTTATTCCATCTGTAGTTCTATCAGGGCCTCAATGTTAATAAGGCTGCAGTCCTCCCCATAGCAGATAGACTGTCAGTCAGAGGCTTTACCATGAAAGATCAGCACATAAACCTCATTTACATCATTGAATTGTTGTCCTCCAGCGTGAAAGCGAGAAATGCACCTTAAAGGGCAATATTATGACATATTGAAGGGGAATCTTTTTCTAATTCAAAGTAGTTTTTTCCTACTGAAAAGATAAAAGGCCACAAAATCTAAGGCAATTATTTACTAGGAACTTTCCATCTTCATGTATTCAAATATGTTTGTGTTTCCAGGAAGGTTTCTAGGTGCCACACAAAAAGCAATATACAAATCCAAAAGGGGGGATAATAATATGGTCTCATTAGTATTAATATAATTAATAATTATACATGGGATCATTAATCTCTAGTAAATTGTAGGAATTATGTGTCCATTGATAAGCACAAAGCTGAAAGAAACATGTGGCACAACTTACCACTGAGCATGACGTGGCCACGGTCATATTTTGACTATAATCCATAATAAAATTATTATTTAGTATCTATTTCATGTCAAACATTCCAGGATGTTTAATTAATAATAATTTTTTTAAAGAATTATAGGCAAAATGGTAGCTTTTTATCATATGTTGGCGCAAGTGTACCAGCAAAAGATGTTCCCCCACCCAGGGCCGGCACCAGCACTGGGCATACCTTGGCAAGTTTTAGGACCCAGAGCTGCTGGGGGGGGGGGGGGGGGAAGAGCCACATAACGCTGTACATAAGGAATTCATGGGGGAGAGGGGGCTAAATCTAATGAATCCATAGGGTGTGAGGGGGCTTATATAAAATAATTATGAGGGGGCTGTTTGTTTTGATAAACTATTGAATATTTTAGGGAACAGGAGACTGTTTTAGTTTCTGAATTTTTAATGCTGCCACGTGAGTTCACTGCAAATGGGACCACCGAGGATCTGTCGCCCAGGGGCCTACTGAAACCTAGAACCGACCCCATCCTGTGTCAGAACCTCCTTATGTTTCCAGCAGGTGGCTGCTTTCTTCAGCAATTCTACACTAGGTATAGAATGGTGGAATAACCTACATTTTTTCAGGTCTGAATGTGTGCCCTGTGATAGTGTGCCCTGCTACAGTGAGTACACAGGTACTTTTCCACCAGGTGCCTCCCCCTTCATGCCCCTCCACGCCTACTTGGTGTGAAAGAGACGTAAAGGGGGAAATAATAGCGCTAGTATGTGATTAACTCAGGGCTTGTATAACAAAAACCTGCCCTACAATCCCTGATAAATAACCACCAATGTGTTAATTGTCTGCAGCTGTCTGCATCTCAACTGCACCTTGGCCGCATCATGACCGGACCTTGTCCCAGATATATTATTGTGTTAGGGACAGTTTTTTGTTCACGTTTGCATATAAAAAAGTGTCCTTGGAGCTTACACGTGTATTTGTTATATTTGTGCGCCGCAGTTGCATTTTGTCCGACACTTCTTAATACTTTTTAATACTTGCACTTAAAGGGGCGTGGTAGTGCGTGTTCCTAGCCTGCGACACATTAATTGATGATATGCGACACAATTCAGTCGCAACAATATTAAGCCTAGTGCACAACGAAAATAGGCGCAACTGTGTGCACATCCTGAAAGCTGACCAGATTAACTAAGAGCGTGCGAAACTACTAAATAACGTGGCACAACTTGCACAAAGAAAAAGTTACCTAAAACATTGCACATATGTCATAATACACATTTTAGATGATACAATTTCAGTCCATTTGGAATTTTTTTCCAGCTTCCCAGTACAAGGCATAGAATATAAGATACCTTCACAAGTACACTCACCGGCCACTTTATTAGGTACACCATGCTAGTAACGGGTTGGACCCCTTTTGCCTTCAGAACTGCCTCAATTCTTCGTGGCATAGATTCAACAAGGCGCTGGAAGCATTCCTCAGAGATTTTGGTCCATATTGACATGATGGCATCACACAGTTGCCGCAGATTTGTCGGCTGCACATCCATGATGCAAATCTCCCGTTCCACCACATCCCAAAGATGCTCTATTGGATTGAGATCTGGTGACTGTGGAGGTCATTTGAGTACAGTGACCTCATTGTCATGTTCAAGAAACCAGTCTGAGATGATTCCAGCTTTATGACATGGCGCATTATCCTGCTGAAAGTAGCCATCAGATGTTGGGTACATTGTGGTCATAAAGGGATGGACATGGTCAGCAACAATACTCAGGTAGGCTGTGGCGTTGCAACGATGCTCAATTGGTACCAAGGGGCCCAAAGAGTGCCAAGAAAATATTCCCCACACCATGACACCACCATCACCAGCCTGAACCATTGATACAAGGCAGGATGGATCCATGCTTTCATGTTGTTGACGCCAAATTCTGACCCTACCATCCGAATGTCGCAGCAGAAATCGAAACTCATCAGACCAGGCAACGTTTTTCCAATCTTCTACTGTCCAATTTCGATCAGCTTGTGCAAATTGTAGCCTCAGTTTCCTGTTCTTAGCTGAAAGGAGTGGCACCCGGTGTGGTCTTCTGCTGCTGTAGCCCATCTTCCGCAAAGTTCGACGTACTGTGCGTTCAGAGATGCTCTTCTGCCTACCTTGGTTGTAACGGGTGGCGATTTGAGTCACTGTTGCCTTTCTATCAGCTCGAACCAGTCTGCCCATTCTCCTCTGACCTCTGGCATCAACAAGGCATTTCCGCCCACAGAACTGCCGCTCACTGGATGTTTTTTCTTTTTCGGACCATTCTCTGTAAACCCTAGAGATGGTTGTGCGTGAAAATCCCAGTAGATCAGCAGTTTCTGAAATACTCAGACCAGCCCTTCTGGCACCAACAACCATGCCACGTTCAAAGGCCCCAAATCACCTTTCTTCCCCATACTGATGCTCGGTTTGAACTGCAGGAGATTGTCTTGACCATGTCTACATGCCTAAATGCACTGAGTTGCCGCCATGTGATTGGCTGATTAGAAATTAAGTGTTAACGAGCAGTTGGACAGGTGTACCTAATAAAGTGGCCGGTGAGTGTACAAGCTCCATATACGGTAAAGTAAAAAAAAGTTATGGCTTTTTGAAAGTGGAAGTGAAAAATGGAAATGCAAAAATGAAAGAGGGCTTTGTCCTTAAGGGGTTGATACCCTTTTACTTACATCTAATCCTGTCATTAGAATGTAAAGGTCATTACAATGAAAGGTTAGTGTGTATGAGACTTCAGGATAGTACGTTGCAGCCTGCGCTTTGCGTTTTACATTCTCTTGGCTTGGTCTTGCCACAAGGGAAATCGGGGTAATTATACAGGATAAAGGAAAACAGAGAAAGGATACAATGAAAGTTCCATCATTGTTGTTAAATGACTACAGAAAATCTATAGCCATAATCACTTTTAAATTGGTGTTGCTCATGTGTGATCTATAGTTGCTGAATATTTATAGCCAGTAGGAGGCGCTAATTGTCTGTGTAAGTATAATATGTAGGTTTACATAGGAGAACAAGCTAAATGCACCTGTAGTTCTTATACACATAAAACAACTAAAGACTTTACAACTAAGACGTGTCTTCTTCCTAAGATATTATTATGTCTTCTATGAGCTAACTGCATACACTGTCATGTTCCAGGTTGTCCCCCAGTTTTTAGCTCCAAGTTCCCATCTTGTTATGTCACCAGGAAAACACAGTGCTTGTGTACATCCGCCTCTAATAACAGTATTTAACTATATGGTCAATGATAAGGTGAATGTAACATGGACATTCACCTTAGATTCTTTAAGGAAGTCACATCAAAGGCAAAGACATTGTTACATTCCTTGTTTTTTGTATTAGCTCCTATTGGAAAGCACATAGATAAGCAGCACTAATAGTATATACCGTAATACAGTCGTTTATATAACTTTGTGATATGACTAAGAACAGTCACATTATATAATTTTGCCAAGCAAATGAAATGAACACCAAGGAAACCAGATCACTTTCCTTATTGCAGTAGAGTCCTAAATGAAATGAATGAATGTAATATACATAGAGCGTGGCAGCAATATTAAAGCTACATTAGTATCCTGCAGGTTTATCACAGGTATAATGGTTCAGGTATAAAGTTTTTCCAAAATTTCACATTAATAGCAGAGGGACGTGAAAGAGAAGAACACCAGGGCACTGGATGCTTAGGTCATGTTCACATGCTGCATTTAGAAACACAATTCAAGCACAGTGAGGAGGAGCTTCTCCGGGCTGCGTATGCATTTAGACCTAAATGTTTTCAATTGGAAACAAACAATCAGTGTTTTCCCTGTATACAAGACAAGACGCATGTTGCTTGTTAATGATAATAAATAATAATTAATGTATTTATATAGCGCACACAGATTACGTAGCGAAGCAGAGAGCTTGCCAAATCCGTCCCTGTCCCCAATTGGGCTCACAATCTAATCATCCTACCAGTATGTTTTGGGTTGTGGAGCCCGTTTATGTCTCAATACATCTGCAGTCGGGACAAGCTCCTCCTCACTGCACTAGATTTGTGTTTTTAAATTCAGCATGTGAACGTGGCCTTAAAATCATAGTAAGTAAGCCATTCATTCAGTTTGCTAGATATGTAAATTACAATATATGCATCTTTACTGATTTGTATTCCAAACACTTATCTAGTACTTTTAGCATTTGTTAAAAAAAAAACGATACTGTATCCTAGTACATATATAGCCCCAGTGCAGTGTAAGGTAATCCGATCCAATGTCAGCTGAGTGGCAGGACTCTCAGAGCCTCAAGCTGTATGTCTAGAGTCTAGTGATGGATTGACTCTGCAGGGAGGAGTCCTAGTGGGCCAGTACCGGCTAAGGCCAGGAGGGAACAGTGGGGGTATCCAGTAGGACACTGTTGACTTAATGTGATCTCTCCCCCACCTAAGGTACTGAGCCGAATTCCCAAGTGCTTGTGACAGAACAGAAAAGATCCTGCAGGGGCAGCAGAGACCTCTGACATAAATACATTTCCTTCACCTCTACTGATCAGTTTCTATTCATTTTTTATGAATAAGTGTTCTTTTTCAACCCCAGAACCTTACAACATGTAGTTCTATGAAACGCCGACTCGAATACCACAAAGGGCCACATTCACAATTCTTCAGGTCCACTTTAAATTCCCAGACTGCCCCTTCCAGGGCTAATAAATATGCATAATAATAGAGCCATCATATTCAGCCGTGCTTTACATCATGGGGTACATATACAAACAAAATACGACATTACAGAGCAATAACATATTACAGGCGGTCCCCTACTTAAGAACACCTGACTTACAGACGACCCCTAGTTACAAACGGACCTCTGGTAATTGGTAATTTACTGTACTTTAGCCTCAGGCTACAATAAACAGCTGTACCAGTTATCACAGGTGTCTGTAATGAAGATTTATTGATAATCCTGGTTCAGATGACAACTCAACATTTTTAATATCCAATTGTCACAAAGAGTTACAATTATAAAATATACAGTTCCGACTCTGCAGCCTCTTAGTAATTTTTTTGTACCACTTGTACTTCAGAATGAAATCTATGCCAGGTCAGACCTGGGGTAGATTTCACCTATAACCTGTATTCTGACAGAGATTATGGTAACAAAGACAAGTTGCGGGATATATATAATGTTAATATGACAAATGGGAAAATGAAAACCCTAATTCCTTAAAATTGATTCATGACGCAATTCCACTCAAAATATTTCCTAAAATTCAGTTTATTGAATGGGTGCTTCATCAGGTCTGAGAAAATAGTGGGACATGGTTGTTATAGTGAATATGGTGGGTCAGGCTAAAAACGTGGAAAAAAAACACTCAGATTGTCCCGTATATCAGGTGTACAAGGCATGATAAATTTCCTTCCATACAAGCGCCATGCACATAACTGCAATGTGATTGTGACACCCAGCACTGACATAGTAGAATGGATGATCTACACTTGTAGATCATTCTAGTTATGCAGGGAAGGTGGAATCTGGTTGGTTGCTGGAGGCAACAATACAGTTTTCTTGTAAACGTGCTTCATACATATCCCCAAGGTGTTAACATGTCATTTACAGATCTATTTTTACTGACTACACTGTTACAATTTATTTCTCCCAAAAATTGTAAATGATTGAAATGGTCTAGAGCGGCTTTCTGAGCACTTTGAGAAAATATAAAAGATTCATCACAGTTTCTTGATCAAGCAGGTGCAACATGTTGTATTTTCCAATTTACCAAGTGATAACATAGAACAGCTGCTCCCCGGCTCCTGCAGTAAGACACCTTTCTGGTAAATGTTTCACATACTTTTGAGATACTGCAGAAGATTCTGAATATGTAACTTCAATTTGTCAGAGTCCAAACAATGTGCAATAAGCTATGTGAAGCAAACTGAAACAACATTGAGCGGCCGCATCTGCCTAGAGAACACAGCGAGAAGGCTTCAGGCCGTTTAAAGGCCGTTTCTTTCCTCCTCAACTTGAACAGATGGAAAAAGGAAGATATATGGAAAATAACAAAATGCAAACCTAAAGAATAAAATCTAAAAGTAGGAAGAAAAGAAACATTTATATATGATCCATGCAGTGGAGGACGCAGACAACTTGTGTGAAGAAACAGTATAAGGGCCCCTAGATGACCTACATATCATCAGGCCGCATTCAAACTATGCGTTAGAAATGCTTTTAGAAACACAATTCAGGAGCTTTACCTTGTGTGTGTTTAGAGCTAAACGATTGCAATCGGGAAAAAAGAGCAACATACTTGTTCCCAATCACAAGTGCTTCAGTTGATTGGGACAAGCCCCTCCCCGTTATGACTGAAATGCGTCCACTGATAACAAGTATTAGTGAGAAACGGTTGGGTCTGTTCATACAGTGCAGTCGTATTGCGGTGTTGTCTATGTTTCTTGTTAAAGGGAACCTGTCATCAGGAAGATCAGT
Organism: Engystomops pustulosus; assembly: GCF_040894005.1. Lineage (NCBI taxonomy): Eukaryota > Metazoa > Chordata > Amphibia > Anura > Leptodactylidae > Engystomops > Engystomops pustulosus. The sequence continues at coordinate 51,498,901 of NC_092415.1, forward strand.
TTACATGATGCTGCTTATGTCAGCTCACTGCCGCAAACGTTTCTTGTTGAACAGCACCCCACACCCCCACCGCTATCCACCACCACCTTTCCGGGTAATGTTAAAGAAACAATTAAAAAAACAGTGTAATTATTCAGATGCACAACAAAGGCAGTTTTAAAATCAACATGCCAGAGGCTATTAGCACCTGTCATGATGTAAAAATCCCCTTCCTGGTGACAGGTTCCCTTTAACCTATATATATAAGCTTAGATAAGCAAATAGCATTAAATATCTAATTGAAAAGGTTTACACTTGTCAATAGGCTGCATAGCCTCAGACTGTCCACCCATAAGGTCCCTGCTATGGGCACATGAGCATCAGACCTGGACAAACCCTTTTCTCACCAGATCGCACCTGTCCTTAATATGGGGCATCTGTAATTAAATGTTTTTTAACTAGCAAATATCGTAACAGATTTGTTGCATAGGAAATACAAGTACAACTCTCCATTTTCATTGCATTTTTGCTGCACAAAAACTTCACCTAAAACGCCATAAATAATAGATGATGTGAAAGCAGGTGTGAACATAAGATCTCCATCGTCTTACGGAGATCCATCCTACGAGATGCAGTTCTACACTTTTAGACTCCACTTTTTGTCCTCATGCAGCGATTATTGTATTATATACCCAAAAGTTGGCTTATTTCCACATTGGTAGTCTTTATCATCATGACACGAGTGCAGCTAACATCTCCTTTATAGATACACACCAGGAACACATGCACACATTTCCACAGACAATACTGTAAGCACTAACTCAAATGTGTAACATTCAGATCCTGAAGATAAAGCTGAGAGTCTCAGCCAGTTCTGGGTTGTAAAAAAAGCTTACAGATATCTCTCCAAGAACTTCTAAAGGAATTTCCTTCAAAGCTAGAATGTTATCAGGTTACTTTCCAGAGATAGGGGGTCTGACCTACTGTGGAGATAGTCTCCTCTTTACATATACAAATAAGTAATACCTTGTGGACCTTCTCATTCTCCAAATACAATATAAAAAAGATCAACAGCAAAGATGTTGAAATTACAGACTCCATAAAAATGGTTGATAGATGTGTGTGTTTTGCAGTTTCTTAGCACTGATAGCAATAAACAAAGCAACCATGCTGAACGGATTAATAAAACACAGGGCAGGAATATGTAGAATACTGTGCCGCCAACATAAAAAGGATAGAGTAGGTGGGATCTGCAGTATTGTGTCGTCACGCTCTGCACACATTGAAAATACATGGACAGACTAAGTGTGTATGTATGTGGGGAGTCAGAAGGAATAGCTGTTGGACATACAAGTGTATGGGCACCTGGGTGACACCCTTTCTAGTGATCAGTGGGGGTCTCAGCAATCAGACATTTATCACTTATCATGCAAATAGGTGATAACGATTTTGTGTGAAAAAGACCTTGAGTACAATTTGCCTTACAAAGTCAGGGAGTAATCCAATGACAGACACCTCTGGCACCACTTATCTGGGGAGTGGGTTTCCAATACAATCAGACAAATATGAGCACGCTAATGCCAAAAACCCACTGAAATTTAGGTTCCTTGCCCCCAAATGATTTTTCTCATATGAATCCAGTATGAGACAGCGATCCGGAAGAAATGGGACTCATTGATAGTCAATGGTATATTGCACATGTCACATGTTTCACATGGAAGCACTACTTAGAGATGTGCATGAAATTCAGATGCTGAATTAGAGTGGTCAGTTTTTCACAAACGTTTCAAGAAAGTAGTTTGGAGCCGGACAAAACTCGGTTGACAATGGGTCTCCGAAAACAGATGGTTGGATAACGCTAGAACTGAAATCGGACCAAGCTCGGATCATATACCAGACAATTTTCACTGACAACACTGTACAATATGACACTAGATTTGTGAGCTATGGGATGCCTAGGAGATTGGATCATTTATGTAGTTGTTTCACGTAAAGTATTTTACTCATATGACAAATAAAAATGAATGTGGGAACTGCTATATTGTGACATCTCAGAAGATAATATGGCTTGGCCTGGAGGCACTGAATATGTGTCTCTAGGATGTCCTTTGCTTATTACATCGTCCCTTTAGCTTCTTATAGATCTGAGTTGTAGTTGTCCCTTACAGGAAATGACTCCTTTGGTAGAAGCAAATTGTTGGGGTGTTCAACAGTAATAATAGGGACATAGTAAAAGCCATTGACTCATTTGTTTTGCTATATATGTCTTATTTGTATACTGATGGTATATTGATAATATAAACGTTGTATCATGTGTCCACAATAAATTTCAATCAGTATTAATATTAGATTTAATGCATATTGTGACTCCCCCTCTATACTCTCTGCACACCAGCACAAACAATGCATAAAGGGTATCACTTCCAGGCTACCTGGTAATTGCACCAGCAGAGTCGCATGAGTTCACATATGAAAATGGATAACATTTTTCTTTTGCACTTGCTTTGGTATTTCCCAGATTAAGAAGTTATGCAGCCTGACAGTAAACTACACCAGAGCAAGTTCTGACAGAGCGCTTGAGTGTTTCCTTTCATGTTTCCATTCCAACACCTGTCTTCTGGAAGGCTGGGGTGGTCTCGCTGCAGCTTTACCTCTCATACTTCTTTCAGCAATTCAGACGTGGATTGTTCGCTACTGAACGACTTCAAATGACCTTGAAGGGCAGCACCACCTTCTTACTTTCAGAAGGAGCTTAGATGCGCTGCACTTGAACTTAAAGAATGTCAATGCTTTCTAGTAAAAGTCAATAAGATGTACGTTTCTTCATAATGTATGACAGTCTTCTGAATAGAGCCCTGTGACTTCATATATCGTATATATGCTGTATATTGTCTTGTCATATGGATCACGTTGGGCTATGATGCAGTGTAAACAGGGTCTTACAGCTTAGGAAGGCAAAGCAAAAGCAACAATCTTATATAGGTGTATTTAGTGTGGATTTCCTGAGACTTATACTTTGGAGCTTTGCATCCTCTAATAGCGGCTGACCCATGGAAATGTGACTCTGTAATGTCATACTCAAGGAGTTGGTTGGACCCTTATACACTGCTGATACTGATAGCCAACCTATCCGCAAGACTCTCCCTGAACTGGTAAACATTATACAATGGGGGCACCCTCTGCTTCCAGGTCCAACCAATGTATAGGTTCTGGATCCTAGAGCATGCTGGATCTGTAGATTGGGTTGGGGTATTTATTCCCCATCGATTAGATACTGATGACCTATTTCATGTACATATCAAAAAATAGATCAGCCGACTGCTATTACTCATCATTCCCAATGACAAAAGGATCTGATATGTTGGGCTTATCATCTGCTGCTCCAGTCCCAACTAACATTGCAGGTTTAATTTGTCTAATATGTGAGGCCACTGTTGTTCTTATCCAAACTTTTCCTGTCTGAAAATTCATTCATCGTTCTATAACCACATACATATGGCCATGGAAAACTCATTTCCTCCCTAATAATGGTGAGTAGGCCCCATGACATCATTAGACGCTGTCTGATGGCCCAGGTTTTAGACAGACACTAAAAATAAGCCCTAAGGTGACCTCCCTCCTACTCTAATAATGAGAAGACACTAGCTAAGTCCTGTGTATGAACAGGCTTCTTCTGCCCGGGGGCATGGAGTTTTACCAATCTCCATTCTGTGAAGATTTGTGGTGTCCCTGACTGTGGCTGAATGGATTTTCTCTGCCTCTTCACGTCCTCTTCTACTGGAACAGATGGATGTGTATGATTGATTCCCACCCTGTACACATGTTAATGGCACATTAATATCTGATCCAAATACGCCCACAGCCATAAGAAATGTCTAGGAATCATAATATATTTTCTGGATCAAGTGCCACATGATCAAGGACATAAAGTGTTGTATCTCCATCATAAGAAACAGATAGTCTTTAGATCTGCCGATGGATACGTCTTTTTAGGTTTATATTATGAAATATATTCTTACATATGGACTCCACCAGTCCATCCGGTGGTCTCGTCTTTCTACATACAGGTGGGATATGAACAGTGATCCCACTGAACAGGTGACACAAAACATGGAGTCTGCAGGTTGCCGGCATCACTGTGTAATGTTAAGCCTCTGCCCTTTGGAGACATTTACTGTTTCTGAGTGATTGCTTTGTCAAGTAAATAAGACTGAATTAGGTTTATTAAGTTACTGAGAAACTTGGAGCCATTTGTTGGTCCAATCTGGCATTGCACAATGACATACCCCTATATCCAGTCAGGCTGGCACACAGCATTTAGTTATTCCAGCTTTAGTAAATCCATCTGGGACATTGTGGGCAGCTCTTGAGCATATGAGTAGACATTACTGTAACATGATGGGTCCTTCTATTAACTGACTAATTGTACATACGACATCAGTAAAAGACGGCTCTGGACCCTAGAATGGTGAAGGGTAGAAGAGGTGTCTTCTAATATACATATAAATTGTATGTATCTAATATGTAGAAATTTGTATTTTTGGAGTGATTTCTGCTTGTTTCCTCTCATAATATGTTTGTGCTGCTGCTCCAGTGAGGGGACTACGGCTCCTATAGCTGTATGACAGATGTGGATCCCCTTTTGCACTGCCACCACAAGTAGGGCCCAATTCACATCTCTGATATGTCTATAGTTATTTAAAGCCAAAACCAGGAGTTGTTGACCACCAGAAAGAACATGTCCCTGCACCTGTTCTGTGAGGTGGTCGGTTACTCCTAGTTTGGGCTCATAATAACTGAAGACCTGGGGGTGGGGGAGCAGCAATTTTATATTATATGTTCTCACCTTTATGACCTGTACCTGCTTTTGGCTTAAAAAAACTGCAGCTGAAAACGGAAATGTATGGATGCACCCGAGGGCGAGGTTACACACAGCATTTGTTAACACACTGTAAATACATCAATATTGTGATTGCATTGTGTTAACATTGTGTTTTCATAAACACATTAACACAACTCTAACGCTACATATGACCACAGCCTAAGACAGTGGTGGCGAACCTATGGCACGGGTGCCAGAGGTGGCACTCAGAGCCCTTTCTGTGGGCACTCAGGCCATCACCCCAGGTGTTGACATAACATATCTTTGGAAGCCATCCTGCTGGACCCACCATTCTTCCTGCACAGAGAGACCCTGGAGAGAAGCTACAATGAGAGTCTGAATTTGTCCTCCTTCATTCAACTGTATTGGTGGCCTTAGGGACCGATACGTTTGAATGATGTGGAAGAACTGGTAGCAATAGGTTGCAGCTTAAAATGCCATGTTGGCACTTCACGGTAATTAAGTGGAATTTGGTTTGCAGCTTGGGCACTCTGTCTCTAAAAGGTTCGCCATCACTGGCCTAAGACCTTGTTCACATTACGCGTTGAACTGCGTTTTGAAGAATGTGTTTTGAGGCATGGTCTGACCCCAGATGTGTTTCCACTGAAAAGCCTGGAGTGCACTGTATACACTCCCTGCACAGTATATACTTCTACCGTCACACACATACTAGTGTATGCCCACTGATCTGTCACCCGGCAGATGTAGCACACAGGGCAGCTGTGGGGGTCAGAAGCTCAGTATCTACAGCCCAGGAGCAGGAATAGGGGACACAGCACAGTAAGGAGCAGCTTCATAGGTCCTATGTGACCCCACTCTCTGCCACACGGGCAGAGCCCCTCTGGTGTGCCCCATGTCATCCACCCGGCATGTTGGAGCAGACTCCCGGCATCCCCGCTGCTCTCCTGCCGGAGCCTTCACCCTGTGACAGCGGAGTCTTCCCTTGTCCCGATGGGAGGATGTGAAACCCGAGACAAGTTGTGCGGTGCCGCGCTGACGATTGGCTGCCTGCCCCCCTCCCCTCCCGTCGTGCCCTCCCCCTGCACCTGACTATTTACCAGCAGTGGAGCGCAGGGAGAGCAGTGTCCTCCGCCGCCTGCGCACACACATCATGTTATAGTCAGTGCGGCACCGGGGACCGTTACTTCTCCTCTGCACTGAAAATGCCGCGCTCCTTCCTGGTCAAGAAACACTTCAACTCCTCCAAGAAGCCCAACTATGGAGAACTGGACAGCCATGCAGGTACTGGTACTGCCCAACTAGTGCAAGAACTTGTAATGTCTTTCTATGCAGAGCACTGACTTAGGATGTACATATATATGTATATATAGAACTCATTACCTATATAATACACACTATAGGAAGTATTCATGTACAGAATAGATAACATTATTTACATAATATACAGTATAGGATGTTTATATGTACAGAATAGATTTCATTATCTGTATAATATACATATATGACAAAGCACATTATATATATTATATTACAAGGATGTATTATATATACAAAATAGATCACATTACTATATAATATCCATTAGAGGAGGTAAATTTGTTATGTACTATACACTATAGGATGTATATATGTATAGATAGACCTCAGTGTCCTGCATGTGTAGGGATCAGTCATTACTACATCACTTATAGTCAGTCCTGCTATGTCTGTATATAATAAAAGTATGAGTTGTATGTGTTTTTTTTACTTATTTCCTCTTCTTCCCTCCCTGCAGCAGTGCTGATCTCCCCATTCCTGTATGAGCGGTACCCGGTGGCGGTGATCCCACAGACAGACCTCCTGAGCTCTGTCGCCTACAGCCCCATCACAGTATGGACCAGTCTGCTGCCCCCTCCCCTTCCCGGTGACCTGTCACCCCTGTCCGGATACCCCTCATCATTGGGACGAGTCAGTCCTCCTCCACAGTCAGACACCTCCTCCAAGGACCACAGCGGCTCAGAGAGTCCGGTCAGTGATGAGGAAGAGCGGCTTCAGGCTAAACTGTGTGACCCGCACTCCTTGGAGGCAGAGAAGTTCCAGTGCAGCCTGTGCAGTAAGAGCTACTCCACCTTCTCAGGACTGGCCAAGCACAAGCAACTGCACTGCGATGCCCAGGCCAGAAAGTCCTTCTCCTGCAAATACTGTGACAAGGAGTACGTCAGTCTGGGGGCGCTCAAGATGCACATTAGGACCCACACGTTACCCTGTGTGTGCAAGATCTGTGGGAAGGCCTTTTCCAGGCCCTGGCTACTGCAGGGACACATCAGGACTCACACTGGTAAGTTCTACCACCCTTACGTCATATACCTATTGCAGATTTCTGTCGTCTTCTACCACATTACAATTCTCTGATAATGGATCCTTATAGATATATTTTGCTACAATTGATCATTTTCCAGTAAATGTGTGATCGGTAAAGGTATCAAACTCTGCTGCACCACTCAGTAAAAGTTATGCCATGCTAACACTCCAGAGATGATAATTATACCTTATACTGGAAGCAGGAAGAGTTGTCATGGGGCCAAGACCTGCAGAGACCTGTAGTCCCATAGCTGGATGTGTTGCATACAGTTTTTGTTATTGGTTGATTTATGCTGAATTGGATCTATTTTTGGACTGAATGAGAATAGTATAGTATAGGGTCAGTGTATCAGTAAGTGAGTAAAGAGAAGTTGCAGACTCCATTTTTTATGGTTGGAGCTGAACCAGTCTCAGTCATTGTGGCACCACACTTACCGATCAGTCTTTTATATTTTATTACAACTGTATAGTGATAGTTCGTGATGTAACATTTCGTCTTACACCTCTATTTCTCTCCCTTCTGCAGGAGAAAAACCTTTCTCGTGTCCGCATTGCAACCGAGCTTTTGCAGACAGGTCCAACCTGAGAGCCCACTTGCAAACCCATTCAGATGTGAAGAAATATCAGTGCAAAAGTTGTTCCAAAACTTTCTCTCGCATGTCCCTCCTTCACAAGCACGAGGAGTCGGGCTGCTGTATAGCGCACTGAGACTTTCCAGTCTACACGTTTACCAGGACTACCAAAGCTCATTCCAGGTTCCTGCTGCTTCAAGGCATGGGGACACAGCCAAAGGTATTTTACCTCTTCCGACCAATGAACAAAGCAAAAAAGAGTGTCTTCAAGAGTTGAAGATGATCCAAATGGCCTTTCAGCCTCAACTATCTCACACCATTCTTGCCTTAATCATTTCAGCCGGATAGTATTATCTCAGGTGCCTTCTCGCCATATACATCTGTACTGATCGGACAATGGACATTGACAAGACTTTACACTATGCAAAAAGTCTTCCTAAACTCAGTGATGATCGGGACTCTTCTGCACAGTTCAGAGTTTTATTATGGGAGCAAGTGCAAAAAAATGAGGGTTTACCAGAGGGCAAAACTTTAGATTCTGAAGTGCACAAAGAAAATGTTCTGTCCATTTTCAGCCTTCTCGCTGTAAACCCTTCTGTGCCTTTTTTATACTATTTTTGTAAAATATGTGAATATATTGTAAATGTTTATATTTTTATATATTTGTAGAGTGAATGGTGAGCGCGTCTGTCTGAGAAATATGCATTTTTTAGACTTTTTTTTTAATAAATGAAAATTTTGAATATAAAGATTTTTGTTTTGTACCCTTTCTAATCTGAAACTGCACCTAATAGTCAATAGTTAACATCCGCCTTACACCTTAGAGTGCTGTCATCTGAACAAGGCATGTGCACACTTGGCCAAGCATGCGTGTGTTCTCAATAGGGGGAGAGGAATTAACTGTATCCACAAAACTTCTCATTGTGACTTACACTTGTTAGGACAAAGGTTTGGCCATGTTGCAATTGGTCCCCCCAAATCAATGGATTGTGCGAACATTTATCTATGTGCATAACATTTAAATATGTGAATTATATATCAACTAAGCAGCAGTCAGCGTGACACAGACCCGCTTCCTGCAGACCGATATCTGCAGACTTGCATTGCATTCACACCAGTAATATGATGAATTGACTGTGAGTCACCTACTTTTGTGACGCCCATTAGACACTAAAAACAAATCACCAGCTTCAGATAAATAAGTTGTTACACTTTTTTGGAAAGTTGCCAAAAATCCAACAGATTTCACTGTCATTCTCGCATTATGTCTTGTGGAGTAAAACCTGACATTCACTTCCAATACGTGCAGCGTTACTGTATAAACTTGGTGTTGCACAACCAGCGTTGTCATGTAGCGCCGTTGTCTTGCACTCTAACTGAATGTATATATATATATATATATATATATATATATATACTGTCACAGCTGTGATGTCATGCACAGGTCATGTGACTCATTCCTAATACTAGACCCCCTGAAGTTGTGTGATCACTGGGAGACATGGAATTTGCAATTAATTTCTCTTCTCACATGTGTAAATTGTGCCCCTTTGATGTTTTAAGCTGATTTACTAGAAGAGGATAACAGGAGACGGCAGATGTCACCAGTTTGTCACCTGATAGAAATACCTGACCTGCTGTCAAAACCACAGGTATAGTACATTTGACCATAAGGTAGATCCAGTTGCTTAGGTGTCTCACTTCTCTAGTGATCTGTCTAAAACTGGGCTTAATCCATAATCAGCTATTTCTATGTGACCCATCCATTTTTAGTAGAAATATTATGAAACCAGCAAATTTCCTTGTCTCTTTTCTGGGTAAAGGGAACCTGTCTTGAGGATGTGGCCCGACAACCCATCAGCAGTCTGTTATCCAGGATTACAATGATGTCCTTGGTGCCCAGGATCACAATGATATCTTTGAATGCTTTATTCACTTGACCAGTAAAGAGTCACAGGAGCAGAGAAGAGTCATGTTAAGATGTCCCCTGATGCCTCCTGTTCAAGGTGAAGGTATTTTATCACAGGTCTGGTTGTTAGCTGCTGAAAGTAGGTTATGATGAGGATCTTATCTTATGGGACATTAATCTAGGAGGGGACAACCCCAGTGTGACTCTTTCCCACCCCACTGACTCCTTACATGTGTTTTCTATGCAGCTTTGAAAGAGCTTTTTCTGCTGACTGCTGATTTTTTAGAAAATAGAAGAAGGTCATAGTGGACCTGTCACTGTCAGACATAACAAAATGGTGATCACGTGACAAGTTCCCTTTAAGCGGATTATTTATCAGCAATGTGAAAAAATAAATCATGGTGGCTCAATGCTCTGCAATACGTTATCCATGATTGGTAGTTATGTGTCCTATGTGCAGTCCATTTGTTTTTGTATTTCAATCTAATTTTTTAGTAGTTGATAGACATGTTACATACATACAACATATATGTTACTTACATGCAATGTACATTGGGGAAACGTATGTGAGACCACTCTTGATTCTGTACAACTACCATTAAATAAATTATATACATTTAGTCAACAAATTACATTAAGTTTCCCTGCGAGGCTATCACATGGTTTGCTGCAGGAGAACAGTGTGAGTGTCCCCTGAAGTATCTAACGCAGATTTGGACATGACACCATTCACTTACACCTGCACATACAGTTCACATTGGTCCACAGTCACAATCAGAAGATGTAGGTTCATCATTTCTTTCCATCCGTAGATCAGCTGGGCTCTGAAAGTCACTATGATGATCCATACTGTCCAGTGAAGATGCACAGAGTCTGCACGGTACAATATTCTGCATTGTGCTTTTTCTAACTAATCATGTTGTATATTGATGTACAGTAAGGACACCTTATCTAAGGGCAATGTGCTATGGATCGCATGGTTGGTACCTAAAATTAAGGAGGTAAACGAATACTCTAAATACATACAAACACTCAAACAGGACTTGTTTGTAGTCACTTTGTGAAGCCATCAGACTGCCTTGAAATGTATCACATGGTCCTTCTGTTGTCCTACACCTATGTGTAACCTTCTTTGAAGTTCGTATTTTAAGAACTTGAGGAAATATTTTATCACTGCCTTTTCTGCTTTTTTTTTTTACAAAGTAGAGTTCACCTGTCTGTGTCGAATTAGACACTTGGCCAAAGTAACCATTTCACCAGTGGAACGTCAATATGCATGGAAAATGACAATCCTACACTCCTGCATAAACGTATAGGGACAGATTTATCAAAGTGCAAGAAGTGAGACGTTGCATAGTTAGACAACACAGTCTTCTACTGTAGCTGATTAATAAAAGTGGCTGCGGTTCGATTATAATCCGGTATAGCTAAAGACTGTCTAGTCATATTTGGTGCAAATTATAGCTGAACTCTGTTTTGAACAGATTAAGGTAAAAGATATTTCTGAACCTGGGGCTTTATTTTACAGTATGTATATGTATATTGGTAAAATAACTATTATCCTGTCCCCCCCACACATTATAATCAATATGAAGTAAATTGGCCAACCCCTTTAAACTGTACAAAGATGCAGACCATGTGACCTCTAGACTAACGACATCCCATTCACAGGGAGCAGAAGTTCAATAGAGTGGTGCTCTTATTAATTACCCATATGCCATCAATATTTTGGTTCTTAAAAACCCCATTAACTATGTCAACACTGGACTTGCATGCTTACTCCAAATTAGGGCAACTTCTTAGGAATGTGTCATGAACCTAGTTATCTGCATAGATATAGTATATCCTTCTTTAACTAGATTACCAACGACATAGCTAACGTAACATGTCATGTCATAACTCAGTGGCCTGGTGAAAACCCAAAACCTTTACATTACAATATTATATGGTTTGGCTATTTTGGATGACGAGTATCTTCACCTTATATTAGGTTGGATACATCCGGTGCTATTCTGATGTTTTTGATTTCCACTGGAATCATATAACCAAAGTTTGTCCAACATCCAACCACAGCAGCCTCATATTTTATACATTCTGGATTCATTTGGACATAAGTATGTATATCTCCTGGTGGACAAAATATTGAAGGTCTTCAGGAAATGCCGGTTGATGTAAACACAAGACACGTGGTTCTCCGACAGTGTCTATCACTAAATTATACTAATAAATTACAGTGCCTTATCAAAAAACTGGCAGGAAAAGTGAGCACAGTCTCGGCAGAGCCCCAAATATTAGTTCAACCTGACATGAATCAAACCTAATAAGCATCTGTCAGTCAGCTCACAGCAACATGTGCCAAAACATTTACACTGCACACAGTAATGAAACTATCTCTCCAAGTCACAGTCAGCAGATACAGAACCGATAGGGTATGTCAGTTCATTATGACATGGATTGACAAAAGGCGGAATAAATTTGGTATTTCCATAAATACATGTGACCTTGACATTTCTTGTGAACATGTAGAAAATTTTCTAGATAATCAGCTGTTTTACCCCCAAACTCTGATGTTATTATCATTGCAATAGTTTAATAGTCATAACAATAATCTCAAGGCCTTATGCACACAACATAACAAATTGGGGCTAGCTCACAGCCTCCATTGACTTCTATTGTTCATGGTCACGGTGCCATACATCACTGCATTGGGAACGGACCTCAAAATAGAGCAGGTCCTATTCCTTCCCGAATTATGGTACAGCCTTTCACTTCCTATGGACATCGCCCATTATGGCGCCCTCCCGTCATACAAACACTTCAGGTCTAACCTATATAGTGCCAACATATCCCTTAGTGTTAAATAAGTCTACATTCCCATATATTACTAGTGGTGGCCATCACTCTCTTCTGTTGTGGAAGAGAATAAAGGACGCTTAATACTGATGGTAGAAGAAAGCCCATCAGATTAGTATAAATTTTCATAGACTTCCATGTAGGGAAGCTTCCTTTTTGTTATACTGCCATTATTTACTATGAAATAATACTGCTGAATCTAGCCGACAAGTTACAAAATGTGAAAGAACTGTCTAAAGGATAACTTTTTAGGCTAAGCATAAAACTATGGAAGTAGGGTGGTTATTAATCTCTATACATGGCATAACATTAAGCCAGCGTTGGGAAGAGGGAGAAAATGTATGGCATTGTGGAGTCATTTGTGGCTGAAGACCTTAGAAACATGCCCTGGAAATCTCCTGGTGCATCATGTAAATTTTACCATGGTGTCCAATCCATGCATTGTCACACAACAGTGACAATATAGCCACTTCCCAATACCTTAAGGTCTGGTTCTTATCCAGCATTGTTGATATGTGGAGGTGAAAGCTGTTTTATTCTGTATAAAAGTCTTTTTAAGTGTAAAAAAACAAGTCCCCCCTGAACGGCAAACATGTTTGCTTACACCGAAGTAGTCAATTAGCGACAGTGTGTGGCTGTTTGCCGGAGAGTTTAGCAGACATGTAAATGAGGTAAGAAATGGTGTGACATGATTAAATCACTTTACAGAAGTAGAAAAAACAAACCTGCAGGGAACTTAACACAAGTTATATATTTCCTTCCAAGGATGTATAGGGCCATTGTATACTATATCTCACTACTGTGCACAATTGTTACCAAACACTTTTATGGAATATTTATGGAGTGTTGTGTACAGGTGTACATGTGTAACTGTATACTGAGCATACATGTTAGTCTTTACAAGGATAAAGGGGTTAGTATGGATCCAAGAGTACTACAAAGAATTGACTTTTATTATATATACCAACTACCAAATATATATATATATATATATATATATATATATATATATATATATATATACATAATATTATGGTTCTTTGGTAGTTGGAATATTATTATTATTATTATTATTATTATTATATATTACATTATATTGTTCTAACATTCAGATTGCAATGTTCACTCAAAGTGATTCATGCGACTATACCCTAAAAATGTGAATATCATGTGTAGCCAGAGCTTCATACTGATCTTCAACTTTAACAAGTTAACAAGTTAAATATTTAAATATACCTTTAAGATGGGGGAATTTATTAAGACTGGTGTATTGAACGCGAGTCTTGATTCCCCAGCCCCTGTGTGTCGCAGAAGAGCAGGGGGGGGATATATTAAGAGACTCTGTCCTCTTTGTACTGTATGTTCGGAAGTGCATGATTAGGCTTGTTCTGACCCGGTGGAGATCTCAGCTATCGTTTCTGCCAAAAAGGCAAACGGGTCAGTGCACCGACAAAACTGTCTGAAATAGGGCTATACACATGCCTTGTCTTCCAGAAAACAAGGCATATTAATACACTCCCCCAGTCTCCAGGACAATTTATTATATCCCTGTATATTTGAAGACTAATATAATCATTGAAATGGATGTGTACAAGTATGAAAATGCACACGTCTTTGGGTTCATGTCTCATCACAATGTGTGCCTTCAAGCAATGTTTAGTTACAATTCAATATTTACTAACAATTATACAGTATATAACCTATATCTAATGTATTTATATTGTTTACTAAAGTAGGCCTCATCCACACAACCATTATTTGGGGCATGAGCTAGCTGCAAAAATGGCAGCTAATTCACAGCCCTCATTGAGGTCTACTGTCATGGTGCGGTGAGGCTTGGTGAATGTACAGTGAGCGACTGCACCACAAATTATAGAGCAGGTCCTATTCCTACCCCTGTTTGTGGACCGTTTTGCACCATTTTGTGTATATGCGGCCTTAGTGCTAGTTTCCACTAGCTGATGGCTGAATCTCCCAGGATCCTGATGTAAATGCTAATTGCACAAATGAATATGCACCCATGTGATACAGACAACCAGAGTGAGAGCTAATTTTTGCGATTTCTTTCCTTTCAGCTAATAGAGAGGTGTCTAAGAGGACATCCTGCCACTATGACGTCAACATGCCCTTATAGTGCCTATAGACAGCAAAGGTCCAGACAGAGAAGCCTGCACCACAAATATATACAATCTGTATAACTACTCAGGGACTTTGTGACACTAAGCTACTATACGGACTAGTAGCCTCATGTTCCATATAGCCCTCTCCTAGGTCTGTCTGTGGCTGATGAGTCTAATATGTAGAGAACAATAGAAACTAAGAAATAAATACTTGGCTTCACTGCACACGGAGGATTACTGATTAATTGTGAATAACTGTAAACTCATTCCTATTGTTCATATGTTCATGATCTGTCTTATTGTATTTATACACATGCCCCACGATCTGTAAAGTACTTCATAAAATGATACGTAATCTATTATATATTGAATATATGGAATAGATAAATAAAGATTTGTTAGGGTGATGCCACACTTGCCGTTTTGAACCCGTTTTTGGTCCGTTTTTAAGCAGTCCGTTAAAAAACACATCCGTTTTTGACAGGTCTTACCACATCCGTTTTTGACAGGTTTTACCAATTATCTTAATTAAAACTGGTCAAAAACGGATGTGTTTTCAAAAAAGCATGCGTTTTTGGACAGACTGCTTAAAAACTGACCAAAAATGGGTTCAGAAAGCCATCTGTGGCATCACCCTTACTCTCAGGAGTAGCAGGCCACAGTACAAAGTAGGAGCTTTTTGGGACCAGAAGCCACCGGTCCACAAGGATCAGTAATTGGTTTACTGTCCCAAAAGCCCCTAACAGGTTCCCTTTAAACAGAAACCTCTCAACTATACACATTTTGCAAAGTATTTGGAAAGTATTTTTTTCACTCTTGCCAAAAACTTACATCTGGTAATAACTTTATAACTATTATTTTCTAAAAATTACCTTTCTATCTAGACCTCTGTATCATTTTTCAGTCTACAAATTGGATAATCTCTGTGATAAATGTATGTGACTCATGCTGTCAGCATTCTGTGTCTAGATACAAATCTAATACAGTATAGCTTTAATACAGTAAAGGGCTCAAACAGGGAAGATCTCAGTATGCCTTTGATTAAAATTGCCCCTGGCCTTCATGATATGTCTGAAGTGCTGAAGTACAAAGAAAGGGCAAAAATAGGAGGGGGTAAAATGTGTCCAAATCCTGCTGACTGACATGTAATTGGCCAGCATGATGCAACTGTGACCATCAAGTGGAACAAATAGCATTAACTAGTATCTCAGTGCGGTGATTGTCCTCTCCTTCAGCATGATCCCACGAGTCCCTAGAAGACTGACCTACTTATAATAAATAAATTGTTTGCTGGGTCTTCTCTGTTGCCTGATGGGTGTTTAGCAGAGAACAACGCCGATCTGTTGTGTTGGCTATTTTTAGGGAAAATCTCATGTTTTAAGTTGCATCACCATTTCAGATGACCAGATTTTATGGCTTAGTTTTTTTTTCTAATCCATCATTCGTTCCAGTCTGAAAACAGGTATTTTGCTTGAATTCACATGCTGAAAGTTGGCGCTCTCCAAATCACACTTGTATTGGACACAAAACTGCGTTCATGTGCCGGAATTAGGTTGTATACAGTGTAAATTCAGGCATCCAGAAAGCATGGAAATATGCCAATTTTGGCCAGCCACAAAACTGAAATATCGGGAATTTTGTGTAATTCCTTTGAATATAAAGCAGACATAAGCAGGTTTTGCGAATGACTGCACAGGCCGTCAAAATGGACCCATATGTCGTCAGTGTATGAGGTTCGATCATGATGACCTAAGAAAAGACTGTCTGAGCCACAAACCCGACAGGTATAGTACCTACCCTGCTCATAGGAAGTCAGCTCATACCTGGGCCCAAAGCAATGTCTTGCTCAAATCCCCAAATTATGCCCATGTGCATGAGGACTTACTATGCATACAATGCAGAAGTTCTTTAAATTTACATAATGTACAGATAATAAAATCTATTGGATTTTATAATGCAGATTCTGAGAATCCATAGCAAAATATGGAGCAAAGTCCACAATTAATGCATCTTTAACATAGAGCCAGTGGAATTATCCTCACCTATGTACAAGTACTATTAGACAAATGTTGACTCCAAAAGGCCATAAAGCATAATTCTAGTGTACAATAATATTATATACATGGTAAAAATGTATGTATAGGTGCAAAATGTAAAATTAACATTGAGTACAGTACAGCTGTGAAGGAGTTAATCACAGATCTCAGTGCACCTGTACCTCACTGTCAGCATGTGCAATGTGTATTTAGCTTTGCACCTACCCAAAAAAGAATTATCACATTTGTGAAGATCAATAAACTTGTTTGCTGATCAGTGAGAAATCCTATCTTGTGGTTTACATGTGATACTTCTAAAACAACTGTCTCTGCTGGTAATGTAAGGAGTTGTAAATTGGCATCTTGTTAGTTACTACCTGCTACATCTTTATGTAAGGCTACATTCACACTGCCACATGGGGGACATATATACGGCCAATATATGTCCCCCAAAGACGGCAATGGGCGCACGGCGCCCTACGCGATCGGTACGGTGCAGCACACGTGCAGCACCGTACCGCTCCGTACCCCGTGAAAAGATAGGACATGTCCTATCTTTTCACGGCATACAGCGCCGTGTGCCATATAACCCTATGGAGGAGGGCAGGGGTGAGCAGCGCTCAGCACCTCCTCCTCTCCCCGCACGCTGCTGTGTGCCCGCCGTGCTACGGCACGGTGGGCAACGGCTGTGTGAATCCAGCCTAAGGCTGCATTTACACTTAGTACTGCAAAGTGTCTGTTCATGATGTTATTGCCCAGGCAACCAATCAAAGCAAAGCTTTCATTTTCTCACAGCTGCTTATGAAATTAAAGCTGAGTCCTGATTGGTTTCCATGGCCAACTAGAACAAGTTTACCTCAGACACTTCTGATAAATCTCCCAGTAGATGTTTCGCAGCAGTATGCTCTGTGTATGGCAACCTGATATGTTTTTTCTAATTCTATAAAATAAATGCCATCATAAATGTTTCTTCAAAAAAAAACACCTACATAAAAAAACACTTGAATTTTAGGATGGTAACACAGGGCGCAAGTTAACCAACTCGCAGCAGGCAGCTAAACCGCCTCAATTTACAGTGACAGTATGGTGGATCGGTTCTTCTTGCTGGGTAAAAAACCTGCAGCGCTTATTTAATTAAGCTGTGGATTTTGATGACGCAGCATGTATCTTATTGTTGTGTTTTCTTCTAGCAGATTTCAGCTTTTGCAATGTAAAGCTTGAAATCTACCTCAGGCTCCAGAGAAATTGTGGCTGAAAGTTATGGCCTGAATCACTATGGGACATTCCACATTTTTTACAATACTGTCTTAGGCTACATTCACATGAACGTATGGGGGACATATATACGGGCGATGTATATACGGCTTATATACATCTCCCATACACTTCAATGGCCTCACAACGCCGTACGGGAGCGGTGCAGAACATGTGTGGGGCCCTATGTTACTCTATGGGGAGGGGTGGGGGTAAGCGGTGCTCATCCCCTGTTCCTCTCCCCAGTGCCGATGTATGCCCGCCATACTACGGTAAGGGGGTCATACATCGTGTGAATGTAGCCTTAAAGTGGTTGTCCACAAATATTTTGTATGGATTAACAATCCTAGGGAGATGGCTTCATGCTCTGTGTAGTGGCAGTGTGCATTAAAGGTGTTTTCTGGTGACAACAAGCTCCTGTGGATAGGGTCCCACTCAGATTATGAGTTTAGGGGTTCATTGTACCCCAAATAAATGGAGCGGCAGGTGGAGGATGCTCTCCATCAGTGCCATAGAGATAAAGCAGAGAATAGAGCCACCAGGCACAAGTGCAAACACCTGATCTATTAATTGGGGGTATAATGGTCCCCAGTTTGTGTAATTTGTGGAGGTCCCACATGGATCTGCATGTTATCCCCTGTGCTATGGATAAGAGATAAAATGTTTTCGCTAGACAACCCCTTTATCAGCAGAAGCATCTACCATCACTACCACTTCAATAGGAGCTGAGCCTGCAGTTCTAGCATCTGGCCACCACATAAAGCACAGAGCTTTGTGTTATGCCAAGCCCATACAACAATAATCTATTCATGGACTATCTAGCACCATGTAAGAATAATAGGACAGATTGACGAGAACTCCATGCTACAGCTTTCCTTTTTTAAAGTTCTCTCCAAAAAATTCAAGATTTGCGGTGATTGGTTGCTATGGGAACACGTTTGGTAAATCTGCCCTACTGACAACATCAGCGGACAGCCAGCGGAATAGCTGTGAGCTCAACAATTCAGCCAAAGCCCCTTGACATGTTTCTCAGTGGAGCTTGTCTATTCAGGGCTAATGGGGTGACTGGCATTGTCTAAAATTTGCCCACTGGGTAGGCATTTTTGGATCAGTATTATGCATAGCCTATAGGTCTTATAGGGGGTTTGTGACTTTAAAGGAATATATGAGTAAGTTCACTTTGTAGGAGGGAACATAAAAGTCTTTCAGCACAGGAGGGTCTATTTCCAAGGGCTTACCGTACATCCCATCAAAGGTAATGATGATATTTCTATCATTCATGTAAGAGCAACCACTGTGGTCACATAAATGATGGATGTTTTGTCATTACTTTCAGTCTCACAAGGTCCAGAAACCCTGCAGTTCCAGAGCACAAGGTCCTTTAGACATCTAGGGGCATATTTATCAGGACCCTCTGCAACCCAAGGTCACATTTTTTCTCCTTTGTAGCTTCAGTAAACAAATTTGAGAACTTTCTTTCATGGGCAAACCCCTTTAAGAAGCCATTGCACTTGGTCAAGCACTGTGAGGTTTTTATTACCAGGTACAGTTCAGTAAATTTTGCAGATACTTTCTTATTCAATTGTATAAGAAGAGGTGGGTGTTGGACTCTTGCATCCAATAAAAAGTCACTATATAAGATGATGGCCATCCATGTGCATAGTGTGCAGATCGTACATCAGAGAGTTAAATAGGGAGTTATAATTCATTTTGTAATTGTTCCAATTTAAGTGCATATAGTAAAACAGCAGACGGTCATGTGTCACTTCAGTGATTTAACATGACTGCATAAATAAATAATGAGCAAGCACATCATGCCAATCTCTAAATATCGCAAAACTATATTTGTCAATTTGATATACATTTTGTAAGACACGTTGTCCCGGGGCTGCCTTGAAGGAACTGGTTCTGGTTGTACAAACAAACGAATGTTCTCTTCTAAATGGGATAGTTTGACACTCATGTGATAGAGCAATGCTGAATATAATCGCCCAGATTTTCAAGGGCAAGATGACATCATAATCATATGTTGTCTTGCCATAAAACAGGCAAAACTTGAAAAGAAAGCTGACTCTATTCTGCTCCATACAAAACAAACCAATTTCACAAACTCACTGATATAATGCACAAAGGTTAGAATTCCATCTAACATCTGTCCACTATTTACAGCTCATGTTTTATTTGGAGCCATTAACCCCTACGGGACACAGCATCTTTTGGCCTAAAGGACGCGGCCCCATTTTTCAAATCTGGCCTGTGTCACTATAAGTGGTTATAGCTTTGGAACGCTGTGAGATATCCAGGGGATTTTGAGATTGTTTTCTCGTGACACATTGTACTTCAAATTAGTTTAAAAATTTGGATGAAATCTTTTGCGTTTAGTTATGAAAAAAAACAAAATTTGGCAAAAATGTTGAAAAATTCTTTATTTTCAACGTTCTAAATTCTCTACTTTTGATTCAGAAAGTCATAGCACCCAAATAAATTCATAACTTACATTTCCCAAATGTCTGCTTTATGTTGGCATGGTTTTTTCAGATTCCACATATTTTACTAGAATGTTATGAAGCTCAGAATTTGGGAGCCATTTTTCACATTTTTTGTAAAATCGCCAAAACCTGTATTTAGATGGACCTGCTCAACTTCTAATTGACACTGAGAGGCCTAAATAATAGCGAGACTCGTAAATTACCCCATTGTGGAAACTACACCCCTCAACGTATGAAAAACCACTTTTAAGAAGTTTGTTAACCCTTTACGTGTTTTATAGGGGTTAAAACAAAATGGAGGTGGAGTCTGCAAATTGTAATATTTTTTCACAATACACTCATTTTGGGTGGAAAATTAAACATTTGTAATGGATAAAATGAAAAAAGGCTCCACAAAGTTTGATACGCAATTTCTCCCGAGTACACCGATACCCTACATGTGGTGGTAACCTGCTGTATGGGCGCACGGCTGGGCATAGAAGGGAAGGAGGCGCCATCCGGAGCAGATTTGCTGTCACATTGTACAGGCTATAATTTTTTTCTTTTTTTTAATGAGGACCTATAGGGGCTTATTTCTTTTGCCACATGAGATGCACTTTTCTAATACATAATTTTGGGGCATCTATAGCTAATTGGTGAGATTTAATTAACTCTTTGTTGGTGGAGGAAATGAAAATCATCAATTTTTAGGAAAATTTTTATGTGTTTTTTTTTTTGGCCGTTAACCATACCATGAAAATAGTATATTATTTTTATTCTTTGGGTCGCCACGTTTATGAAAATACTTCATTTATATATATTTTTTTATTTTTTCCCATTTTTACTGAATAAAAAGTAATTTGGCAAAATTGTTGTTAATTTTAGCATCACCGACTTACATATGCATAACTTTTTTATTTTTCACCTCAAAAATCTGTTTAAGGGCTTATTTTTTGCAAGAATGATAGCTCTTTTTAGTGGTCTTATTTTAGATTGCGTAACTTTTTAAAATCACTTTTTTAGAGCATTTTTAAAGGGCATTAATAAAAAATCATCTTTATCAGAGAGAGTTTTTTTAGGTTGTTTTTTACGGGGTTCACTTTGCGGATCTAATAACGATTCTGTTTTATTATACAGATTGTTACGGACGCAGGGATACCAAATATGTGGGGGTTTTGTGTATTTTATTCAATTGTACTGAATAAAAACTAATTTGGAGAAAATCTTATTCATTTTAGCATCACCATCTTTTTATATGCATAACTTTTTTATTTTTTGGCAGATAAATCTTGTTAGGGGCTTATTTTTTGCGAGAACAGTTGTTCTTTTTAGTGGGCTTATTTTGGAGTGCATAACAATTTTTAAATCACTTTTTAGAGCATTTTTTATAGGGTATTAATTAAAAATTATCTTTTTTCGGAACGTTTTTTGCGTTTT
This sequence comes from Engystomops pustulosus, assembly GCF_040894005.1. Lineage (NCBI taxonomy): Eukaryota > Metazoa > Chordata > Amphibia > Anura > Leptodactylidae > Engystomops > Engystomops pustulosus. Next base: position 51,520,712 of record NC_092415.1, read on the forward strand.
TTTCCTCCGGCGTTTACCGTGCGGGTCCAGTAACAATTCTGTTTTATTATGCAGATTGTTACGGACGCGGCAATACCAAATATGCGGGGTTTTTTTGTGTTTTTATGTTTTTTATACTTTATTAAGTTTTTTTATGGGAAAGTGACATTTTAGGGGCTTATATTTTTATGTATTAATTTTTTATTTATTATAATGTGTAGTGTTAACTGTTTTTGCATATTTTTACTTGTACATACTTGAACTTAAACCAGTGATGCTCTGATCACTGGTTTAAGTTCAATACACTGCTCTACAATACTATTTTATTGTAGAGCAGTGTAAACTGTCTGAGCAAGCTTGCGCATGCTCAGACAGTTTACAGCCAGACCCGGAAGGGGTCTGGCTGCCATGGAGACCGGGCAGCTCCGGGGCACATGCCAGTCCTCGGAGCTGCCCGGCAGAGGATCGGATCCCCCGGTAAGCGGCACGGGGGATCCGATCCACAGCGCTTACACCCTTACACGCCGCGGTCATGTTTGACCGCGGCGTGTAAGGGGTTAACACCCGCGATCGGAGCCGGCTCCGATCGCGGGTGTTAGCGCAGGCTGTCAGCTGTACTAGACAGCTGACAGCCGCTGCTTCTGGTACCGGCTCCGTTCGTGAGCCGGTGCCAGAAGCAGGACGTTATAGAACGTCCCCGTGCGCTAAGCATCTAGCCCCGGGGACGTACTATAACGTCCTGGTGCGCCTAGGGGTTAATTTCGTCTTTAAGATAGCAGTGTATAGAAACAAATTAAGCCCCTCAGTCCGCCAAAGTTTAGAAAAACAATCCGTGTTTACAGTTTCTCAAATTCATGTCTCATCTTCTCAACCATTGCTTTATAAATCAAGTCCAAAACCCAAGTGTTCCACTAACAAAGCCAATGCTGTGAGTAATACTAAACAGGAGCAAAGTACTTACGAAGAAGCGTCTGGACAGAGCTGCCACCCTGCGTAGACAAGCTGTTCAGCTTTAGCTTTAGTTAACTTTGGAAATATAAGCATTTGAGAACTAGTGATCTCATGTTTGCACGTTGTGTTAAACTGTTTGATTTAAAAAGAAACTATCATATTCTGAACAGATGACTACATTATCTATAGCAGTAATGGTGAACCTTTTAGTTTACCAAGTGCCCAAACTACAGCCAAAAACGTATTTATCACAAAGTGCCAACACATCAATCAATGCCCCTGTGCCCAGCGACAGTGGTTTACATGCTGCCAGGGACTTTGCTGGCAGTATTTAAACAACTGACACCAATGGCATAGATCCGAGGTGTTAGTGGTACCCAAATGCTCATCACCAATCACAGTGCAGGACCTCCATGGATAATCCGGCCTATCCACAACTCTTTGCTCTTCCTGAAGTCCCAGGAAGCCCAAAAAGTGTTGATTTAAGATAGCACCGAATGTAGCACATCCTGGGCTACCCAGAAACGCAAGAGAATGCCTTGAGTTACTCTACTTGTCTAACGCACTTTGTGCTGGGGTGACAGCTTGGGTGCCTACAGAAATAGCCCATGCCATAGGTTTGCCAACGCTAGTCTATAGCTTAGGCTTGCATTGCAAAGGTTGAATTTTGTGCTAGTATCTGTCAATTTGGAATACATGTTTTATCTGCATTGTATGGATGATATTTGTTTAAATTTAAAACATAACTATAAATCGCATTGGGTTCAAAAGTATAACCCATGTTGGCTATCCTTCAGGTTCTCTTCAGGTGTTTAAAAATCTGTGGAAACATACTAGTTTGGTCTGTTCTGCACATGTGCTAAAATTCCAGTGCATGCCATCATTAATTTACTCTATAACTGCGACAGTTATTGCTGCATGTCATATTAAATTTGCCTGACTTCCCCACCCTGGTCTGCCATATTTTGTTAAAAAGTGGCGCATGCGGCACAAAGGGTGCACAAGGAATGATAAATCAGTTACAAAATGTGTCTATAAAAAATCATTAACAGCTCATGTCCATGTTTTTTAAGGAAACACCATTGAAAATGTAGTGATTTTTTTGTAAAAGAAAATATTATTATTTATAGAGCTCCATGAATTCCATGGTTCTGTACTATCAATAAGGGGGTCACATACATTTCATTAAGATAAGAGCAAATGCAACACAAATACAATAACTACAGTGATCAGGAAACAAGTGGAAAAAGGACCCTACCCGTGAGGGCTCACACTCTACACATTCATTTACAATATCACCAAGACCATGTACTGTCCTTGAACGACACTGAAACTTTTGTCCATTGAAACTAGATTTAAATATAAAGGGGCACGTTTACTTACCCAGTTCTGCGGAGTACACAGAAAGTGCAATGTCTGACGATAATGCACTCTGCCACAATTCACTAAGGCTACATTCACACTGCCGTTGCCCGTCCGTACCATACCATAGCGGGCAACGGCAGTGCACGGGGAGAGGAGGCGAGAGCAGCTCACCCCCGGCCCCCTCCATAGGGATGTATGGTGCACGGCGCCGTATTCCGGGAAAAGATAGGGCATGTCCTATCTTTTTCCGGGGCACGGAGCGGTGCGGTGCCGCACGTGTGCGGCACCGTACCGCTCCCGTAGGGCACCATGCGCCCATTGCCGTCTATGGTGGATGTATATCGGCCGTATATACATCGGCGGTATATACGTCCCCCATACGGTCGTGTGAATGTAGCCTAAGACTGTGCGCCCGATATCCTGCATGTGTCGCTTCCCCGCTCAGGTCCAACGGAGTTCACTTTCTTCTTCCCGGTGCATGTAAGTGCATTGTCTTGCGTCACAATTTGAATCTTAAATCCCGCGCTCAGTCCGAATCAGTCGGATCATCCCCCAATTTCTGTTGTATGAAAGCCAGTGCAGCTGCGCCAAAATCCGATTGCGTGCTACAAATCCCAGCGCAAACGTGTTAAATACCTGTCAAAGCTGCGCAAATACCGAAAACCGTGAACAGTCCGACGAAAGTGCATAAGCCCCTTAATGAGAATAGTATTATTAAGGAATTCTTTATTTTTTAGTTTTCTTTTTTTGGATTTATGCACTAACTAAATAAAAAGATTCAGATCTAAAACTTCATGTGTAAATCCTGTATAAACAGGGTCACTTAGGTCATACCAGGACAGAGTAGCACATAAGCTGTTTAAGCAACATTTTATAGTAAAATGGGCAATACATTAAGCTGTCAGCCCAAAACTATTTCACCTCACAGCTTCTTCTCTCTATCTCCCCTCGATGAACTTACACCCTTGGTTTGGTTGAGAATGCCGGTGTTCTGAATCAATGGATGTGAATAAGCTAATTTCAGACACATAGATTATGCATGTTGAAATCCAAAATAGATGAAAAACCCTCATTCACATTAGAATTTCAGCTGACTTCAGCCAGAATGATCAGATTCTGCATTAATATAACATTAATCTAATAAGCAAGGTAATCTTCAAGGGGGCATCCACCTTCAGCAAATAGTTGATAATGTTTGTGTAGTGAAAAGTTCAACAATTTTCCAAAATACTTTTTCTATCAATTCCTCATGGTTTTCAAGATCTCTGCTTGCTATCATTCAACATGAAGCTTTATTGTTTACTTCCTGTGGATAAAAAGCGGCCCATGGTCATGTGATGTCACACAGGTGCACAGCTCATTTTAACACACGGCTCTGATTACTCTCTTTGATGAGCCGTGCACCTGTGTAAAGACAGAAATTGGGCAACAAGCAAAATTTTTGGTTAGGTACAAAAAATGATTAAAAGTTTAACTCTGATTCTGTTGGATTGTGTCCTGGTAGATAAATCCTGTATAAATGTATGAAAACTATGAAAAAATGTTCATATAGCATGAATAAATCCAACAGTGCTGTAGGTAGAGAAGATGTACATGGTATTCTTATTCTTAAATGGGCAAATAGATTAATCATTTGTAATAATGTAAATTCATGTCATTAACTATGTCATCTTTAAGCAATGCTGAGACTTCATGTGTTACTTCTCTGCTCAAAAATTATATAATTTTGGATTCAATTTGAGATAATGGCATTAGTAATAATAAATAGAATATGTACTGAAAACATTAGTATTTCGGTGTACAAGGTTTATTAAAGAAGTTGTCCTACGAACAAATTTAGGTCCTATGGGCCCATGGGATAGGTCCTAACTTGCTGATCAGTGGGGGTCTCATTTCTGAGACCTCCACAGATCACAAAAACGAGGTCCTTTGGAGGTACGTGGGACCCCTCGTTTTCATGATCTGTAGGGGTCTCAGCACTGAGATCCCCACTGATCAACGAGTTAGGCCCTATCCCCTGGATAGTCTCCACACTCCATAATAGAAGCAAAAAGTAGAAGGTGTTACGCTTTGACAATACAACTACTGGTTGTAGTTTATTAGGCCAACTGCTGATGAGGCACCCTTTAATCCTTTGGCCTTAGTGTCTCTTGGAATACTTTATCTTACGTATGTCTTTAGCAATAGTTACAGTGGTCAAACTCCACCTTTAAAATTACTGCCACACATATATTATTTATATGGTTCTGCTTCAGACAATGGATTTACTACTAGTTAGCCACAATAGAACAGGCAGTGGCTCACCTGCAGCAATATACAGTGCCAGCCCAGCATTTCTACAAATCCCATCAACATCCTGCAATAAAGACCAACACATTGGAAAACTTTGAGCTGCAAGTTTAGCAGGTCAATTACTATGGCAGATGCTAGGTAAGGATACATTTGGTTATAACCCCCTGCCAGTGCAAAAAGGGGAGGCAAAGCGGCATCAGAAACTAGCCTTTTTCAGCTGTTTTATTTTTATTTTTCACCATAGGGGGAATTTATTTCTGAAACAAATACACCACATGTGTTTTTGGCCCCAATAAATATACAATAAATATTAAGAATATATATCTTCAAGCATCTTATTTCTATATTATAGCCTAAAGTGTAAGTACATGTGATGAAAAGTTTGTGCCATCTGTGGGTAGATGGAGGTCCATGTCTGAACCAATAAGAAGTGACATTCATATTTACTGATTGCTTCATGCCTAGTCATAGCTTAGAGGCACGCTCTCTGCTTTTCAATTAATCTCATACAGTTACTTAGTCACACTAAAATAGCTGTAGGCTCACTGCCTATAGGTGGTCCTACAGTAATGAAGCTTTCAGTGTTCCAGGTACTGCAGAGCTTTGAGCAATGAAGACAAATGTTCCACTTTGCTGCAACAATCAATATCCTTCACATGTTTGCCTAAGGGAATAGTTTTTTTAGTTTACAGGCACAGATGTAACCAATATTACCCAATAGAAAATTTAGCTTTTAATGAATTGTATCAATTTATGAACTAAATGTAACATAAATCCATGACGCTGAAATAGTCATGTAGCACCTAACTCATTCATCAGTAATAAGCCTGGCTTACCAGAAAAAAAATGTAGATATCAACCATAGAAATATCCCATAGGATAATTCTCTCTGTGTGGCATCTTGTTATTCTGAATTCAATGGAAGAACACACAGAACACACATGTAAAGTTAATTATATACTGTAGTCACTCTGTACATCAATAATTAGATGATCATTTAGAAACTTTTAGTGAGGTTGAAAATAAGTTAAGCCTAAATCATTCTAAAGTGTTAATCCACAGAAATGCACCCCAATAGAATGGACACCAATCAGTTATGAATTATATGGGGAGTGTGGCCGGCCGCCGGGTTACGAGGCTTCTAGTGGGTTCTTGGCCACCAAAACTACCGACACTATTTGACACTGTCCTGTAGAGATAATAAAGGGAGGGACATCAAGTTCTAAAATATCTATACATGTACACTTCACCTCTCAGACCTTTGAAAGTCCCCCAAGAGTCCTTACACTGCAGAACTCAAAGTAGACCCTGCTTTCCCAAGAAGTTTGGTTCTTATACTGTATGTAAACAGTAAATGTCCAACCAGTCAATGTAGCAATCAGAATAATTCCCTGGATCAACATTTGCTTCCAGTATTCCAACTCCCATAGATTGTCACATAGAAACCCAAGCAAAGCCAAGCAAAAAAAGACAGACAAGTCGGGATAGGCAGAAACAACTATTCTTTCTGGCGCCAACTCATTATAAATGATCCGCAACAATTATGTGCCAAAAAAAGTTCCCGACACTTTTATGGCGCAGATACGATAATACATCAGCTGCTATCAATGTGGCCCAGGTTCCATCACTTTAGTGGAGGTAAACCGTAGTCATTTTCTGCGCCAGATTTATCACTGTGTTAATGAATCTGGTGCAGGATAAGACTGTTGGTTTCCAGTTTAGACCTACTTTAAAGTGATCTAAACTCTGCGTCACAATTTTTGGCGCACAGAACATTCAAATAGGCCATGCCCGCTTTTAGGCCAAGCCACTTCAGTCGGACAAGTCTAAAAAGCCTTGTAAAATGTGGTGTAAGGCTTTTCACACAGTTTTTTTTGGCACAGAACCACCAGAATTGTGGCACAAGTCCATTAATAAATTCCCCCCTATGTGTTAGACATAAAGAGGGGCATTTATTTATTATTTTTGGTGCAGGGTGGCTATAGAACCTTTCTATATTTTTCAGTGGGATATAAGTTTGTGCCGCAAGGGATAAACCCCTTAAGGACGCAGCCATTTTGTAGCTTAAGGCTCAGCCCGATTTTTTGGATTCTGACCTGCGTCGCTTTATATGGTTATAACTTTTGAACACTGTTACTTATCAAAACGATTCTGAGATTGTTTTTTCCCCACATGTTGTACTTCATTTTAGTGGTAAATTTTGGCAGATAAGTTTTGCGTTTATTTACAAAAAAAAAAAAATATGATAAATTTTTTGAAAAATTTGCCATTTTCGAAATTCAAAATCATTGCGTTTTCAGGCAGATAGATTTACCACCTAAATAAGTTGCTGGATAACATTTCCCATTTGTCTACTTTACATTTTCATAATTTCTGAAATGTCTGGATAATTTATTTTGATGTCACGCGTCTTACAAAAAGAATATCGCTTTTCCGGATTTTCAGAATTGACTATTTTGGGGATAAATACAGTTTTGAATGAAATTTTACATATTTAGCATCAAAACCCCCTATATAACCAACCCATTTCCAAATCTGCACCCCTCAAACTATCAGAAACCGCTTTTACGAAGATTGTTAACCCCTTGAGATCTTCATAGTAATTGAATCAAAATGGCGGTGAAATTTAGAATGGTCAAATTGTTCCCTTATACGTTCATTTAGCACTAAAATTTACACATTTCCAAAATATAAAAAGAGAAAACCCACCATACAATTTGTTCTGCAATTTCTCCTGAGTACAAAGACCCCCCACATGTGGCCATTACTTGTTTTATGGGCGCACAGTGTTACACTGGGGTGCCGGCTATCAGTCACAGCCGGCACCCCGTGTTTCCCGATGCCGGTTCGGCTCAGATCTTGAGCTGAACCGGCATGGGCTCAGTGTCCGATATATCGGACACTGAGCGTTAACAGGTTAATGAATTGGAGCTCGGACTAGTAGGTTTAGAACTCCCTAAACCAGCTTTTAGCTGGGCTATTTTGCACTACGAAAAGCGCCAAAAAATGTGTCAGAAAAATAGAAGCGCCAGAAGACTGGTGTAATCGCATGCGACAACAAAATTTTGCGCCCAAAATTCGAACACGTTAGAACAGGCCATAAAAAATGCCCCCCAAATTGTGTCAAAAAACTTGTCTGAGAAACTAGAGGAGCAGAAAAAGTGTCGGGATTCACAGGTTGCACCCAAATTGAAACGACAAAACAACTGGAGTGAGTGATGGAACAGAAGCCAACAAATATTCCATGTTGCAGCAGCAAAAAAAGTGTCCGCCAAAAAACTGGCAAAAATCCTATAATAAATGACCTCTAATGATAAAGATAAAACAGACCAGACCTTTTTACTTAAGATACCATTCTTACTGGTGTTGAACTGAGCTCAGGCATATGAAGATAGTTACCCCAGGGTTAACCATAGGTTCCAACATTATAACCATAGCCTAAAGCGGCTTCATAGGGTATAGGGTTACCTTTATGAAACTATCCCTTTAAGCCATTATTTTAGCTTTTGCTCTTAGCTATTTTAGCTATTAGCTATAATATGTTGACTTACCATTTATTAATTTATTTATGACTTACCATTAATTTAATTACAATGCAATCATATCACATATTGATAATAAATCTATGTTGTCCTTTTATGTTTGGTTTGTTCATATAAATGTCGGGTTGTGACTGATAGTATGTGCATAAGAAGACACTATTTAGAATCAGTAAGACTAAATTAGAAGGGGTCATCAAAGGCCATAGCCTAAGGTGTTAGAACCTGAAGGAGTGATAGATTAGGAGCAAATTGCATACATATGCATCAGCAACAAGTTACCTGTGAACAAAGCTGCTGTTCCTTTGTGTTTGAAGACAGCAGTGTGTGACTTCTCTGGAGCTTTACAGTCACATGGTAATTATTCTTATCACCTGGGACATATTAAATTAGAAGGATATAGGATTAGGGATGTATTTGCACTTATGTCTAGTGCTTCCAGTTAAAAAATGGACATTCTCGAGAGCCGATTTCTTTTTTTAAATTGTAATTTATTTATGTAGATTAGTCATTCTTATTATATTTATATAATATTTAATAAATTATTATAATTCTATGTACCTTACCTTATATGTGCAAGTTCCTTTTCTGTAATCCACACTTGGAAATGCAAATACCACTAATAATATTGTCACTTTCCCTAATAATATTTGTACCCGCACAGCAAATGTAGTATTAAGCGTTTAATACAGTAACTACATCAAGTGAAATTACATTCAACATTCAGTATTCACTAAAGGTGGCCATGTACGGTAAATGTAGGTTAGATAAGTTTGCTCATTTATGGTTGGTGAGTAATACTGTAGGAATTTATACCTGAAATTCTTGTGTGCCACATTTATTTAGGGTTTTATACAATTTTTAGGCAGTTTTCTCACTTGTCCAAAAAATGGGTGTGTCTTCGATGTAAAGGGTGTGTGACCTTGGTGGAAATAGCCTGTGTGCCACAAAATTCAATATTGTGATGCAACAAACCAGACCATCGGATAGAAAGTGCAGAGTACGACTCATTAGTCTTATCCTGCACCAGACTAATCATCCAGCATCAGACACCGGGATTAATCTGGCGCAGCAGAGATCTGTCTAGTTATATTCTGCGCTGATCAACACATTAATACCAACACATTAATACATTTGGTGATTTTTTGACACTCATGACTTGTGCTGTTTTTGGGTGCAAAAATGTGGCGCAGCTTGTGAATCCGACACTTTTCTGGCTCTTCTATTTTTCCGTGTTTTTTGTCGCTGTTTTTGGCAAATAATTAGAGCAGCTAAAAGCTGGTCTAGGGACTTCTATTTCACCTTCATGAATGGGAGACAGTTCTCAACCTTTTGGTTTGTGCTCCAAATCATTATTAATCCCTTGCACCACAAACTTACATCACACTGAAAAACATAGCACGTTTCTAGTGCCACCCTCTGCCCAAATTGATAAAAGCCCCCCAATACTCCTTTCCATAATGTATTTAACTTTTTGTATGGGCTCATGCACACTAACGTATGCCCACCGTGCCATAGCCCGGCAGGCACACGTTGGCACGCGGGACAGGTGGAGGGCTTGAGTGCCGCTGGCCACTGCCCCTCTTCATAGAAAATAGTATCTGCACGGCCATCGATACAATCAAAAATAGAGCAGGCTATATCTTTTTGCGGCTACGGCTCAGAACGGTACCAAGCCCATGCGCCATAGCCGTCTGTACGGCTGCAAGCTTGCGACTGTACACACGTCCCCCTGATGGTTGTGTGCATCTCAAGTTTTGTAGCTCACAAAGCCACAGGCCTGATACAGTTTGAAAGATGAGATTCTCCTATTTGATGTGCTAACAGAACCATGGTTCTAAGTACTTTAAAGCTCAATATATGAATATATGAAATGATACCACCCTCCAGTCTCTGAGACAAAGATGGGTCATCTTTAGAGGTAGGATGAGGATCACCAATTTAAGGTTGCTTCCACTACAGTAGATTTGTGTTTAAAATGAGTATGGAAATCTAGATGGATGTGGGAAAGCTGGTTGTTCTGCTATTAACCCCTTCACGACTTGGCCTTTTTTAGTTTTTTCACTTCCATTTTTCACTCACCAATTTAAAAAATCTATAACTTTTTTATTTTTCCACATAAAGAGCTCTGTTATGGCTTATTTTCTGCGTAACAAATTGCACTTCATAGTGACGGTATTTAATATTCTATGGTGTGTACTGGGAAGCGGGAAAAAAATTCCAAATGCAGTGAAAATGGTGAAAAACCACATTTGTGACGTTTTCTTGTGGGCTTGGATTTTACAGCTTTCACTCTGCGTCCCAAATGACATGTCTACTTTATTCTTTGGGTCAGTACGATCACGTGGATACCAAATTTGTATAGGTTTTATAATGTTTTCATACATTTAAAAAAATTAAAACCACCTGTACAAATTTTTTTTTTTTATTTTGCCATCTTCTGGGGCCAATAACTTTTTCATACTTTGGTGTACGGAGCTGTGGATAGTGTCATTTTTTGCGAATTTTGATGCCGTTTTCATTACTTTAATTTTTGGGACTGTGCGACCTTTTGATCACTTTTTATTAATTTTTTTATATTTTTCAAAATAGCAAAAAAATGCCATTTTCGACTTTGGACGCTATTTTCCGTTACGGGGTTAAACATAGTGAAAAAACATTATCATATTTTGATAGATCGGGCATTTTCGGACGCGGTGATACCTAATGTGTTTATGATTTTTACTGTTTATTTATTTTTATATCAGTTCTAGGGAAAGGGGGGGGGATTTGAATTTTTAGGTTTTTTTATTATAATTTTTTTTTTTAAACTTTTTTTTATTTTTACTTTTACTATTTTTCAGACTCCCTAGGGTACTCTAACCCTAGGTAGTCTGATCGATCCTATCATATACTGCCATACTACAGTATGGCAGTATATGTGGATTTTACTCCCCATGCATTACAATGTGCAATTAGCACATTGTAATGCATGGGTTAAAACGAAGTAGCCTCGGGTGTTCGGAACACCCGAGGTTACCATGGCGACGGATCGCCGCTCCCCGTGACGTCATCGGGGAGCAGCGATCCACGACAAGATGGCATCTCTTTGAAGCCGCCGGCAGCATTGCCGGCGGCGATCGCGGAGAAAACACCCGCGATCGGTGCTAGCACCGATCGCGGGTGTTACCGGTAAGCCTTTGCTGCAATATGCAGCAAAGACTTACCGGCTATGGAGAGGGCTCGGCCCGCGAGCCCTCCCCATGCACCGGGACCCGGCGCGCGCCGTACTAGTACGGCGCGCGTCGGGAAGGGGTTAATAAGTACCTGTTGCAGACTTCCCACAGTCGCTCCAACCTGTGGAGACACGGCCGAGCCTGTGGAAAAAGAAGACCTGGGTTCTAGTCCCAGGGTCAACATCTACAAAGAGTTTGTATGTTCTCTCCATGTTTGCGTGGGTTTCCTCCGGTTTCCCCCCACACTCCAAAATATGCTGGTAGGTTGATTAGATTGTGAGCCTCATAGGGAAATGGACCAATTTGGCAAGCTCTGTGCAGTGCTGCCTAATCTGTGTGCGTAAACAAAATATAAAGGAAAGGAAAAAAATAAATAAAGGAATTAAAGGAAGAGAATTGGATCTTCATCTGCAGCTATAACCACAAGTCTGCTATGGAACCCAAGATATAGGCATCTCAAGTGACACCCGCCAACAGCCTCTGAGTCTCACTCATTTCAGGCAACAGATGACTCTTTTCTGTTCATTTTCACATGATTTTCAAGATATTATTTTATAGGTAAAAGGTTCAGATTTCACATAAAATTGGCAATGCCTGAAAGGACATTTCATACCTGGTGTTAGTTTAGTGGGGTAAAAGTAGGTGACAGAGTAGCAAAACATTCCATGACCTTTATTGCCGTCTATAGAAATCCTTCCTAAAAATATGTTGGAGGATGTTTAAAAGACCTTCAGTGACCAAGACAATTGTAGCTCAGTAGGTGAATTATATACTTCATTATTGTGCACAACAAATACATATAAGTATATTGTATTATAACAATCGGCCTCCAGTATGTATTTGCCCAGGTGTTTCTTTTCCCCACAGCTTCCCCTGTAAATTGGAGTGAAATTCATACCACACATTCTAACCCAAGATAAATCTCTCACCCGCCTCCTGACGGGTAGCATTTAGTAGCTGTCATATGGACGTGTTTTCATGTGATCTTACCACCACATTTATTATAAATGTCCCCCAGCCCCCCTATCAGAATACTAAAATGTACTTATTCATTGCTCTTAAACTGATCTTTGACAAATTAATGCACCTGTCAGATGCATGTCTGCTCCGTGCTACACAAAATGTTGTTTGTCAGTCTGTCAGAAAGACGGTGACTAATAAAGACTGATAACCAGGAGGAGTTAGATAAGTTTACCTTGGATGACATTTATCTCCTGACTACAGTCATTTAAAGGCTTCTCCAAAATAGACATATATGACACATTGGAGGGGATGTAGGGTGATGAACACGCTTTTGGCACATTTTTAAGCAGTCTGTCAAAAAATGCATGCTTTTTTGAAAAGACATCAGTTTTTGACAGGTTTGACCAATTATCTAAATTCAAACTGGACAAAAACGCATGCGTTTTTTGACGGACTGCTTAAAACCAGCTCAAAAACGCGTTCAAAACGCCACGTGTGCCATCACCCCTAATGTGTCTCAGGTTCCACCAGTTTCTAGCTGGAAAACACTTGTCTTTTGCTGCGCCAGATCTATCTCTGTGATGATGAATGCTGGTGCAGACTGTCGATTCCTACTTTAGACCTACTTTTACTTGGTCTAAACTGTGCGCCAGAATTTTGGGTGCACGGATGATTTCCCGTAAGCCACGCCCCTTTCGCATGACGATACACCCATTTTCCCGAAGGCCACATTCCTTATTCGGACAAGTCAGAAAGCTGCTAAAAAATTGTCTAAAAGCCTTGATAACTGTGGTGCAAGGCATTTTAGACAGTGTTTTAGGCGCAAAACCACCAGTATTGTGGCGCAAGTGCGTTAATACATCCCCCCCCATTGGGGCAGATTTATCCAGCTGTCTGAAAGTCAGAATATTCTTAGTTGCCCATTGCAACCAATCACAGCTCCCCTTTAAAATATTAACAAGCACTGGTAAAATGAAATCTGAGCTGTGATTGGTTGCCATGGGCAACTAAGAATATTCTGACTTTCAGACAGCTTGATAAATCTGCTCCAATGGGGAATATGTATTAACGCACTTGTGCCACAATTCTGGTGGTTTTGCGCCTAAAACACTGTCTAAAATGCCTGTTTATAATCAAACAAGTGTGTGGCTTAAAGGGATTATATCTCTTTTTTTCATGATACCAGGTTAAAAAAAAATATTTATAGATTATTTTTAAGTTCTAATATTCGCATGTGATTATGGGACCTGTTGAGTTGTCTGAGCTTCTCCTTTGCTGTGTTACCAGCACTCAGTGTCATGTTTTACAGCAGTGGCTCTGCTATAGACAGCAATAGACTGGAGCCACCATCCTGAGGTCTATGGAGAGTTCTCATCACATGCTGTGTAGGAGGAGAGGGAGATAAGATGGGGTATCATCTATTATCAGTAGTGGATACAATGATACATTTTATCTAATGTAAACTCCATTGACCTTCTCAATACATTTAACAGCCTCTTCTCCACTGTGTGTAGTGAAGATTTTGGGGAAGATCAGTTTAAGTTGATCAGCAGGGGTGCTAGGTGTGTTCCCCCTCCCCAAGCAATATGATGTTCACGAACACCTACAGTACTAAGGATAAGTAATAAATTCATCTCTATAAAAAAAAATTAGTAAATTAGTTTCAGAAATTTCTGAAACTATCTCATTTATTTAAATAGTTCTTTCAGAAATCATAATCATCTTCAGCTTTAGCCTGAGACCACTTATTTTGGTCCCCGGGGCACGACCACTGTGATAGTGAAAGTTTGTCACAAGTTTGTCTCAGACTATAAAAAAGGTGAGAAAATGTAGTTGCCCCTTAGAAATGAGATTGTTGTCCTAGGATACGACCACCTTTGCTGAAGTGATCACACAAAGAAACAAATCATTTTTGCATTTGAAATGGTTGGGAGTGATTGCATGTCCCCAAGCTTTCCTGTGGTAATGAACACCAAATTCAGGTGGTCATGCACCTCAATAGTGCATGCGTGACCACTGCTGCCAGGATGCGAGAATGGTCACATCCAAGGTAACCCATATCATTTCTAAGGGACAATATGACTACATTTATAGGAAATTATCTACACACAGGTATTTTTTTAATAACATCCACTTGATAAAATGTATATATATATATATATATATATATATATATATATATATATATATATTGAAGTTGTATGATTTGTATGACGAAATACATTAAAGTCGCATACACTCTTACAGATGCCCTATTACCACTCTGAATAGATCACCCCTGTAATAAGGCAATGTGCATGGAGATTATCCATGGTCCTAGTAGTGACACTATGGTCCTAGTAGTGACACTATGGTCCTAGTAGCACTTTTCCCCTTTCTGTTGAATAGGGAAAATGGATGTATATAGTGGGAAAACCCCTTTAAAAAAGTGGTAATCAGGGACAGGGTAATAGAAAACTGGAGTATTGTGAATCTGGTGACTGACAATATGTGAAAGGTACAAGGCAGGGAGAATCGGATTAAATAATGAAGCATGACTAAGGAGAGAAACATGGCAGGGGGACTAATCATTGTAACAAATAGGATAATGTTACAGGAGAGCAAGTAAATGAAGTGTGTTAATGTCCTCTTCTGTAACCCTTTCCCTGCCAACTGGACAGGACATGAAGTTTGGTTGTAGATATACAGGCAGTCCCCGGGTTACATACAAGATAGGGTCTGTAGGTTTGTTCTTAAGTTGAATTTGTATGTAAGTCGGAACTGTATATTTTATCATTGTAATCCCAGCCAGAACTTTTTTGGTTTCTGTGACAACTGGATTTTAAAAATGTAGGATTGTCATAAGAATCAATATTAACACTAAAGCTTCATTACAGCCACATTTGATAACTCCGACAGCTGATTATTGTAAAGTACAATAAATTACCAATATCCAGTGGTCCGTTTGTAACTAGGGGTCGTATGTAAGTCAAGTGTTCTTAAGTAGGGGACTGCCTGTAAATAGTAGATCTTATCATATTGGGTGTAGTCATGGCTGATGACATGACGTTTTTGATCCAGACACAGATGTGGATACAAAAAGGGGAAAAAGTAAAAAGAAAAGTTTGATAAGTCTTCTGTCTTTTGTATGCACTACTAGGTTCACCTTGAACTACATGTATGATTCCAGAGTTAGAGTCACACAAATTTTTCCTTGCATTTTTGTAACATGTTGTTTTTACTATACAGTCAATTAAAAACTAATGTGAAATCTATCAATGGTAATAATAAAATTATAAATCAATATTATAAGAAATCTTTAAATATTGCCACCAGTGCTTTACAGATCAATCAGCGTTTTACTTTTTTGCCAATTTGGAAACGAAAATTAATCAGTAGACTTTTTTTTAACCACTGTGAATTTACCGCCAGAATTCTGTCCCAGATTGGGGACACAGTGGTCTTCAATATGTTATCTGCAGCATGTTACTTATTACTGCAGATCAAGGCCACCTGCACACCACCATGGTGGATCTGTGAAAACCAGACTCATGTATCATGGCCCTATATGATGAAAGGAGTCCCTTCTTCCCTGCTGAAAACATGGTTACAGTTTGCACTGTTCCAAGAGGAAAAAGGCCACTCCTTGCATCATACACCACTACGATACTCATCCTTTCCGTAAAAATCCTGCCAGTCCATTTTCAAGAACACGGTCATATAAAGCCATAGGGAGTACAACACTCAGCCTCTGCAATGCTCTGCCCCCTACCGCTGCAAAACTGTGGCTGAAACCAGACATTTTTCAGCTAGTTTCTGCCTTGTGTCTCCGGCCATAATAAGCATGCAAAAAGTCAGAAATGAAGGGGGGCCAGGATGGGACACTTCAATCTGACAGATATACTGTATAACAAATAATAATAATCTTTATTTATATAGCGCCATCATATTCCATAGCACTTTACAGATTCTGGGGAACATATACACATAAAATAATAGAATGCAGAGTAATAATAAGTCATATTAAACAATAGGACTGAGGGCCCTTGCTCCCAAAGCGCTTACAGTCTATGAGGATGAGAGGGTGAAACAAGAGGTATTATGTTCTAATAACAACATTATTATATCCTTTTTATTTCTATAAGCTTTTCAATTAATAACAAATTTTAAAAAGGACATCATGGAGGGAGTTTGTAAAACTTGTTGTATAAAAAAACCTGAAACATGTGTTTTTCATGGTGCTGTGTTTGCGTAGCTGCCTTCCCAGTAAAGTCTATGGGGCTTTTTTACTAAGGGTCCCGCGGCCGCATTTTTGTCGGGTTACTCGAATTTTCAGGGATCACGCCGGGATCACAAATCAGGGGGGCAGGTGGTCAGACCATCCGACGGATCCGGACTACACGTGGGATTTAACATTTAAATTTGTGTCGCAAGCCAAGCACTTACATACACCGGGAGGAAGATGGTGAACTCTGGCGGACCTGAGCAGGGAAGCGACACATGCAGGATATCTGGCGCAGGATCTACGTGGATCGCGGCACAGTGCATTGTCGTCAGAGAGTCCGGATAAGGGATCGCAACTTGGACGTATGTGCCCCTATGAGTATCATGTTTTTTGCGGATTGCATTCAGGTTTACACATTTTTGCAGACCGCTTTTGCATTCTTCTGCTTAGATACAACACACATATGTAGAAAATTATCACATGGCCTAGTTTTTGGCAAAAATGGTGACATACGGATGATACACAGACTGTTTTGATGAAGGAGAACATGAACATATGATTTCTCCAGTCCTGTATTTCTGTGTCATATGAATCTGTACATATATGTGATATTTTTCATCCGTATGTCACAATATCCGTACTATACTATATAGAATATGATGGGCTGGCAAATGATGGTTGACTATTGGCTGGCTGACAGAATGCAGCTCCAACTGGTTCGGGTCTCTCTGGATACTGCATTTATGCAGCATGTATTAAACATGTATTTTAACTTCTATGAGGTATATGGAGCGGAAATGGGTAGGGTACGGTGGACAACATGGCCATTTAAATGGATGGTCGGATTGCTCATCAAAATGAATGTGGCCATATGCTTCCGATATGAAAACATTACAATACGGGTTGCATATAGCATTTTACATGCATGTCAAAGAGACCCAAAGATACACTTGGAACAATGCAACACATAAGACTCACTTTAGATCCACAGGATTTCTGTCTGCCATCTTACATGGCCTGCGCAATTGGCTTTGAAGATTGATGATCCTTCTACAATAAAGTACAGTATACTGTATATTTACCTCTCCAGTATGTCTAGAAGAAAGTAACATCCATGTGCCAAACATTTGTGCTTAACTTCTATGCAGATTGACAGTAAGTTAGTCCATGGATATACAGTAGACAACAAAAAATAATCTATAACAATATCAATTTTGAACTCATACGGTATCGGGGCTTGGTCTCCCCATCTTAAAGGAAATCAACCATCACAATCAAGCATGATAAATCAGGGACTGTGACCGTGGTAATCTTCTTATATTTGTTATCCATGGTATCCTACATTCTAACGTCAACTTTTAAAATGATGCTAATGAGTCATAAGGGCTCTGGGGACGTTATCTGAGCCCCTCCTTGCTGTGGCTTACAGGCTGTTACACTGTCTCTCCCTTCTCCCTCGGCACTTCCCCCTTCCCTCTGCCAGATGTAATCTCACTCAGTGGGAGGGAAGTGATCCTGCGCAATGTAATAGCGTGTGAAGCTACAACTCAGAGGGACTCAGGTAACACCACCAGAGCCCTTCTGGCACATTAGAATAATTATAAAGGTTAATTTTAGAAGGAAGCTGGCCATGGATAACAAATATAAGACGATTACCACAGTCACAGGGCCTGGATCTATGAGTTATGTCCCTGGTTTATCATGATGGATTCTGATGGTAGATTTCCTTTGATTATAGCACCGAAGCTTCCAAACAAAGGCATACCATTTTTACATCACACAGAGTAATAGTTTTCAAAATTTTCAACAAAAGTTTCATTTTTTTATCATAACATTTGGGAATATAGATTTTTCTGAGGGTCAGTGTAACTCTTTGAACACTTTGAACAGTAAAAAATAATCTGATTATATTCATTTTTCAATTTTTAGTAATATTATACCAGAATTAAATTTCAATATAGTTGCAAAGAAGCCACATCAGAAAAACATAAATAAAAAACTACAAGTTGACAAAACATGTGTACATTGTATTTTGTATAGGAATACATGTGATTACATTTCATGCTGTTGTATGGTGCCAGCAGGAGGGCTGTGTAGCCTCTAGGCCTCTAACAGTGCATTAGTAATTAGTAAATTCTTCCTTCCAGTCTTGTTGCTTTACATTCTAGGCTTTGAAAAAAAGTTGTTCTTTTCATTGCCATGTAAAAGACATTTGTGTGTACAGCGAACTAGGGAGATAAATGTGTCAAAATGATTTAGATTTAAAGTGAAAGAAACATACATCAGCTTTTCCCTTTTATTTTTCTTAGTGCACAAAACTTGTCCAAGAAACACATTCATTCATGTCCTAAGTAACTATTCTGTGCTGCACCTATTGAAATTGCTGATATACAACTGCACAATTTTATAAGCCTAAAATATAAAACATGATTTCCACACAGCAAGGCAGATTTAAAGGGAACCTGTCAGCTCAAAAAAGGCACATAAGCCATACAGTATACAGTATAGTACCTTATGCATGACTGTGAACATGTCCCATCGCTTCTAGTGGGATTAACTTACATGGGATCTTTGATGAAAAAACTACTTTGATTCATCCCCTGGTGTAGCAGCTATCCGGTCAAGGAGCAGGGGAGCATAGTTATAAAGTCAAGCTCCCCTGCCTACTCAGCTTTATGCCGCCTGCTCAACATCACAGATTCCTCAGCGAATTTCCTGCACATGCGCTGTGCACCTATCAGTTCGGCCCTGGCCTTGAGCGTCCTTGGTCGCCCTTCACGGAGGACGCACCGTACATGTGCCAATTCGCAGGCGCGGGTCCTTGCACATGGCAGCAACTGTGAAGCCAACAGGGGATGTGCTTTCTGTGCCTCAAGGAAGTGTCTAGAGAAGTGCAGGACGAAATGCTACCATTTATAATATCCGTTGGTCATTGTGACATTGCTAAAACTTGAGGGGGTGCGAACCTGTCACCAGGAATGTCATCTGTAGCTGGTGGCAGGTTCCAATAGCCTATGCTATGCTGATTTTAAAAATGCCTTTTTCGGCATTCTGAATCAGCACTAGTTGAGGACCCAGTTGCTTTGTGGTAATGTGAAATGAATCACATTGTCATAAAGGATTTTAAACAGATCATTCATGGCCTAGAGTTCTCAAATGCCTCCATACACATACAACCACAGCTCAGCTAAGAACTATTTCCTCTTAAAGGACATCTACCACCCGGATCAAGGATTGTAAACCAAGCACACTGATATGCTGGCGTGAGCCCCCTCTGGATCTGCTCTTCTTTTAGCTTTTTATGCTCTGGTTTTTACAAAAAAGGCTTCTAAACTTATGTAAATTAGCCTTAGGGGCCCTTCAGGTACATTTGCATATTTTTGAAGCTTAGGAAGCTTAAAGAAGCTTAAAGAAAGGTTTATGTCAGAGGGGACACAAACCAGTATGTCAGTGAGCTAGGTTTACAATCCTTAATCCTGGTGGTAGATGTCTTTTAATAAAGAGAGGGGAGAGCCACCTCCAGCAACCAATTATGGCAATGATCCTTTAAAGGAGTATTCTCATTTTAGCAAATTACTGTTATTTTTTGTATGATGTAAAATTATACATTTTTCCAATATACCTCCTGTATCAATTCCTCACGGTTTTCTATATCTCTGCTTTCTGTCATTCTATAGCAGAGGTAGGGAACCTATGGCTCGGGAGCGAGATATGGCTCTTTTGTTGGCTGCATCTGGCTCTCAGACAGATCTTTAATAAATAGTGATGGCTGCTGTGTGTGTCTCAGACTGATCACTGAACACAGGCAGCGATGTTACTGCTGCCTACGTCCTTTGTGCAGCCCAGGCACCATTGCTGCCATTGTCTAAGCCTGGGTCAAAGAGAAGAGCGCGGGAGCGATGAGGAGCTGCCTGCATGGAGCACAGGTGCTGTGGCTACCGATCTACTTGGGGGCATGTGCTGTGGCTACCGATCTACTTGGGGGCATCTGCTGTGGCTGCCGATCTACTTGGGGCATGTGATGTGGCTACCGATCTACTGGAGGTATGTACTGGGGCTACCTATCTACTGGGAATATATATACTGGGGCTACCTATCTACTGGGAGGTATGTGCATATTGTAGGGCTCTTACGGAATACCATTTTAAAATGTGTGGCGTTCATGGCTCTCTCAGCCAAAAAAGGTTCCTGATCCCTGTTCTATAGAAAGCTTCTATGTTCTTCCAGTGGTCAGAAATCTGACCATGGTCACACAGGTGCACGGCTTGATATAACATATGGCTCTGATTACTCTCTGTGATACTAACTATCTGTGCACCTGTGTGACTTTGGTCAGATTTCTGACCACTGGAAGTAAACATAGAAGCTTCCAATAGAGTGAGAGCAAGCAGAGATCTAGAGAACTGTAAGGAATTGATACAGAAAGTATATTTGAAAATTGTATAACTTTTCATTTTACAAACAATAACATTTATTTCCTGAAATGGGAACACCCCTTTCAACTTTGTGTTGAAATCCAACAGCCCAGTTCTTCCTCCTTTATCTAATAAGTATGGGCTGCTTTTATGAGTAGACTACAGATGTAAGACTTTTAGGAAGCTGATGTTTCTTCCCAGGCAAAGTGTTATCATCCTAAGCTACCTCCAAATATTATATATGCAATCTGCTCAGTTAATAAAATAGTTATAGCGCATTCACAGATCTTGTCTTTGTGGATGTGATTCTAATAATCATATGTTCTAACTAGAAGACCAATTGTTTTTGCCAATTGCAGTGTTAATTGGTCTTTGCACTTGCAATATCTATTAGCCTACCCAAAATAGTAAGGGACATCATAAATAATACAGTCGTAATCCTCCCCTACACTCATACTTACTGTAAACTCACAGGATATGCTTTGTTTTGATCAAACTATATTTTGTGTTGTTTGGACTAAATCTTGGACTATTCTGGCCTGAAACAGTTCAGATTCAAAAAAATATTTTTCTTTGTTTATATTTTCCACTGGTGGAATTTCTTTGTTATTGATAAAAAAAACCTGTGACCTATAGCAAAAATAGGGAGAGAATAATTCTCCCACGTTGTGCTACTTCAGCATGACAAATACATATAATGCTAGGATTTATCATAATATATAAAGGAGACAGACATGGAGGAGTATTTCATGGAAACGCTCTTCCAAGGTGGAAGGTGAATGAAAATATTTTTAGCTGCACTTAGAGACATAACATGGAAGCAAGTGGAGGCAATTAGTAGGAGCTGAGCCAATTCTGGGTCAAGTGTTGTCCAAGACATCTATCAACAACTCCCAAGTCAAGTCATGACTCCTGACTTCCTATACACATTCATAAACAGCTTGGTGAAGAGGATAGTTTTTTGTAGCATTTTAAAGAAGAGGTTACTATTTGACCCTTTTAGGGTCAGACATTTGATGTACAATGATCAATTCCTTTTACCCTAAATAACATAGAACAATTGTATTGATTTGATTGTGCGTTCTTTGTAGATCCAATAACTCAGAGTCATCTCTTGTGTCATCTTACCACCCAAATATAACTTCGCGTTTGACCCCTGAAAGGACAAATCTTCCCCTTCATACACATGCATGCGAAGCACATTTATTTTGAATTGGTGGTGGTGGAGAAGACAAACTCAACAGTTCAAGCTCAAACTCATCACTCCATGTACAAAAGTATTGAATATATTAAAATTCTCTCCCCTCATATCTGCCAATGTGGGAGTTGGGAGGCCCCCCTACACAGTTAGCCAGTCCTTTTGGGATTAGTAGTTTTAACAGATATAAACTTCACTATCAGTCCTTGGTTGCCCCAGGATCCATCCTTAAATCTTCTGATTATGGAAGACTCTTCTAATGAATAGCTTCTCTAGTCTGCTTTGTCTTTCTGCCTCCTGCCTTTCCATTACAAGACAAGCTCACACACAGACCTGGCGGCAAGCAGCAGGGGGAGGCACTCTGTGTGTGTTATATCTCAGATGTAGCAGCACTGACAGTGTTTGTTACAAGTCAGATGTAGTAGAGCTGAAGTGTGTCACTGTGTGTTCTATGCATCTCATGGATCTCATAATTTCTCATATCTGATCTGTCTCGTCTCTGTGTCAGATACTAGTAAAATGTTCAGAAGCTAAATAAAAGTGTAGATAAACTTTGTACCCTGATAATCTAAGCATATTGTCAGCGCACAGCATCTCACAGTACTAGAGGGATCATGATGTGTCTGCTTAGAGAGTCCCCACCCACACTATGGAATCTTACACTGACCATCACTGAGTTATAGGAGCTAAAACAACAATAAAACTGAGTAAAATTATAATGTAAAGGGGTTAAAAATTAGCTTTACTGTGTAAACATCACTGGGGCATTCAAATTTGAGAAATGTGTTGAGCAAACCCCTTTACAAACTGCTAGAATCCATTATTGAAGTACTTGGCCCCAGGTATAATGTATTTACAGTCCTAGTCTCCTTACATGGGGAAAACAAACCTTTACAGGTTTTCTAAGTCTCCCAAGCCTGGGTACATCTACTTTAGTTACGGGTGCTGAATAGTTCTGCCACTATGATAACTATTATACATTTTGTAAATTGGATCTTGAGACTTCAGCCATGAGTAGTTTAGTACAAAGCCAGGTATCCCTACCCATACAAGTTGCATCAAAGTGCCTTCAAATTAAAGGCCATATTCTGCTTTGCCTTTTATTAGGAAGGTGCAAGTACCCTATCGATAAATAGTATCACTTCTGCTTTTTACTACCTTATAGTTGGTGCCTAAAACATAATATTAAAAAACTTGTTAATTATAAAAAGAAATGCAGTTTTGTTTTGGGAATTTTGATAGTTTATTGCCAAGGTAATTATACAAAGGTGACACCTGTTTATAGAAACTTTACTCATCTAATTTCGACACGTATTCAAGTAATGAACTGAAAACACAGCCGCTCTGAAATTATGATATAATATGAGATATTTTTAGTGATCACCAGAAAACGTGAGCACACATTATTTTACTAGATGAAGATCTGAGAAACATTAGCAATTACAGGAGTAGTGTAATAGCAATAGCGGGCTACATCTGCTTATTGCAGTGATTGAATTACATTTCCACACAGAGAATCCTGGGAACAGGTGTATGTCACAAACTCTATTCATTCTCACTGCTAAACCATTTCAATTGAAGTGCAAAGCAACCCCAAAATTGTATTTGTTATTTTAATTATATTCACACATTTCATTTTCTTAAACCCCGTTCTAGTCTGTGCATGCACAGCCAAATGCCTCCTGAGTTCTCTGCGGTCTTCAGTATGTTGACACACCTATCCACTAGATTGTAGATGGAATAATGTAGCAGATAATCATTCAGAGAACTTTATAGAAGTGGAGTCCTGTGGTATACTATATTTTTGACCTGCTTTATTTAGATAAAAAAAAGATCAAATATAACAACAATTGTAATATGCTGTATGTCAACAAATACAAAATCCTGGTTTCTCCACTTATCTGGCTCATTTCTTCCACCCCTCGAATGATGCCTCATGCACACAACTGAATTGTGGGCCATGATACGGAAAAATAATTTTGTAGCCATATCACAGCCCCCATATAGGTCTATGGCACATGGTCATGGTGCGGTGAGCGCCAATTGTCTCACCGTGATTGAAAAGGGGGGCCCTCCAAGTGGGACTTTCCTGTACTTTGCCGGAATATGGCGGTGTCTTTCTATGATGTGGAGAGGGGAAAGGTGTTCACCCCTCTTCCCTCCTCCTCCCGGGCATGCACATCTGCATAAGGATTAAACTGATTGTTTTTTTTTTAAAATAAGCAAGACCAAGGAGGTTAGACACAAGTCACAGAAAAGAATATCAGTACCTAAGCACCTCAGTACTTGTGAAATCAGTATAGCGCCATGTTTTATCCTAAGGAAGTTATGGGGTGACATGTATCACTCCTATTGCTTTCTTTTTATTGATACATGTGCCCAATGGAGAACAACTTTCTTTATGCAGTGTATAGGACAGCTAGTCTCTAGCCACCACTAGAAAGTTGAGTATACAAAGGGAAAAAAGAGTGTTGATTAGGTTTATATGCTTTTATTTTGGGGGTATCTTTCAAATTCAATATAGAGTTTGTAGATTGGTGCAAGTCACGTGACCCCCAGGCAACAGCACTCGGGACTTCCCGTGAGATCCTGTGTACTGTGGACTAATGTCAGCTGGAGGGAGCCTGGCAGTCATTACTATCTGCATGCACCTTCTGTCATAGCCACTCCCATATCAGTTGTTGGGAGCTGTTGTGATGGAGGGAGTGGTTATGACAGAGGGGGCATGCAAACAGTAATGACAGCCCAGCCTCCTCCATCTGCCATAAACCAGCAGGACAACGGACATCACAGGAAGTCCTGAGGCCTGCTTCCTCAGGGTCACGTGACCCGTGGATCTCGGTGGCAAAAGGCAAACGTTAACAGGGTACGTATAATATGGGTGACCATATTTTTGGTTTCACAATACATTTTGTATAATGACCATTTTCTTCCTCTTGAGGACTGCTCATAAAGATATGTTTAATTCTTTTTCAGATATATTGGAGTATGCTATAATAATATGATACCTGCCACTATAAACTTCACAAGACTAAAACATTAATTACAATGGAGCCTTTGTTTTATCTCACTTATTCTATGTGATGCAATAATAACAGGTTCAATGTATCACCGCAAAGAAAGGAGCAAGCACTGGAATTCCCCGCAGATGTGTTTACATGTCAAGTCAAGTCATCATAAGACTGAATAACCACCATAACAGGTATGATTGTGCTTAGTGCCTCGCTCAGAGAACAGGATACTGATCTCCCTGCTGCCCGCATCTAGGAAACATGTCTTGAGCATTTAGTAACTTGTCAATGTAGCCTCGCACTCTATACGGACTATACAATACATGCTGCTACAGGAAAGAAAGGAATTTCTTCTGTCTTCTATGTAATATGCTTCACCAGATTTCCTAAACCATGAACTAAAAAAAAAGGAAATCTAATCTTTAGAGACACACGTGAAGCGTACTATTCAAGCTTTCCGAGATATTATTTGTTTGCTTGTCCTACAGATACCCCAATGTCCTGATATAGGAGAATCCAGTATGGGGCTGGATACAATGTCTGGCATCAAATACTAATGTGTCTACTACAGATCTTAAAAGACTGGTTGACTGATCATGAGACAACCTCCAGTACGAATATGATCTGCGGGACGTGTCTCAGATAGTGATTCAATGAGTTAGTTATGTTTCTCCAGGTGATGGTGGTTATGGGTTATAGACATGGCCTATGACTGCACTTAATGACTCAATTGACCTCGCCGTGAGTCACCCATCATTTTGTCGAATATCTTTGAATGTCATTGTAAGAAAACCATACACAGAACTACAGACATATTGTATATGATTTTATTGGTAAACAAGTGAAAAGTGAGTATTAAATGCCATAGTTTATTAAGAAAAAAGTACAGAAGGTGAAGCTAACAGTTTGAGGAAAGTCAAATTGTTCATAAGAGCACATAATAATAGTAGATATCTTATTAATGTGTATTTATTTGCTGTAAGATATAGTGTCAGATCTTTATCATTCAAGAATTTTAGATGTTAAAGAATGTTAGTGAATTACATAAATATCAATTATTGTGCGAGTGATGTAAAGCAATAAGAAAGAAGAAAGCAATCCATGTTTTTACAATGACAACTGAGCTTCTATTTTCTTTGTATAACAACATATTCAATTAGCTTTTTTAGAAGTTACGGAAACACCAGTACTGCCTGGCTATTCATGTAATGCACATGCCCCAGGGCCCCCCCCACTACTCTACTCATAAGGAGGCCCCGCCAGCAATGTCAAACAGTCAGCTCACAGAAGTGCCAAGGGTTCTCAAACTACCTTAATCAATCCCTGCCATGGCCACCACGTTTAGAGGTACAAGGTCAGGTGATCCACTTCTACAAATCGATACAGGTCCAATGACACCTGCATATATTAGACATTCATTGACTAGTCTGTAGGTAGCAACGTCTTTATAAATCAGATGATCCAAAGTTCATGAGAATTTCAGTACTGATTTCCTAAATGGGCTCCACCATAAATGACACAATTGGATAGGGGACAAAGGTCTAATCTCTTTGTGTCCACTAGGAGAGTGGGGGGTGCAAAATCCTCCTGTAGTACCCCCTAGTAATTATTTTATTATCATTTATAGAGCACAATTAATTCTATGCTGCTGTACAGGTATATTTTATAATTGTAACTCCAGACAAGATTTTTTTTGTCACAGGAACAATTAGATTTTCCAAAATTTGGCTGTCATAGGAATAAGGATCATCAATACAACATCATTACAGAGACCTTACAGCTGATCATTGCAGCCTGGGACTAAAGTAAAGCCTCCAGAGATCTTCACCAGAGGTCTCAGTGGGCAGAGAGAACTGTTCGTCAGGGACGCCTGTAATAATAATAATAATAATAATAATAATAATTCTTTATTTGTACAGCACTTTATGGATCAAGGTGTACAGATACAAATACAATAAGACATAACAGAGAAAGACATTGTGAGATTAAATAATAGGAATGATGTCCCTGCCCACAAGAGTTTCCAATCCATGAGGAAGGAAGGGCTGACACTACAGTGCAACTTTTTGATCACTTATGTTGATGATTTTTGGTGACAATAAAAAACCTGCATCATTTGTTATGACGTTTATTACAGTGTTCAATAAGTGGGTTAAATATCAGTTACTCTAATTACAAAATAAATGGGGTTGTTATTTATATATTTTTTTTTTATAATAATATGGTGTTAAGTGCCCCTTGGATTCTCACACCAGATTATAGATGGATAATACTAATTCTGAGCCATGAAGAAGCCTATGAAGAACTTGTCCATATGCTAGTGAGCAGCTGAATGCCATTTCTACTCATCCAGAGAGAACTAAGACATGAAGAACCTGTGATGTTATGGTATAATAGATGCTGTGTTGGGGGTTTACCTTGTATGGTTTGGTAATCTACAAAATATTCAATACTATATTAAAATGGGAAACTTGTTCATTGCTGACCTGCACTCCATTTGCCTCTATGGTCTTCCATAATAACTATCCAGTTAGCTGTCCTGGGTGTCCCACAGGAGTAAATGAAGCTCTTCAGCATGTACTTATCTGTGCTCAATTTGATATAGAGTATTCAAGGAGCATTAACAGACCCTTAGATATGATTTGTAAAGCGCTACGGAATTTGATGGCGCTATATAAATGAAGATTAATATTATTACTAGCAGATATTTAGCAGGTGCTAAAATGTGAAGGTAGCGATGAGGCATTACAGGATTATAAAGAGAAAAATAAATCCTGTAAAAAGCAGATAAAGGCTGCAAAAATAGAGGAGAGAAAAATTGCCAGGGAGAGCAAAAATAATCCCAAATTATTTTTCAAGTATATAAATGATAATTAACTAAAAACTGAGAGTGTGGGCCCCCTTATTAATAACATGGGGGTCATGGTGAAAGGAGATGAGGAAAGGGCCAATCTACTGAATGTCGCCTTCTCAACTGTCTTTACCCAGGAAAATCCCCTGGTGGAAGACACAATGAGGAATAATGTAAATTCTCTTTGGAATGTCAACAGTTTAACCCAGGAAGAGGTACGACGCTGCCTCGCAACCACTAAGATAGATAAATCACCAGGGCCAGATGGCATACACCCCCGGGTTCTGCATGAACTATGTACCGTGATAGACAGACCGTTATTTTTAATATTTGAAGATTCACTGAGGACTGGTTATGTTCCACAGGACTGGCGCATAGCAAATGTGGTACCAATATACAAAAAAGGATCAAAAAGCGATCCTGGAAACTACAGACCTGTGAGTCTAACTTCTGTGGTGGGGAAAATATTTGAGGGGTTTGTTAGAGATGCTGTCCTCGAGTATCTCACTGTGCATAACCTTATAACCCAGCGTCAGCATGGGTTTATGAGAGATCGGTCCTGTGAGACTAATCTGGTTTCTACGAGGAGGTAAATTCAAGACTGGACCTGGGGTACGCTGTGGATGTTGTATATCTGGACTTTTCAAAGGCATTTGACACTGTGCCGCATAAAAAATTGGTATATAAAATGAAACTGCTGGGAATAGGGGAAAATCTGTGTATTTGGGTAAGTAATTGGCTTAGTGATAGAAAACAGAGGGTCGTCATTAATGGCACATTCTCAGATTGGGATGACGTTACCAGTGGAGTCCCACAGGGGTCAGTATTGGGACCACTTCTTTTTAATATTTTTATTAATGACCTTTTAGTGTGTTTACACAGTCAAGTTTCAATATTTGCAGATGATACTAAGCTGTGTAAAGTAATAAATACTGAGGCCGAGGGATTTGTGGAAGCTTGAGGAGTGGGCAGAGAAATGGTTGATGAGGTTCAATGTAGATAAATGTAAAGTTATGCACTTGGGCCATGAAAACAAAAAGTATAATTATGTTCTAAACAGTCAATTACTTGGTGAAACTGGAGCTGAAAAGGACTTGAGGGTATTGGTGGATGGTAAACTTAATTTTAGACCAGAGCCAGGCGGCTGCTGCCAAAGCAAATAAAATTATAGTATGTATCAAGAGAGGAATAGATTCTCATGATAAAGACATAGTTTTGCCCTTATACAAATCCCTGGTCAGACCACACATGGAATATTGTGTACAGTTTTGGGCACCAGTGTATAAAAAGGATATAGTAGAGCTGGAACGGGTGCAGAGGAGAGCAACCAAGATTATTAGGGGAATGGGGGGATTAGAATACAATGACAGATTACAAAATTTGGGATTATTCAGTTTAGAAAAAAGAAGACTGAGGGGAGACCTCATTACAATGTACAAATACCTGAACGGACAGTACAAGGATCTCTCCAAAGATCTTTTTATACCTAGGCCTGTGACCAGGACAAGGGGGCATCCTCTACACCTAGAGGAGAGGCGATTCTACCATAACCATAGACAAAGGTTCTTTACTGTAAGAGCAGTGAGACTGTGGAACTCTCTGCCGCAGGAGGTTGTTATGGCGGACTCTATGTACATGTTCAAGAGAGGCCTGGATGACTTTCTGTAGAGAAAAAATATCACTGGTTATGGGGAAAAACATTTATTTAATTCTTAAAGGTTGGACTTGATGGACTTGCATCTTTTTCCTGCCTTATATACTATACTATACAATTTATAATAATAATCTTTATTCACATAGCGCCATCATATTCTGTAGCGCTTTACAAATCATAGGGGACATATACCAATATAATATTACATTACAGAGTACAAACAGTCATATGGAACAATAGGAGTGAGGGCCCTGCTCACAAGAGCTTATAGTCTATGATATTTATAAGTGTCTATGTTGGACATAGTTATAATATATTATGTAGCTCCAACATCAAGGTAACAAACTTTGCCAGAAAAGGTTCCAAGTGGTTTGTCCACCCTGCAGCCGTATAATAATCTGAAATCAGATTGTCGCATATTGTATATGCCCAGTTTAAGGCACTACAGAAAAGCACGCTGAAAAAGAAGTTTTTAGGAGATTATTTCCAACCTACAAAGTCTGTGACTTCAAAATACAATTGGTATTTTAGTAAATGTCATCATTGTCAATAACTGCAACTTTACAATTTCACGCAATGAACTTGTTTACTTAATGATCTAAAGGAAAAGGGATTATTATCAGTGCAGCTAAAAAGGACAGAATGCCATCAACATTTCTTATCAAAAGTTGAGTTAATATCTGTATTAATTTCACAAAGTAACACATTTTCTGCATATTAATAAGGAGAAATAAAGAGAAATACACAAGCTAAATATCACATGCAGAATCGTGGACACCAGTGGAGACAATCATATTTTTTATGCCAGGTTTGATACCATGCCTGGTAGTTATGAAGTAATGTCTAAATGTTTTAGACAGGTATAAAAAAATCATAAAAAGTAAGGCTGGGTTCACAGACACCATTTTAAGGACATGTCAGGAGGATTCCCTCTGAACCCTTTACAACGAAGGGCAAGGATATATCCCCCTCTATGCACTTACATTGTCCTGTTCCTCCTTTTCCCTAAAAGCTTCCTGGACTTCTTGTTCTTCTTTATGCTGATAATAGTTCTTAATGACACTGACTATGTGTTTTCTTCCAAACTTTTGCACAGTACTGTACATATTTGTATAGTATTTGTACAAATAACTATTTGCAACAGGATGTTAAGAATAGGCTTTTTCTGCTCCTACTTCTTCAGCCCCTGCAAGAAGTAATCCATGTATAAATTTATTTCTGTCCGTATAAGGCGAACAGCGGTTGTTCTGATGAGGCCCAGGGGCGTAAGTACAGTGGTAGCAGACATAGCAGCTGCTATGGGGCCCTTAGCTGCAGTTCCAGGGGCACCTAACACTTGTGATGAAACACTGTGACTTGGCAAACAAAAGTTCTGAAATGCTCCATCAACCTCATTTTTCTGAAAGGATGACTAATGAATAATACCATGTAAAGTGGATTATAGGCTTTAGTAAATGTAAAATTACCCTCCATCCATGAGATTTGACAGGGACAGGATAGTGGACCTCTTGGTGGAAATGACATTTGGCTCAAGGCTACTCAATCTTTATCATCATTGTCATAATCCTCATGATGGAATCGGGACCAACCTCATCCAAATATTTCCTGCAATGTTTCTTAAGTGCACCTTTCACAAAGTGCCTAAAGGTGCATAATATGTAGGTGCTGTATGGACCACCAAGGCATAGACCTTTGGGTTAATCCAATAAGTCAGATCGTAGAAATAGACCATTAGGACCCAGGGTACACCTAGATGTTTGGAATATAAAGAGTAAGAATCAGGTGCACGTAATGTATAAATTCTAACAATATGATCTTAGAATCATAGGAAAATCCCACCACATATTTCTAGAGATTGTTATAGCGACACTACCCTTATACATGTATACATGTTAAATATCATTCCTCCTTTTTGTTTGTGTGATTGACTTGTTTGGGGTAATTACAACTTTGTTTTCTGAAGGAGAACAATATCTGGCATAAGTTCACAAGTTTAGTTAACATGTAGAAAGATTTCCTTGTCTTTTAAGAGAATCAAAACAGCAATTTTATAATTCATGACATATCTTAAGAGGGCCACAATCATGTCAAAACAAGTCAAGCTAAACGATTTTAGCAAAGTTGAGAAAACGTGCAAAGTTTGCAGTTTATGTATGGGAAATTAATTTGCCCCTTGCACATCTAGTCTCAGCGCCATGAATCACATGTTGCCAATAAACCATATATATCTCGTTCTACCACCTATTTCTATAATGAAAGTGTCCCTGACTGGGAAAATGCTTGGCCTAATTGTAGCTTATGACACAGAATACGGGATTGCAATCCTAGTGACTCCGAGGTCGAAATTAGTTTGCCATGTAGAATAATTTGTATTGCACACATCAAATTTCTAGCGAAGACGTTCAAATTGCCATACATTAGAAAATCTGAAGTCAGAACAATAAGTTAGAATTGGTGCTGGTTGAACATATTGATAGTGTAGCTATAATGCCCACTATGATACTGAATAGTTTTTCTTACAAAATTCTCTAAGTAGTCTTCTCAACTACACCCATCATATGGGGATCTGGACTTAACTGGAGGGTCTTGCCATGTTGCTTTCTTATGGAGCCATCTTCCTTCGGTGAGTCAGCACTGAAGGGATGGGAAGCTGCATGGTCAGTAGACAAGTTAAGGTCAGGGCAGCCAGAGTTACATGCAACTGTAAATAGGCTAGGTCAGGGCAGGCAGCAAAAAGTCTCATACAATAACCAGGCTGCATTCAGGACAGGTTGAATAGGCTTGAATTTAACATAGGCAGGGGTCGAAACAAAGGCAATTTAGATATACTGTAGCACACACCTTTGAAGGACACCAGACACAAGTCTAGGTACCTTGGTGCTCAGACACTTTCCCATGAAGGAAATAAACCTTGGTGCAAGGAAATGTAATGACAGGGTTACAGAGTCTAACCTTTGGCCTCCACAGCTGTATTAAAATCCCGTTTACTTGTTGTATTACATAAAGTGAAGCACATGTCTACCTGGTCATGTCTGCGTAAAATTTTTGTCCAACTTGTAACCATAAATTCTTTGTAATGCAGACGGAATTCGAGTTAGAATTATGAGTAGAAAGGTGAGACAGTCAGGAGAGTAGACAAGTGCCCTGGGTATTATGACTTGACCCTCAAATAAACTTACCTCACTTGGTTCACACTGTATGCTGTCTTACAATTGAACATTGTAATGCTTAGATAAGTAGCAAATCGATCCAAGTTTCTGGATGTTGTGTTTGGGGAGGTTCCTAGTAGTGTAGCGTATGTAGGGATTAAGATTTGGTCACTTTGGAGGATTAGTATTTGTTTTATGATCTTTTTTTACAGGAAATCTGCCACCAGGATAAAGGATTGTAAACTAAGCACGCTGACATACTGGTGTGTGCCCCCTCCGGCGGAATCTCCTTTTATTTAAGCTCCTTATGCCCTTATTTTTATGAAAAAAGGCTTTAAAAATTATGCAAATGAGCATAACAGCTATGGAGTCCAGAGCCCTACAGGCTAATTTGCATCATTTTTAAATACTTTTTTGGTAATAAGGCATAAGGAGCTAAAATAAGAGCAGATCCTGCCAAAAGGGACCAACATGTAAGTGTGCTTGGTTTACAATCCTTGATCCTGGTGGTAGATTAGCTTTAAAGGGGTTATGCCATGACGCAGTTTTTTTTTTTAATGCGCCCAGAGTGCTATAATTAGTTAGAAAAGATATTCATAATGGACATATTGTATATAATGACCTTTCAATTTGTTTTACTGATGCTTATTTAGCCCCTCTTCTATGCTATACATAAACCAATGGGGGAGGGGCCTAGGAGTTGAGTGCGCAGCACTGAGAGAGGCAGTTTTACCACAAGTCCCAGACTGCTTTGCAGCGGCCTCTCTCTCATTGGCCTTCCCTCAGCTGTGTGCTCACTGCTTGCAGAGGCTCCTTCCACCTGCTGTGGTAAAATAGTTCCTGTAGTTACTGATAACCACCTCAGCAGGATTCCAGTAAACATGGTGTGTGTCCATATTATTCCCTCTACCAAAGCCCTAACACTCTATTCCCTGTCCTTTTTCATTCTTGTAAATAAGAAAACAAATGGTTATATAAACTCAATAACCTTTACCTCAGAAAATCTCATTACCTCAGAGATCTCATCTATAAATACTGTCTCCATGCTGCCCATAGCAACCAATCACAGCTCATCTATCATTTCTCCTGAGAAGTTTTAAAATGGAAGCTGAGCGCAGACTTGCTGCTATGGGCAATATAGAAAGGTTTTCTGTGAGAGTTTTTATAAATGAGCCTATTTTTCTATTCATCTCTCATATCTAAATATCTATCTCTCATATCTGTCCATGTCTATCCTTTTCTTTTCTATCTAACTATCTCTTTCTATCTATCTACCTATATTTTTATCTATTGTGTATCTTGTTTATATTTATCTACTAATATATACCTATAGCCTATCTCTCTCATACCTATTTATCTATTGTCTATATATCTCATATTTCTCTCCTTTCTCCTCACATATATCTATAAGCTATCTATCTGTATGATATCTATGGGGGATATTTATCAGGACCTCTGCGCCTCACCTGAAATAATTGCAAACGCTAGCTTATTGCTAGCACTTGCGATTATTTGCCCCAATCCGCCACCTTCACGCAGTGGGGTGAAGGGGGGGGAGGTGTGGCCGGCCGAGTAGAGCATATGATAAATATGCCCCTATGTATAAATCCTTTACCTATCTTATATTTTTCTATCATCTTTCTCATGTATATTCATTCTATCTCATATCTATCCATCTATCTACCACAGCAGCACAAACAAGCAATATACATAGGTATCTCAATAGGTACAAAGTCAAAAACATTGAGGGGGAATTTATCAGAGCTTGTGTGACTGAAATCAAGCCCTGAATTAGGAGTAGTTCATGCATATGGCTGAAAATTGTGCCTTTATGCTCTTATGCTACCTCCACATGTGCAAAGGCGAGCACTGCCAGCAGCTCAGTGGCCCAGCACACTATCCCTAATCTGCGCTTGTTTCTAGTGCAGGTCAAGGCACTTTTCTACATCAGGTTAGACCTTGTGAAGAAATGTGAAGAAATGTTGGCGGCACAACCCCAGTCAGATTCATCAGGATTTATCATATACACCTATCAATGCTTCACATCACACTTCTGTGTCCCTTTTTCACTCACACACAATTCTGTTCAATGAATAAAGAGAGAGAAAGGAATGCACGAAAAACGGCCAATCCATAAATTTCACAAAAAAAGCATTTATTTTTATTAATTCAAAAACAAGTGAACAAGTGCTATCACTACATAGCACTTGTTTCACTTTGTATCATTTTAGGCACTAGATAGCACTTGTTTCACTTTGTATCATTTTAGGCACTAGATAGCACTTGTTTCACTTTGTATCATTTTAGGCACTAGATAGCACTTGTTTCACTTTGTATCATTTTAGGCACTAGATAGCACTTGTTTCACTTTGTATCATTTTAGGCACTCAGGTACTTTGTTGCTGTTTCCTTTTGTATCATAAAAGTAACATGCTACTATTGGGCCCAGTACAATCAATTTACAGGTGTGTTTTTAGGATTTATACTATATTTTCCCGTGCGTGCATTCTAGATAATAGCATGCTTGATAATGTCTTTATGGAAAAGGTGAAACGTTGCTGTTTGATGGTGGAATAAAAATCTACTTTTTTTCCTTGGAGTG
The DNA here is from genome assembly GCF_040894005.1 of Engystomops pustulosus. NCBI lineage: Eukaryota > Metazoa > Chordata > Amphibia > Anura > Leptodactylidae > Engystomops > Engystomops pustulosus. The sequence goes on from NC_092415.1 coordinate 51,556,100, forward strand.
CTTCTTCCTCACTTGCTACAGCTGAATGGGGTTTGTGTCAGAACCTTTTTTAAGACCTGCACCCGCTTTACCTCTACATGTTGCCGCTCTACATCATTTGTTTTCTATCTTACACATCTATTACCACTTAGTTTACATCATGCCATATGCAATCATTTTTTGAAGGCAACAAGTCAAAATTATTACACGGATGATGAAGAATCTTTGACCATATCAGAAACTACAATTTCTTCTTTACAGGTAAATGAAAACATTTTTGAGTAATTTGTCATGTAAGTTTGATTATTAAATTAACTAAATGTCTATTCTTTTAACTACATCTTCAAGCTGTCTCAGCAAGGGGAATCAAGCGAGGAAGACCCTGGCCACGGTCCAGAATATGATGCGGTAATTGATATTTATGCTTCTTCATATGATGCTAGAGTTTAAAGGGGTTTTTTCCACGATTCAAAGTTAGGCCCTATCCACAGGATCGAGCCTAACTTGCTGATCCTGTGGATCGGACCTAACTCGATTTGTGGGAAAACCCCTTTAATAGCAGATTGTTAGATTCATAGCTCATTTTACTGAACAAGAAGCACACAATTTCATTTACTGTGCAGTGGTACTGCTGGGCTATAGCAGGTTAGTGCCCATTTATTGAGATGGCTGCTGAGCTACAATACACATAGGAAAGGCCAATCTGCTTCCTGCACAAAAGCTGTTAAATTAGCAGATTAAAGGGGCTATGTGAGACACCACTACCCCCCAAAATTAATGCCATGCGTAGTGCATGTGCAGTGTGTGTTAAGTTTATGTGCATTGTGTACAGATTGGGGGTCATTTACTAAAGGCCCGAATTTTACAGTTTAGCGCCGATTTTCCCTGAATTGCCCCAGGCTTTCGGCGCATGCGTTCGGATTGTGACGCATCGGCGCCGGCATGCATGCGACAGAAATCGGGGGTCGTGGCCGTCGGAAAACCTGTCGGATTTGAAAAAACCGCCATATTTTTTTTGAAAAATGTGTCGCTTGACATGCAGTTACCTGCACCCAGGCTAGCTTGGTGAACTTCAGTGAACTCCGACGGACTTCAGCGCAGCAGCGACACCTGGTGGACAATCGGGCGCACTACCTTAGTGAATCGCCGGAAGACACGAACCAGCATCGGAGAACCCGTCGCTGGATCGCGAATGGACCAGGTGAGTAAATCTGCAGTGTATAGTATGTGTGTACAGAGTATGTGCAATATGTACAGAATATTTGCAGTGTGTACTGAGTGTATAATGTAGGTTCAGTGTGTGCTAAGTGTATGTGCAGTGTGTGCTGAGTTTATAGTATATGTACTGAGTTTATAGTATATGTGCAGTATGTACTGAGTTTATAGTATATGTGCAGTATGTACTGAGTTTATAGTATATGTACTGAGTTTATAGTATATGTGCAGTATGTACTGAGTTTATAGTATATGTGCAGTGTGTACTGAGTGCAGTGTATGCTAGGTGTGTGTGCAGTGTGTACTGAGTGTACAGTGCATGCGCAGTGTGTACTGAGTGTATGCGCAGTGTGTACTGAGTGTATGCGCAGTGTGTACTGAGTGTATGCGCAGTGTGTACTGAGTGTATGCGCAGTGTGTACTGAGTGTATGCGCAGTGTGTACTGAGTGTATGCGCAGTGTGTGCTAAGTGTATGTGCAGTGTGTACTGAGTGTATGTGCAGTGTGTGCTAAGTGTATGTGCAGTGTGTACTGAGTGTATAGTGTATGTGCAGTGTATGCTAAGTGTTGGTTCAGTGTGTACTGAGTGTATAGTGTATGTGCAGTGTGTATCGAGTGTATAGTGTGTGTGCAGTGTGTACTGAGTGTACAGTGCATGTGCAGTGTGTACTGAGTGTATGCGCAGTGTGTACTGAGTGTATGCGCAGTGTGTACTGAGTGTATGCGCAGTGCGTACTGAGTGTATGCGCAGTGCGTACTGAGTGTATGCGCAGTGCGTACTGAGTGTATGCGCAGTGCGTACTGAGTGTATGCGCAGTGCGTACTGAGTGTATGCGCAGTGTGTACTGAGTGTATGTGCAGTGTGTGCTAAGTGTATGTGCAGTGTGTATCGAGTGTATAGTGTGTGTGCAGTGTGTACTGAGTGTACAGTGCATGTGCAGTGTGTACTGAGTGTATGCGCAGTGTGTACTGAGTGTATGCGCAGTGTGTACTGAGTGTATGCGCAGTGCGTACTGAGTGTATGCGCAGTGCGTACTGAGTGTATGCGCAGTGCGTACTGAGTGTATGCGCAGTGCGTACTGAGTGTATGCGCAGTGCGTACTGAGTGTATGTGCAGTGTGTACTGAGTGTATGCGCAGTGTGTACTGAGTGTATGTGCAGTGTGTACTGAGTGTATGTGCAGTGTGTGCTAAGTGTATGTGCAGTGTGTACTGAGTGTATGTGCAGTGTGTGCTAAGTGTATGTGCAGTGTGTACTGAGTGTATAGTGTATGTGCAGTGTATGCTAAGTGTTGGTTCAGTGTGTACTGAGTGTATAGTGTATGTGCAGTGTGTATCGAGTGTATAGTGTGTGTGCAGTGTGTATTGAGTGTATAGTGTGTGTGCAGTGTGTACTGAGTGTACGGTGTATGTGCAGTGTGTACTGAGTGTATAGTGTATGTGCAGTGTATGCTATGTGTGTGTTCAGTGTGTACTGAGTGTATAGAGTGTGTTCAGTGTGTACTGAGTGTACAGTGTGTGTGCAGTGTGTACTGAGTGTACGGTGTATGTGCAGTGTGTACTGAGTGTACGGTGTATGTGCAGTGTGTACTGAGTGTACGGTGTATGTGCAGTGTGTACTGAGTGTACGGTGTATGTGCAGTGTGTACTGAGTGTACGGTGTATGTGCAATGTGTACTGCGTGTACGGTGTATGTGCAGTGTGTACTGAGTGTACAGTGTATGTGCAATGTATGCTAAGTGTGTGTTCAGTGTGTACTGAGTGTATAGTGTGTGTGTAGTGTGTACTGAGTGTACAGTGTATGTGCAGTGTGTACACACTGCAGTGAGTACACACTGCCCATACACCGCACACTCAATGCACACTGCCCATACACCGCACACTCAATGCACACTGCCCATACACCGTACACTGGGTAACCACTGCCCATACACCGCACACTCAGTGCACACTGCCCATACACCGTGCACTGGGTAACCACTGCCCATACACCGTACACTGGGTAACCACTGCCCATACACCGTACACTGGGTAACAACTGCACATACACCGTGCACTGGGTAACAACTGCACATACACCGTGCACTGGGTAACCACTGCACATACACCGTGCACTGGGTAACCACTGCACATACACCGTACACTGGGTAACAACTGCACATACACCGTGCACTGGGTAACCACTGCACATACACCGTGCACTGGGTAACCACTGCACATACACCGTACACTGGGTAACAACTGCACATACACCGTGCACTGGGTAACCACTGCACATACACCGTGCACTGGGTAACCACTGCACATACACCGTACACTGGGTAACCACTGCACATACACCGTACACTGGGTAACCACTGCACATACACCGTACACTGGGTAACCACTGCACATACACCGTGCACTGGGTAACCACTGCACATACACCGTACACTGGGTAACCACTGCACATACACCGTACACTGGGTAACCACTGCACATACACCGTACACTGGGTAACCACTGCACATACACCGTACACTGGGTAACCACTGCACATACACCGTACACTGGGTAACCACTGCACATACACCGTACACTGGGTAACCACTGCACATACACCGTACACTGGGTAACCACTGCACATACACCGTACACTGGGTAACCACTGCACATACACCGTGCACTCGGTAACCACTGCACATACACCATACACTCAGCACACTCTGCACATACACTGTGCACTAAGTGTACGGTGTATGTGCAGTGTGTATTGAATGTACGGTGTATGTGCAGTGTGTATTGAGTGTACGGTGTATGTGCAGTGTGTACTGAGTGTACTGTGTGTACGGTTTATGTGCAGTGGGTACTGGTCCGGTAAGAGGCTTTTTTGTGGTGTTAGCCACAGTCCGGTTAGGAGGGGTGTTGGTATGATCCACAGTTTGGCTTGGTTTGCAAGAAAACGGGGGTCATTGGTTGGCATTGCCAACTACAGTTTGGTCTGGGGTATATGGTGGCATCTGCAACAAGGGGTGAAGCGGGTCACCGGCGACAGGGTCAGTCCTATGGTTTGAACTTTCTGAGGAGGCGAAGAAAAGGATTGTGTATCCCTTGTTTACTGCATGATGTAATATTATTTTTACTGCCACAATTTGCTATTTCTGTGGAGAAGATTCTGACTCAGATGATTATCTTGTATAAATGGTGTTTATTAACATTTTATACGGCTATGAGTTTTATATATTTGTAATACTTGAAATGTAATACTCCTCCTCGGCTAAAAATACTCCCCAAAAATAGGAGTATTATTACCTTTCTGGGAAAATTGTCTCTTCATATGGGAGAAAGATGCCTTATTGGCTTGTAATGTTCTTAGACCAGGTTGCAACACAACCTGATTGTGGAGCATAAAATTTCAAACTAACAATTTTTATTAGGCAGATGTTTAGAAGCCAGTACAAACATCACAACAGTGATCATCTACACCATGAACCCACACTTTCATTTTACCCACAGAACCCTGTGTATGACTGGCAGTTGATCCTCAAAGCTACAGGGCTACAATTTAAATGATAATAAAAATCTATTTTTAATTTTTATTTATTTGTCTTTTTTAGGAACTACAGTGGCTAATATCAAGTCTATGTGATACACCTGACCAAGGGGATTCAGATAATGGACATTGCTTCCAAAATGATCCTCGTTGGGGCCCTGGGGAAGAAAGACCAGAACCAGAGGGGGATCCTGAAGGAAGACTTCTTGGCACAGCCTGGTGTTCCTGTACCCTTTGTCACACTATGCCAAGTGTATCTGAAAGTTTTTGTTGCAAAGAATCTGAGGAATTACACGAACTTCCATGTGTAAATGAAAAATGTATTACTGAAAATGCTGGCTTCATAGAGCAGTGTACTTTAAAAGAACACTTGCAAAGGTTTATCACCTTCCTCAGACCCCAACATCGCCATTATTATGACATAAATGATAACCGGTAAGTAATTATTAAAATAATTAAAATTAATAAAATTATTAAAATAAATAAAATTATTTGTAGTTCTTTCAATATATGTTATGCTTATTATTTGATGTTTTAATACAATTTAATATTTTAACTTTTATTCTTCCACACAGAGCATTGCGTCTGGCCTCATATCGCTGTTTCACCATGTGGGTACATGGCATTTTGGGGAAACATAACAGAGTCCCTATTCCAGCATGTGTCATATGCAAAATCAGAGACCTTTACCCAGATCCAAATGGACAATACACAGGTTTCCAATATTACTTTGATGTTAATCCAGATTTATTTGATATGGACCTAAACTTCTGAGGCTGGTTTGATATGTTTTTGCATGACACTTTTATGTTAAAATTTTTAAATAAAATGTGTTAAGATTCTACATAAGTTTCTGTTTATTTATTTTATAGTCTCTTCTATTTTATACTCTTGTGGTGTTTCCAACATATATTTTAACCTATAGTGTAATAATATGCAAATTTATATTTAAAAATATTCTAGACCATATTTTAGCTGTAATTGTTAGTGAAGGGTAACAATTGTGATAACAAAGTGTGCAATATTGTTTAATAATAAAACTTTATTACCGGGTTGTGATCGGATACATGTCACATAAATATTAAAACATTTAGTAAGAATAGTTTTGGTTTGACTGACAATCACAAAGAGGGTACATTACACCACAGGTGGTTGTCCACTCCTATGCTCTGTCCATTCAAAGGAAATCTACCATCAAAATCCATCATGATAAAATAAAGTGCACTTACTCATAGATCCAGGCACCGGGACTGTGGTAATCTTCCATCTAAAATGAACTTTTATATTTATGCCAACGATAGATGGGGATTTTTACAGAGCTCCTCCATGCTGTAGCTCCACAGGCTGTCACACTATAATATAATCCCTCAGCACTTCCCCCTTCCTTTGCCTGATGTAATATCACACAGTAGGAGGAGGGAAGTGCTCATTCACAGTGTAACAGCCTGTAAAGCTACAGCACAGAGGTTCTCTGGTAACTCCCGCAGGGACACTTATAGCTCATAATTATAAAAGTTGATATTAGAAGGTAGGAGACCACAGATAACAAATATAAGATGATTACCACAGTCACAGTGCCTGGATCTATGAGTAAGTGTTCCTGGTATATCATGATTAATTTTGATGGTAGATTTCCTTGTAAACGGAATGAGAGAAAATAGTTGACCTCTAAAAATCTGTAGATAGTGTATAAGTTTAGCAAAGCTGACACAATAGTCCTCAATAATTAGGAATATGTCACAGGCAACATTGTTTTAAAGGTCGACCGCTATATATTTTAAATAATAGTAAACAATTGAAAAAACATTTAGTACACTGGTATATAACAAGACAAAACCTAAATGTAGAACATAAAAATTGTGTCTGCACATAATTACAACCCAAGTGCAGGTGATAATAGTAAACTTTGCAATATATTTTGTAAAGGAAAAAATGTTCCAATTTTTGTGCCCCTTTCTTCTCCCATAGTGAGCATCTTAGTGAGTATCTTATAGCCTTCTCAACTCTGTTGACATAAACAATGACAAGAGGCAAAAGAACCACTTCCATTCCTTGAGAACATATGTATATGTCAGTGTATATGCACATTTTACAAGCATCATAGCAGTCTTCTCTCAACTCTGCAGCAGACTGGAGTGACAGTGGACCCTGCTCCCTCTGGATGGAGCAACGCCACCAACCAGCGGCACTCCTTAACCTGACAAACCTCCTGCACCATTAACAAGTGGGCAGCCCGCCACTCAAGCGGAGTGGTTAGGTTCAGCTGGCACACAGCATATCATCCAGTGACAAGTAAGGAGAACACGATCAGCAGAGATAGCTGCAGTGCTGGTTTAAAGGGCCAAGTACCACAGGGCATGTATGGTGGCTGCTGAGCCTCGGGCTCCATCCCCTCTGCCCCGTAACCAGCAAAAATGGGGTAGAGAAGATGACCAGGGGCCACAAACTGGCCGCACAATGACTGCCCTCTAAGGAGCGCCAAGTTGGTCATGTCGCATAATAATTTACGCCTATCAATGGACTCACACCACCTACAGTCCCCACACGTACCATCAATTAAAATGGACTAAACAAGCGCAATGCCCCCTCCACCAAACCTCGCAACCAACTGGAACCAATACCACCAGAAACATTATCTGAATGGGAGCACCAATGACCAGAAGTGACTGTGAACACCGATGCCACAACAAAAGCGCCAGCACAGGCCTTACGTCCACCCAAACCCCAGGCATCATTGAAGTGTTAAACCTCAAGTGCACTAGGGCACCATAACCTGGCTGCACACGGCACCTGATTCTGACTCTGGAATGTAAGTTCTTGTACCAGAAAGCCCAGAACTATCACCTCTGCACCCCACCCCCCCGCCCTATCCCAAATCTTCCATGCCTCCCCACCACCACGGTAACGTATCGCCCTGTATGGGAGTGATGCACTTTATCTATGAGCTCATGGTTGACAGCCAGCTTGATGCGCTGTCAACAGATGCGCAGGATGCGCAGGAGCAACAGACAGATGTAAGTTACAACAAGTATTGCCTTACGATCATATATGTCAATATTGTATATATGTAACTAAGAACCTAAGCAAGAAGCAAATTAAATGTAGTCTTGCCATCCCAATGTAACGTGTATGTTACTGAACCTGTAGCCCTATCTGCTTGTAACAATTTGCCTGAACACTGTGTATAAAAGATAAACATTTGTACCGTATTGTATTATTAACCACTATAAATAAAGAGCAAACCGAAAATGTTAAATTAAACTTACATGTGAAAAAGTCTTATAAGGTACACACACTTATCCTACCCCTTACTGGAGTGGGGAGGGAATGGCAGGTCCCACTACCTGCCTACCCACCATTCCAAAAAAATAGGCCCCAATAGGTTGTTACTAAAGACCTCAACCAGTTAGGTTTCCTGAGGCTAAACAGATTGCCTGTTTTTTTTTCATCTTCGCAGATAAACACCCCATCCAGTATTATAAGATGAACACCCCATGCCATCTCCTAACGATGACTTCTAAAAACATATAAATCTATTACAACACATAAAATATATAATTTACACTATAATTATCATACAACAATAAATATATTAAAAACTATCATTGCATACAATAAAACAATTTAAAACCGTGATTTAAATTTTTGAATAAGCTCCTCTTTGCATGGCTTCTCCACTGGAGCAATATTTACAGGAAGAATTCCCCTTGCTGATTCCCAATGAAATAGTTTCTCTCCTGCCACAGCACCTAGGACATCATTGAGGATAGGTTTTAAAAATTCATTCGATTTTGGCTCGTATAATTTTTTCACAACCCATGATCGCCTGGCCTTGGAGTACTCCACTCTATATTTCTCTTTTTCTTCTCCATCAAAGCCCCTTGCTGTGGCCTGCCTTCGTCCTACATTATAGTTGTGATCTAATGCGGAGAGCTCAGTTCGGGCAACCATTGAATCATGATTATAATGAATTCTTTTAGGCCTGTATTTTAATGTTGTACTGTGAAAGATTTCTAAATTTCCTGTGTGGCAGAAAAATGTTAGATGACGAATATCACGCAGGAGGGTTGGATTATCGATAACACTTTTCAATCTTTCATGGGGGAGAGAATTTATTTTTAACCATTTGGTATCCTCAGGAAGTTGATCATGGTGACATTTTGGGTATAATGCATTATTAGGCCACTCATGAACATTAACCACATGGTATTTTGCAGACTGCCACTGGGCAACAAGCATATTAGGATCCTTATTGCAATGCTTCGCACACCACCATAGATGATTCTTGACCGGTGCAACCCAATTTGCCAGTTCGTGACAGTTTTTTAATTTTGAGGCACATAAAAATTTTTTGGCCAACAGATTTAGCAACGTGCCAGATGTCAAACTGGTGCAAAATATGACTGTACTCTTCTCTTATTAATTTTCTTATTCCCATGTGACGATCGGTAGCCACAATCCTCACATTCACATTTTCAGATAGTAAGTCCTCTAAAGTTTTTTGGAAGGCAATTTTTTCAAGGCAAACAGATGTAATTGGTGGAATTATTTGTTGCACATTAAAACCCACAATTTTGTTGGATTTTGCCTCTATCAGGGTATAAGTGCAGTATTTTGCGCAAAAGCCTGGACTGTCTGCCTGGCCATCACCCACTAGGCAGATAGGTGTATTTCTCAAGCTTTCTATTACTTTAGATTTTTCTGTTAGCCAATGATGGTGTATGGTAGGGAATAGAAATCGTCTTTGATATCTATAATATGTTGAATGAGATATCATACAGATATTTAGAATATTAAAAAAATTGCTTACTTTTAAAAAACTTGACCCACTTAAAATAACAGCGCTAGCCAGGGCAACATTGCCAATAGGAAACCGGTTGGAACTCGGCTGGCTATGCCACAATGTTGATACATGTCCACTTGTGCAGCGAGCATCAATAATAAGCATTGAACCTATTTTTTTAAAATGCACATGTGTAAGGCTAGAATGGCAGGATTTTGTAAACTGGCAAGGAATCAGTGACAACAGTTTGTGCAAACTGCTTTTAAAGATTATAAATTTTGGTTCATTTGCCAGGTCAGGTGAATCATAGATGATTTCTTCAAACTTTCCTTCCTCCATCAAATCGTCATCATCGGATGAAGATTCCTGGGAATCTTCGTCTTCTAGGTCAGAGTCTTCTAAATATAATGTATCATCTACCTCCTCTCTGCTCTCATCAATGCTGCTCCAAGAATCTGTATCTTCGGATATAGGTGGAAGATTTGAAAAGCTTGTGGTGACTTTTTCTGGTAATAATGCATCCGATTTTTGTAAATCACACATACAAGCCTTTGAAATGCCTTTCTGGGGCATTGTCTGTGTAGATGCATCCTTTTTTCCATACGAAGGATCTGTCCCAACAGCACGGCATATTTTATGGAGAAACACATCGGTGTTTATACCAATATCTACCATGCCTTTTTCTGAATAACTTTTAGATGAGCGCTTGCGTTTTAAAGGTCTTTTATTGAAAGCATCATCATCTAACTCAGGTGACTTTTTTATTGGGAAAATTGATGGCACCGCATTTGGGCGCAGCCGACGTTTGGTATTCTCATGAAAATATTGGTCATCTGCAAAATGCTTAGAACACATGCGATATACATCATTTGCTTTGTTGGCATGTATTCTGTCAGCTAGTTCTTCTAGATTATGAAAATGCTCTGGTGCTTGAGAAAGCCAAAGTCTAATAGCGGTCTTCTCTTTAGGAAACGCATGCATAATGACATTTGCATTTTTTTGTTTCCATGTATGCTGACAGCCTTTAATTATACAGGAAGGCATTTTTGTAGACAAGTTTTAATACCTGGAACAATAATAAATCAAATTGACATTTTTAAATAAATAGTATAATTGTATTGCTAATATCGATATAGTTCAGGAATGTTTATTTAAAATTTTTTTTAAAATTAAACGTGAATAGTGCACAATGTGCCTTATTCATAAAAAATGTCTGAGAGCAAAACAATAGCCATAGACAAGGATTCTTTAATGTAAGAGCAGTGAGATTATGGAACTCTCTGCCGCAGGAGGTTGTTATGGCGGATTCTATGTCAGGGCCGGATTATAGGCGGGGCTCGAGCCCCGGGGTCCCCGCCATCTCGTCCCCCCTAGGGGCCCCCACCAAATTGCACCTCCCCGGCCCTCCAGCCCCTGCATAAACTGCCCGGCCACTCATCCTACTGCATGGCGAGCCACCTGCCCTTTGGCACCACTCCGCCCCCCCTGCACAGGTGACTGCTTCCAGGCCCGCCTAAAAAAGCAACCCCACAAACCCCGCCCCCCGCTCTGCTCACTCCCGGCTCAACACCGCCTCCGGCTCCCAGCTCTCCGCTCTGCTCGCTCCCCGCTCCGCACGCTCCCGGCTCAACACCGCCTCCGGCTCCCCTCCCCCCGCTCAACCTCCCCCCCACTCCCCGCACGAACATTCACCGCCAACCCCCCCCTCCCCTTCCCAGCTAAACAAGCAACCGGGCGAATACCCACCCCCTTCCCCCCTGGCAAACAAGCACCGGCAAGACCCCCCACCCACCCAAACAGGTCACACGGTCACCCTAACAGGTAAGTATATACATATGTGTTTTTTTGTGTATATATATGTATATGTGTATATATGTATATACTGTATATATATATATATGTATATACTGTGTATATGTGTATATATGTATATACTGTGTATATGTGTATATATGTATATACTGTGTATATATGTATATACTGTGTATTTATGTATCTACTGTATATATATGTATATACTGTGTATATATGCATCTACTGTGTATATACTGTGTATATATGCATCTACTGTGTATATACTGTGTATAGATGCATCTACTGTGTATATACACGCATATATTTATATAAGCATATATGTGTGTACATTTATATATATGTGAATGATGTGGTTTTTGTATATACTGTGTATATGGAATGTATGTATATGCTCTATATACTGAATGTGTGTGTATTTCCCATATGTGTGTAAATGCTGTATATACTGAATGTGTGTGTATTTCCCATATGTGTGTAAATGCTGTATATACTGAATGTGTGTGTATTTGCTGTATGTGTGTATATACTTTATGAGTTTGTATATACTCTGTGTATTAGTTTATAAATGTATATGAGTGCATAAATGTGTGTGTATAAGTGTATACTTTTGTGTATATATGGGTGCAAGTATATGAGTTTAGAACTTTATGTGTGTGTCGGTATATGTAAATAAATGTGGGTAATTGTATAAACATGTCTGTATAAGGGTACATTCACAAGAACGTATGGGGGTGAGGCGGCTGTATATAGCTGTGTTACTGCTGGGATAGTGGAAAGGAAGCAGGAGGACGTGTGTGTACCCTACACTTAGTGGGGGCCTCCACCAGATTTTGCGCCATGGGGCCCCCACCAACCTTAATCCGGCCCTGCTCTATGTACATGTTCAAGAGAGGCCTGGGTGACTTTCTGGAGAGAAAAAATATCAGGGGTTATGGGGCAAAACATTTGTTTAATTCTTATAGGTTGGACTTTATGGATGTGCATCGTTTTACAACTTTATATACTATGATACTATGAAAACAGTTCAAAGCAACCAATCAGAGCTCAGCTTTAATTTTATAAACTGATGCAAGAAAATGAAAGCTTAGCTCTGATTGGTTGCCATGGACAATTGGAATAACTTTGCTCACAGACACTTTTAACCAATCTCCACCAAAGGGTTTGATTGTTATGATTACCATCATCTACATGATCACCTACATTTATTGAGAATATGTACAGAGGAGAAAATATGTATTATATACAGGTTTTCTCCCCTCAAAGAATGGAGATGCACACTTCAACTCAGAGACACATAATTCCCACAAAGTCAGGAGATTCAGGATTTATGTTGCATGTTTTTCATGATTCTGTCACTCCCTTCACTTCCCCGACAGAGGGCACCAACTTTTTTTCTGGTGCAACTTTAACATAGGACATGCCCTAATTTGTGCTGCAAGATGCCTAGTGCAGCTGTGCCACAAAAGAGCGCAATTGTGGTGCTGACACTTTGTGTGCAAACAGTTTGT